>NW_016808764.1:3680743-3787083 GCF_001698545.2 Rhinopithecus bieti
AAAAAAAAAAAAAAAAAAAACAAAAACAAATTACCCAGATGTTAAAAATCAAGAGACTTTTAAAAAAACTTTGAAATAACTTTGATAAATAAACTCAGAGTACATTGGAAATGATGAATATGTAGGAAAGAGCTTAAGAGTTTCAGGAGAGAGAGAAAAAATGAAGAAGCAAATTTAATTAAATAATACATAAAATAAACAATCAGTGTAAAGACCAAATAATAGAACACACAGAGTAACAAATACATGGAGGAAAAATTTAAAAAAATGAATCGAGCATCAGTGACCTATGGAGCAATATTAAATATGTTTACATTCATTAAATTGAAACCCAAGAAAGACAGAAGGAAGACAACCGGGCAAAAACTGAGCAAATGTTGGTTAACTTTTTTTTTTCCTCAAAATTTCATCAAGAACACAGATCCAGAAAGATCTCTGAGTTCCAGAAAGTTCAGTGGAACCCAAGCAGAATAAACAAACAAACAAAATCTATTAACGAACATCATAGTCAACTGCTGAACACGAAAGATGTAGAAAAATTCTTAAAGACATAAAGAGAATGAAACATGTATTACATAGAAAAGAATAAAAATAAGAACTCCAGCAACTTCCTCGTCAGAAGCTGAGGACCAACAGACAACAAATGACATATTGAAAGTGCTAAAATGGCAGGAAAATACCTGGTGATCCAGAATTTTATACGTTGAGTGCTTTATATGGCTAACTCTACCTGAAAAGATGTGGGACATGTATGAAAGATGATGTTTAAGTTAAAACTTCAAAGGAGAGAAAGAGCTTACCAAGTGGATCTTAGGTGAAAGGAAAGAGGGCATTCTCAGCAGAGGAAAGAGCTTTAGCAAAGTCATGGTGGCATTAAGTAGAAATATATGTGAAACAAATTGCATAGACATGGAATGCTGATATGGTCTGGCTGTGTCCCCACACAAATCTCACTTTGAATTATAGCTCCCACAATTCCCACGTGTTGTGGGAGGGACCCAGTCAGAGGTAATTGAATCACGAGATGAATGGGTCTTTCTCATGCTGTTCTCATGATAGTGAATAAGTCTCACAAGATCTGATGGTTTTAGTAAAGGGGAGTTCTCCTGCACAAGCTGTCTCTTGCCTGCTACCATGGAAGAGGTCCCTTACTCTTCTGCTATAATTATGAGGCCTCTCCTACCATGTGGAACTGTGAGTCAATTACAACTCTTTCCTTCATAAATTACCCAGTCTTGGGTATGTCTTTCTTAGCAGTGTTGGAACAGACTAATACAAATGCCTTGTCTTATATTGTGCAAGAATTCAGTGACAGAGTTTATTTTCAAGTGTGGTGCTCTTTCCACGTCTTCCTCCCAACTTGTAAGAATCCAGGCTCTGCTTAACATTGCTGCACGCATCTTGAATGCAATGCTGCCTGATCAATTGCCCTCCAAATGGGTACTCAGAGAACTTGATCATCTTAATTTTATATTTACAGCCACAGTTTCATTCTGAGGAAAGCTATCTATTCACACTAGCAAATTAAAACAGTTATGATCATGGTAATAACAGCACTTGAATAGAAAAATGCATCAATTTAGGCTGGACTTGAGCTACCATAATGTGCATTTCTGTTTAATACTGTTTATGTTTCCTTGGATACTATAATGGACTGGGTTGTGCAATTTAGTTTTGTTGACAACCACCAACTCCATCCCTATCCTTGAAAGGCAGGGAGAACAAACGATATAAACTGATTATAAACAAACTATGCTAGGGCTCAGGCAATGAAGGATGAATAATTATAATTGCATTCAAACTATTATCACTGGCATAACTACATTGAGCTAGTCTAAGTAGAAGTAAAATGATCTTTAAAAATGAATTAGCAAAGCAAATATATCTTTTTGTACACATCCTGTCCTTTTTTACACTTCCTGTGATCTTTTGAATGCTATAGTCTATTGCAAAGTGTGCGTGGTTTCATTCTGGCTGCTCTATGAATGCTCATGTTAGTTGGATATAGTGTCTGCTAAAATATTTAGGGTTTTTTTTGTACAGCAAAGGGACAATGTGCCTGGAAGCTGGGACTTTAAGACTTGTATTGAAGCTGCATTTGCACATCAGATATTGCTTTAATCGACATTGTATAATTAATTGAGGTAGTTTGGGCCTGGAGAGGTGAGTGTGGTTTGTTGTAGTTACAAGTTTACCAGGTCACCCCTTAGATGTCACCAGTTTTGGAGACCAGGTTACTCTTCTTTCAGCAGTAATTAAGATGAATCTGTAAACATACTCCTAATGATCAAACTAGGAATGACACTTGTTTCTGTGACAGTTTACACCAACAAACAAGCACTCAATAACTCTTTTCCAGGCTTCCTTGTCCTGTATAGAAAAAATAAATAAAGTCCTTCTACACTTATTTTCCACTCACGACCTACTAGATACTTCAAAATAAGTGTCCCATAGCAACTAATTTTCTGTCCAACCATTTTACACAGAAGAAATACGGCTTGAGTATGTTAGATTAACCTCTGCAAACTGAAGTTGTCTATTGAATTTATTTATAAACAACTGCTAAAAGTGTTGAGATGGTCTTAGCTAAAGCAATTTATGGCTTGTAGCCTCCTGAACAAGAGGTGCCCTGATGTGATCTGGCCACTGGTGTGGGTGAACAGGAAGGACTGCTTTAGGATTCCCGTCCTGTAGTTCATGATATAAATGATGGAGTGAATCAGGTATACATTTTCCACAAATGTGTCCCCACATGTTCTATTCTCATCAACACTGGGCAGGTATTTTTCCTGTCTGTTGGTTAACAGAAATGAAATGAGAATTGAGGCTTAAACATTAGGCATTTCATCTTTCTAGAAAATCCTGTGGAATAAAGTAATTGTTATGCCTGGGTTAGTTGATAACCTATTAAATTAACCCCCAAGTTCATAGTCAAGAGGGACAAAAGTGAAAAATTATTATTATTTTCAATGTTTGTTATTATGTACCTGGCACCAAGGTGAGCATCTAACTTACACACTTTTACATAGTTTTCACAATGTCCCTATTAGATCGTCATTACTATTCCCATTTTATAAGTAAACAGATTAAAGCTTAGACTTGCTATTGAAAAAAATCAGTTGCCCAAGAAAGTAAAGGAGACAGGGGCACCAAAATCAAAATCCATATTCTAAATAAGAGCTCTGCAAACTACAGGCTGAGAGCCAAAATGACGCACTACCTATTCTTGGATGACCCATGAGCTACTTTTAAATGGTTGAAAAAATAAAAAGAGTATTTTCTAACCACAGAAACTGACATTAAATTAAAATATCAATATCCATACAAGATTTTGTTGCAGCATAGCAATGCTCATTATGTAATGTCCATGTCTGTTTTCCTACATGATGGCAGAGTTCAGTAGTTGCAACAGAGACTGTATGTGGTGCTTGCATCACTTTGCACTGTTGTTTGGTGTGCTACCACCCGGCAGGGATGCAGTTATAATTTAACTGTGTTTGGAGTGTGCTATATATGGCTATATCAAGATATATGCTTTGTATTAGTACTGCATACTTATGATATCAAAACCACAACAAGAACAAAATTGACTTCTAATGTATTTTAAGGCACAGGAGAGTGTGAATTATTTTGTTATTGAATTGAATGTCAAAGCATTGTGTTTATGATGCAGTGGTATGTTAGCTATTCTAAAAGAATAGACATTAACATGATCAAGGTAAGCACTCAGCTTACCAAAATACTCCCACTCACTAGAAAGTGATGGTGAGAAAAATTAGAAAATGTAAAACAGAACATCTTTGCAGCAGAATCTCTTTACAAACATAAAAATGAAACTGCAACTAATGAAAGTGTCTCTGTGACTCATTTGTTAGCCGAGCCAAAAATAAAAAATAAAAATAATAAACCTCTTTATCAATGATGAGATAATTAAATCACGTTTGATTGCGACAGCTGAAGAAATGTCTTGAGAAATAAAACTTGTTTAGAATCATAGTCTTTCTGTGAGAAAATGTAATTGAAGTACTGTGGACATTAGATGCTATCTCAATAGCCAATTAAAAGTTAGCTGGGTGATTCTGAGTTGTTTTTCTTGAATCTTGATGAGTAGAAAGCTTTGCCTTTTCAAGAAGTCACTATTAAGGTTGAAGTGACTGAGGGATCGGCCTCTATGTATACCCTATGTGGAGCAACTACAGGTACGATTTTTTTTCTTTTTTTAATTTTTAAAAAAATTTTGAGTGTACATAGTAGGTACACATATTTAGTTCAGAAAACACAAAACCTGAAGTGAAATCTGCCGAGATATATCATAACTAATGCTGGTAAAAGTATGGGTGGAGCAGAAAAATCTTATTTGAACAGATTTTAAAAGCCTGTGAAAATGTAAGTTGTTTAAAACTTTATGTTTATTTATAATAATATCCATCAGCATGCACTATGTAGAAAGTATTTGAATCTTTAGTGTGTTATTGAACCAGCAGTATCAATGGTGAAGTTAATTTGCTCTAGTGGACTTAAACATTGCTGTTCCAGGAGTTTTTATTAGACATAAAAGCTAAATATACTAATATTTATTCTTTACCACTTAGCAGGTCTATGATTAACCAGGCGGAAATTTTATTACTGTTTTGAGCTCAGGGTCAAGATTGAAATTTTCTAAATGAAAAGAACTGTCCTCAACCACTATCATTAAACACTGACTGACTTTGGAAATTAGCTTCTATTCCAGACTTGATAATAGTTCTTGGTGATTTCAACATAAAATTTCAAGACAAAACAAAGCTGATTTGTGAAACCTATGCTAGTTTAAAGTTGTTTCCAAAAACACTGATGATTGAAGCAAAAATAAAATAAACTACCTTATAAATTATCCATGCTAACAAGTTAAGACAAGAAGCAAGATCATCATTCTCACACAAATTTGTAGTCTAAATGTTCAAATTTTCAAGGTCAACCTACAGTTCCAACAGTGTGTTTCAGATTTCAGTGCAAGTTCAGAAATAATATTCATATTTCAAAATCTATTTAACCATGTAATTGAATAGCTTCAATCTAACCTTGAACTGGAAGTGATTTTAGTTTGCAATATTGTGCACACTAAGAGGTGAATATTAAGAAAAAACCCAATAGAATTGTATCAATGCCTCTGAACAATAAATGTGCTCAATTAAAATCATATGCTCCTGGATTGATATCAGTATTATGCAGTACCTAACTGTGTAATAAGACATTTTCAAAGATGAAATACATAAGATCTCATTGCAGATCAGCATTAATACATGAACATTTCCAATTAATTTTGATGGCAGAGAAAACTACTTCTGAACCCAAATTAAGTGAAACATTATCCCCCACCACATCCTTGAAAATGTCATTCTTCTGAAAAGAGAAACTTTTATTTTGAAATGTACTAAATTATTCTTATCATATTTTGAATGTCATCAAAAATGTGTAGAAATGTGTTTTCTCTCTAGTTCTATAATACTTTCATAATATCCTCAATTTTGCCTCTTGACCCACAAAACCTAAAATATTTACTATCTGACATTTTACTAAAAAATTTGCTCACCCTTAATCTAGTGGTCAGGACCAAGAAATAGAATTATTACTGGCTTTTCTCCTTTGGTCTAACACTAATGTTAGGATGGTGGGTTCCCGTTTACTTTTACTCTTCTAATGTTCACTCATGCTCAAAATTATTCACCCTAAGGGGTACTGTGTTGTGTGCAAGGCTCTAAAACTTTATGCAAGAAGCACATTACATGTTTCAGTCCTTAGAGTGCATGTGTTTCGAAACCAGTGTTTGTGTTTCTGAACAATGAGACAAAATATAACTCTATATTGTCAGATCCTGAATAAAATAAAATTAGATGTTTTAATGATTGGTCAGCAGAACAGAGTTATTAAGCCCACAGGGGTTAACATCACTCTTCTAGTACAGAATTCCAGTAATACCACTAACTAGTTGCATGAACCTGGTAGCTGCAAGAGATGATACTAAGGACTACGGTCCCGGTCTGGTATTCAGGAAAAATTCAGGGTGAACTAAGAGTTAGCTAGGTGTAGAGTGGACACTGTCGATACAGGCAGAGAGATTAATGTGTGCAAGGGCAATGAGCAGATAAAAATAATGTGGCTAATTCAAGAGACAGAATGGAGATCATTGTGATTCAACAAGGAACAGAAATGGATCAGATTGGGGCTGGAGTGATGGAGTGGGAAAGGCAGATGGTGGGTGGCTTTGCAAGCCATAGTCAGCTTCTTTTCCTTTAAAATGTAATTATTTACAAACAATTAAATATTATTCAGCCTTAAAAGGAAAAAAAAAGTCTGAAATATACTACAACATGAATGAACCTTGAAGATATTATACTAAGTGAAATAATCCTGTCACAAAAGGCTGAGAAAGAAAGTGGGGTGGGGAAGAGAGAGAGAGAGAGTGCAGCAGAGAGAGACAAGGGCGGAGACAGAGAGATACACAGAGAAAAATAATGCAGTCTTTCCATTTTAAGCCAATATCATAGTTTTTTCATGGAATCAATAGATTAATTGGGCCATTATCTAGAATGTTTTAATGACAATGAGATCTCACTATTTCAAACTATGGCCTGTTTCATACTGTAAGATTATGTGATATTCTAATATGTGATAAAGCATTGTTAATAAGAATCTTATCACATTTGTGCATTTAGCTCTTACTGCATGGTTTACAAAATAAATGTTTGGACTACCACTTATTTATTATTGCTCTCATGCACTAAGGTTATTCTAATTAAGACTCTGAACCTGTTATTCTTAATTAAACTCTTCTTAAACTCAATTATCTCCTGAGAAAGAGATTAGATTATTGCTAAATTCACCATACTAATGAATGCAAAAGAAACTTGTTCTTTTTCCCAGTTGAAACCCAACACACCCTTTATTGTCCATCTTTCTAAGAAAACCTCTTCCAACATCATCCTGCTTTCTCTGAACTGTAACTTCCTTATGGAAAGAAATACTCTAGCCATTCATCCCTAAATCTTAAGATTCGTCAGGTTTTTCTCCCTAGTTTGAATCTCTGTCCTCCAGTTGGCCTTAGCAATGCACTAAATACAGATCTTCTCTGAAGCTTTCTTTTTATTGCCGTCTTCGTAATTGTTATATCAAGAAATAAATTTGAGGCTGGGCACGGTGACTCACGCCTGTAATCCCAGCACTTTAGAAGGCCAAAGCAGATGGATCACCTGAGGTCAGGAGTTTGAGGCCAGCCTGCCCAACATGGCAAAACCTAGTCTCCACTAAAAATACAAAAATTAGCCATGTATAATGGCAGGCACCTGTAGTCCCAGGTACTCAACAGGCTGAGTCAGGAGAATTGCTTGAACCTGGGAAGTGGAGGTTGCAGTGAGCTGAGATCGTGCCACTGTACTCCAGCCTGGGCAACAGAGCAAGACGAAAGAAAAAGAGAAAGAGAGAGAAAGAGAGAGAGAGAGAAAGAGAAAGAAAGAGAGAAAGAAAGAGAAAGCAAATCAAAGAGAGAGAAAATTGAAAAAGGTTAGAATAGAAATTACTTTGTGGGAATGTGCTGTGGTGGGGGGCTATACCTCTGGACTCCTTCCAGATACCTCTGAAATAAACGAAGGTACAGAAATTAACTAACTTTCTTAAGTATGCACAACAAGTAAGAAAGGAGGCAGAAATTCTGTCCAAGGTTTGTAGACTCTGGAAGTTAAACTCTTAATGTCTAAACAATATATGCTTGATAGTAGAGTGTGGAGGGCATGTTTTTAATCCTCTAATTGTCTCCATCAGAAGGAATTATGATTCCCAGTAACTAAGAGATCTTCAATTAATTAGTACCTAATGTCACTTTTTCAGTTTTTATTGCGAGAAAACAAAACTTCTCAATTTCACCAATTTTAATAAAGAACAAATTTTATGTGCAAGGTGAAGAAAATGATTCTCTTGGATTACATAGTTACTTGTTTCCAGCTGGATTTTTTTTTTTTTAAATAATGGATTTGAAAATAGCTTTTTATAATTTAACAAAAATCTTCCTTACTTTGGACTGCAAGCCTTTAGGACTTTTTTTTTTTTTTTTTTTTTTTATTACTTGTAGGAAAGGATGTGGTTCAACACTTCACACTTTCCTCTGTCTAAGAGAAATGCCTGAGACAAGTGTGGTAACCACTATCTCTTTATGTCAAGGGGATCAGTTATGGGAATGGCAGCAAGAGTTATTATTGCTTGCAGGAAAGAGAGAAGTAAGTACAGTGGTCTCAGGATGGAGAGGCTCGCTGTGTGGGTAAGGCTGCTGGAGATACTGCAGGACTGCTAACGCACACCTCTTAGTGGAGGTTTGTTTCTTCATTGGGGACCGAATGTGTAGGAGGCTGTGGGAAGAAGAAGAAAAGCAGGAAAATGAGAAGCCAGGAACAACACATAGATATCATAGCTCACAATGTTGAGAGTACCAAGCGAGTAATAATTCTAGTAATACTAAGCTACATAAGTATGCCAGCCTCCTACTCCAGGACTAATTAAAAATATTGACCAAATACCAAATAACCCTACTCCCAAAAGATAATAGTATTCTGGAAATAGTAATAAGCACCAGAAACTTTCACAGAGGCAGAGAGATGATCTAAGCCTTAAAAAATAAATGCATCTCACAGTCTCATGTTTTTAACATGTAAGCTACAGGAAGATAAATTAGACGAGAGAAAGATTAACTTATTGGCTCAAAGAGTTTTCCATTTCACAGATACAAGCAAGAAAGGAGACCTAGATTTGTCAAAATTCTGGAGAAATAATACGCAAATTTTCTATCTTATTAAGAATCTTATTCGAAAAGTGTCAGTTAAAAATGTAATTGAGTTTGCTGAGCCACTGTAGGGATTCTGAACTTGCAAATGCATCAGTTGCCAAGAAGAAACCATGTGTGAAAGAAAAATCTATATATTGCTGTTTCATAAATCAAGTGAGAGAATTTTGTATATGTAATATCATTAAGTTTATCCCACACAAACTCTAGATACTGAATTATTCAATTTTATTCAAAAATTTTCCTGTTTTGATTTCTCCGTAGGCAGTGATTACAAATCCATTAGCAAAATACATTTTAGAACGTATTTTAGCCTGATGTATTACGATAATTCTAGCAAACAGTCAATGTCACGTAAAAACAAGAATGATTAACGTAAACCACTTTGTTATCAGCTCCTAACTTGTTTAAAGTTGAATTTCTTCCCTTTGAATATTCAGAGAAAATATTTTCTTTTTGGTAGCACAAATTATGATAACAATTATTATCATCTGACTTTTTATCAACATAGCTTGATTAAATGAAATAAATATGCAATTATAAGAATTGTGAAATTGTAGAATTGGTGGTAGAGGTTTTTGCTGAACTTCTGTGCATGAAGTAGTGAAAGGAAGGATATATCATTTGGATAAAGAGAAAAATGGAATGTGGAAGTGAAATAGTTTTGAACTTCCCTCGCTAGCTTTGGTTGTACTGTGGAACATTTCAAACAAATCAGTGTTCATTTAACACAATTTTAGAATAGCCATCTTAATTCCCATTGCATCTTGCATTCATGTAAGGTTTTTAAATTTTTAGAAATGTCCACACCTGTTATTGTTATTATTTGAACTTTATGCTCACCTTATAGGAATGCAGAATGGATATTTATAAAAAAGTAAATTAGAGCAAAGAGAAATTAGGAAACTTGCAAAGGTCACGCTGCAAGTTAATGGCAAGGACTGCAACTGAATTTGTCATTTATTCATTAGTTCTTTTGAATAAACATTTTATAGGTTTGTAGTTCACCATTAATAAACTCAAGTCAGTGCAGTGTGTAATGATGCAGATATAAAAGTTAAGGATTACAGAAAAGGTAACAGACCTTAAGCTGCAAGACAATACTCGATCAAATATGAAAAGTCTGGATTTATTATATCACATTGTTCTTGAGAATGGACTCCTTAACTTTACAAATGATGCTGAAATGAAATCCACAGTCAGTGTCTCTTACCACATCTATACTTGTTTCCACAAGTGGACTTGCTGCAGAATAGCCTTCAATGCACAGACCTGGCTTAGCTTTTCCTCTCTACACTGTTTGGAATCAAGGCAAACTTCTTGTTTGAATGCATGTGGAGGCAGTAAGTTAATGAAGCATGACAATGATTTTTGCTCACTTTTTGGCTATGGGATATTCTATACCCACTTTAGTCACATACCAGTGCCATATCAGAAATCAGAATATCCAATACAACTTATTAATCAAAACTCAATTTTATTTAGCATTAAAGTGGAAGCTAAGTGATGAGAACATAAGCACACATAGAAGGGAACAACACATACCGGGGCCTTTCAGAAGGTGAGGGGTGGGGTGGGAGGAGGGAGGGGACCAGGAGAACTAACTAATGGATACTAGGCTTAATACCTGGGTGATGAAATAATCTGTACCACAAACCCCCATGACACCCATTTACCTGTGTAGCAAACCTGCTTTTGTACCCCTGAACTTAAAGTTTAAAAAGAAAAACACCTCTCTTTTCTCTCCGTGAGAACTTGCTTTAGAATGGAAGCCTGCAGTAGGAAAGGGGCATGGTCAGCTTCTTCTTAAATTTTTATCTGTATTTTTCTATCCTAACCTCACCCTGCTGGGCACATTCTGAGCCCTACAGAGCTGGGGCAAGAAGAGTACACAACAGTAAAGAAAAGTGAAACCTGTTATTTGAATGGTATGGTAATAAGCTGAGGCCCAGAGATGTTTTAAGCTGATTCTTTATCTTTTTTTTAATTCTTTTGTGTGATATTGTCAGAGACTCTTTATGGCTTTCTTAACAGGACTCTCCCACTTTAGTTTGCATGCCTTGGACAAGAAGATGAATCATTTCGTGGATGATGTTTTTCCCTAAATTATACAATGGTTAGAAATGCAAAGCCCCCTTTAGTTTTTGCTGCTGGGATTTGTGTATCTCTTGTGGTGACTTGATTTGGAAAAGATCCAATATGAACTCATTTTGGTTCTCATTTTTGGTGATTCTCATCTCTCTGTAAGATATACCTACATATCCCTTGTTCTAACTATTGGAGGTAGGCTGATTGCCCTGTCTTAGTCCATTTCTGCTGCTATAACAAAGTATCACAGAGTAGAAAGTTTTTAAATAATAGAAATTTATTTCTCACTGTTCTGGAGGCTGGGAAGTCCAAGATCAAGGCACCAGCAGATTTGCTGTATGGTGAGAGCTCTCTCTCTGCTTCCAAGATGGCACCTTGTTGCTACCTCGCCTGGCAGAGGTCAATGTTGTGTTCTCACCTGGTGAAAGGCATGGAAGGTGAAAAAAAAAAAAAAAAAAAGAAAGAAAGAAAGAACAAATACTGTGTGAAGTCTCTTTTATGAAAGTATTAATTTTTGATCCCATCCATGAGGGAGGAGCCTTCATGACCTAATCACCTCCTGCAGGTTCACATCTTAATGCTCTTGCATTGTGAATTATATTTCAGCATAAATTTTGAAGGAATGCAAACATTCAATCCATAGCAAACTCTCATTTTGATGTCTCACCAAGTAGCACTATTTGGATTGTTATTCCATCCTTGGTAGGAGTCATGCCCACCACAGAGTATGTATTTATTCTGAATAGACTCCAGATGACCTCTCTCACTGGGGATGAGGTGAAACAATTAAAACAGCAAGGTGGTGAGAGAATCCGAACACAACACTCTTTTCAGGGAAAAGCACTTTTCAAATATTTCTTTAAAAATACCCTTTTCTGGCCAGGCACAGTGGCTCACATGCTTTGGGAGGCTGAGGCAGGCAGTTCATGAGGTCAGGAGATCGAGAACATCCTGGCTAACACAGTGAAACCCTGCCTTTACTAAAAATACAAAAAATTAGCTGGGCGTGGTGGTGGGCACCTGTAGTCCCACCTACTCAGGAGGCTGAGGCAGGAGAATGGCATGAACCCAGGAGGCAGAGCTTGCAGTGAGCCAAGATCACACCACTGCACTCCAACCTGGGCAACAGAGCGAGACTCCATCTCAAAATAAATAAATAAATAAATGAAATAAATAAATAAAGGTAAATAAATAACATACTCTCTTCTTTTCACTTACTAATGACTTATTCTTTTATGTAGGTGAGAGGTACAAAATTGTAGAATTTACTTACAAGATTGCTTTTATCATTGACCTGTGATGATTTGAAACCTCACTATGAAAAGCCTAATTTGTATATTGATGCCTGTTTGAAATTTTACTTTTAATATCTTTCAGTATGTGATTTATACTCAAGAATATGGCTATATGGATCTTAGAGAAGCAGTTCTTGTAGCAAAGTAGATATTGATAATAATCAATAATAATTTGTTATTTATTTCAATATTTAGAGCTCCTTTTAGCAGTTCTTATAGTGCTGACTTGGTATTGGCAAATTCTTCCAGCATTTGTCTGAAAAATACTGTGTCTTTCCTTCATTTGTGAAGCTTAGTTTTGCTGGATACAAAATTCTTGACTGATGATTGTTTTGTTTGAGGAGGCTGAAGATAGGGCCCCAATCTCTTCTAGCTTATAGTGTTTCTGCTAATAAATCTGCTGTTAATCTTATAGGTTTTCCTTTATCGGTTACCTGGTGCTTTTGCTTCACAGGTCTTAAGATTATTTCCTTTGTCTTAACTTTAGATAGCCTAATGACAATGTGCCTAGGCAATGATCTTTTTGCAATGAATTTCCCAGGTGCTCTTTGTGCTTCTTGTATTTGGATGTCTAGGTTTCTAGCAAGGCTGGAGAAGTTTTCCTCAACTATTCCCCCAAATATATTTTCCAAATTTTTAGATTTCGCTTCTACCTCAGGAATATTGATTAGTCTTAGGTTTGGTCATTTAACATAATCCCAGACTTCTTGGAGGCTTTGTTCATATTTTCTTATTCTTTTTTCTTTGCCTTTGTTGGATTGGGTTAATTCGAAGACCTTGTCTTTGAGCTCTAAAGTCCTTTCTTCTGCTTGTTGAATTCTATTGCTGAGACTTTCTAGAGCATTTTGCATTTCTATAAGTATGTCCATTGTTTCCTGAAGCTTTTATTGTTTTTTTTATTTATGCTATTCATTGAATAATTCTCCCTTCACTTCTTGTATTATTTTTTCATTTCCTTAAGCTGGGTTTTGCCTTTCTCTGGTGCCTCCCTGATTAGCTTAATAACTAACCTTCTGAATTCTTTGTCAGGTAAATCAGGGATTTCTTCTTGGTTTGGATCCATTGCTGGTGAGCTAGATGATTTTCTGCAGGTGTTAAAAAACTTCATTTTGTCATATTACCAGAGTTGATTTTCTGCTTCCTTCTCATTTATGTAGGCTCGGTCAGAGGGAAGGTCTAGGGCTCAAAGCTGTAGTTCAGATTCTTTTGTCCCACAGGGTGTTCCCTTGACGTAGTACCCTCCCACTTTTCCTAGGGATGTGGCTTCCTGAAAGTCAAGCTGTAGTGATTGTTATCTTTCTTCTGCATCTAGCCAGCCAGCAAGTCTGGACCCCCTTGAGGCAAGACAGAAATGGCTTGCTAGTGGACATAGTGAGCTCACAGGGCTTTTCCTGCTGCTTCCTCTACCCTGTATTACGCTTGGCTGTCTACATGGACTCAGTTCCAGGTAAGGTAAGAATGTTCTCCCATAATCTAGACCTTCAGGTTCCCTAGTGCAGGTGTGTGTTCCTGGGCAGACAATCTCCCTTTCCCACTTCCACAGCTTGGGCCCTCACAGTATTTGGGTTGTCTTCCAGGTCCTGCAAGAGCAATCGGCTTCCTTCAGAGGGTCTGTGGGTTCTCTCAGCTTTCCTAGTGTATTTCTGCAGTCATTCTAAAGTAAAAGTTCATGATGTGAGCCTCCACACTCTGCTCTGTCTGAGCGGGAGCTGCAGTCTAGTCCTGTCTCCTATCCACCATGATCCTGCACAATTATAATTTTTAATCAGGTGACACTCTCTACACTAAATTAAAAATTTAAGCATAAATGGTTGTTCTTTACATTAAAAAATGTTTAAAGAATATGTCCTTTATTTAAGCTAGAAACCCTTCATATTAATATATATTTGCCCCATTATTTGCCAATTAGAAAAAAAGTAGTGTTTTAAAGACTTTTTTTTACCATTATTAATGAAAACTGAAAACACAGTTTACAGATCATTTCACTTGTAATCTTCCCTTCGACATCATTATTTCCTTTCCTCCATTAAGCTCTTCCAGAATCAAGCGAAGAAATATAGTGACAGTGATGAGCAAGGATATTTTGTGCCTTGTCAATCCAAATAACCCCCAAGCTAGTAAATGACAAGCTGTTTTGTTAGCAAGGAGAAACATCCAGTGATATCTACAAAAAGGACCAGTGTATACATAATCACAAGTAGTGTTCTAGTATTTTAAAGATTATTCCTAAAAACAATCCTCTATTTGGCATGGTTTGAGCACATTGAATATCCTTTTTCTCCCCAGTTTTCTATGATTTTTTTTTAACTGATCTGAAATACAAGACACTTTTTCTCATTGATAAATATTAGGAACAAATTATTTTGTTAATTTTAATAACAACATTGTTCTTATTAGAAGACATATTATGTAATTAAGTGCAAGATGAAGTCAAATTACCCATCAAGTATAAAAAGTCTATAGGAAGAGGAAGGAAAACAAAGTGAGAACGATGCTACCTAGTGCCTACACCATAGGGTTACCTGAACAGTGACCATGTTATTTATTTGATTGTCGTCCTTTCAACACAAGAACAAATTGATATGGCACTTTTCTTTTCATTTGAACACTTTGTACAACCAGATTTGTTTGTACAGAACAACTAAGAGGGACACAAAATGCTTATCAAAGGAGTTAGAAATAATAACCAACCAATAGTTGTTATCCAATAATAATACTTATATACGCATTGTGAGAAACACTTCCAGGATTCAAACCCTGCCTTCTTCACTAAGCAACTATGTGACCAGGGCAATTACTTAAATTAATAGTACATAAGTGCTATTATATGAGTAACAATATTTTATACTATTACTTAAACCATAATAATTTGTAGATTTTATAAAAATGAGTGAGATAGTACATGCAGGATGTGTAGCAAGTTCCTGGTACATAGTGAACATGTGATAAATATTATGTAGTAATATTTAGATAGAGCTGTTATAGAGCTATCACTTAGCCAGCCATTATTTAGTGACCACCACAGGGAGCCAGACACTGAGAGGGAATTTAAGATCTAGCAGTCCTGGTCTCGGTTCTTAAAAGGTTTCCATGTGGATGGAAGATAAACCACTGAGTCAAATAAAATAATTGCATATTTTAATATAATCTATAAATAAATAATAAGATATTTTCATAGAAAACAGTGATTTATATTTATATTTATAATATCTACTACCTTTTTTTAATTGGCAAATAATGGGGCAAATATATATTAATATGAAGAGTTTCTAACTTAAATAAAAGACATATTCTTTAAACATTTCTTAATGCAAAGAACAACCATTTATGCCTAAATTTTTAATTTAGTGCAGATAGTATCACCTGATCAAAAATTGTAATTGTGCAGGATCATGGTGGATAGGAGACAGGACTAGACTGCAGCTCCCACTCAGACAGAGCAGAGTGTGGAGGCTCACATCCCGAACTTTTACTTCAGAATGACTGCAGAAATACATTAGGAAAGCTAAGAGAACTCACAGATACCCCGAAGGAAGCCGATTGCTCTTGCAGGACCTGGAAGACAGCCCAATACATCAATAAGAAGGGAACACTTACTGTACTCAGTGAGCAGCTTAACAGATGAGAGACAGCTATGTGAAAGATACGGGTAAAAGCAGCCAAGTAGGTGAACCATATGTGCAAATGTAACAAGAAGAGAAAAATGCTGGGCACATTGAAGGAACTGATAGACCAGGAAGCCTGAGGTACACTGTGAGAGGAAGAAATATCATGTAAATGTCTTTGAAGATGTAATCAGGGTTCAGTCCATTCAATATCCCATAGACCATTGTAAGGTTCTTGGATTTCCTTGTGTGGAATAGGAATTTATTGAAAGGTTTTCAGCAAAGCTGTAGTGGTACACATTTTATATTTAAAACATCTCTTGTGCTGATTTATGGACACATATCTCTAAATGATCTTCTTCTAATAAGTTAATGGAAGAGGAAAGCTTTGAACCTATGTAGAGTTTCTGACAACATGTGCTTAACCACTGTGTAACACTGCTTCTACAACTAAAAATATAATTATTGGGGCGTATGTCCAGACTCTCTGATATGCACTTTGAGTTATTTTAATTATGTTTTATAAATGAATCTGATTGCACAAAGTATCTGAAGGAAAAAAAATTATCATTTTAATTTGCTATTGTGTTGAAACAACAATGATCAAATAAATAACATGGTCACTATTCAAGTAATATGATACTACAGTGTGAGTACTAGGTAACATAACTTTCCTTTTGTTTTTCTCTCCTTCTTATAGTTCAGTCTATTCTGACTGAATAAATTTGGCTTCATCACGCACTAAATCATATATCTCGTAATTAAGACAATGTTTCTTCAGTAATTAACAGAACTATTGGTTTTTAATGGGAACTGATGTGAGACAGTGTCTTGTTTTTCAGATGAGTTTCAGATGAAACCAATGATAAAAAATCAGGGTGAGTAAAGACACTGAATGTGCTGAAACCATGTCAAAGAAATAATGGCTTGTTTTAAAAGACTAATATTTAAAATATTATCATTTTAGCTTGCGACTGTGTATGCATTTGTCCTTACTAGATGTTGATTCTTGTTAACAAAATAGGTTGTTATGTACTAGAGTGCAGTTTATTTGAATTGATAAAACACAAAATAATCTTGCACATCATTGTTACTATATCTTTTTACTTGACTCTGGAAGAGCTCACTGGAGCATAAAGAATAATGATGGGGAAAGAAAGATTATAAGTATAATGATCCATAAGTTACATTTTCAGTTTCACATGAAAATGATGGTATGAAATAATGGCTTCAGGAGAAAAAAGCACTTTTTAACCAATTGGCAAATAATATAGCAAATGTATATTTATATGCAGACTTCCAAGTGTAAAATATTGTAATTTTATTTTGAAAATTGTAGAAAACAATTATATGTGATGAAAACTTCAATTTGCTTTAGTAGTGACTATCTTATTAGAAGAAAAAACCATGACTGAGAAATCCTTAAATAAAATTTGAGAGACTTGTTTTCTCCCCAGATTATCGCCAATTAAAATGCTTCAGTGAAATAGTAGATCTTCCAGTTTTGCTTTAAATTATATATGAACTGTTAAAGAACCAAATTACAACAAATTGAGTTCAAATATCTAACTGGGTTTATTTGTGATGTGTGAATTGGGCAGTATCTCATCTATAAATTAGAAAGGCATTGTACTGGACATTGCAAAACAGTTGGTTTTTTATAAGGTAGCTTGAGCAGGAACAAGGAAATAGCTTAATACAAAGAAGTAGATTGGTTAACACCAGGTTATTTCAGGTTACCTTCCTTAGAAGGGTTAAAGCAGAGGGGATGTCCTTATCATGCCTGCTCAGGTTGATTGGGCCCATTTTTCTTTGGTCTGTTGGGCCTAGTAAGGAAGCTTGGTCCAAAATAATGGCTTCCAACAAATTTTACTCAAGAGTATTGAAGTCATTAAGTGAAATCATTAGGTAACGGGACATTAATAAGAGTAAATTTCTATTTTGTTTAGGCAAAAGTACGTATACATAAAATGTCTATTATTTTAATGCTGTGTCCATTGTCCTGTGGTGCTGCTGAGTGAATGAAACCCATGCTGGAGACAGTGTGGTAAAAAAGGAATTGGAGAGGAATAATGGTGGAGGCAGGGGGTGCAGCAATATGCAGCCCCTGTGGTTGTCCAGATAGATGACAGTTTCAACTAGAGTGCTGGCAATTCTGATGGTAAAAAGGGAATGATTTTAAGAGAGAGAGAGAGAGATATATATATATAATGTTTATATAAACATATATATTTACTATATTATATACTTACGTTCAGTTTTATCATGTGCAAATATATACCTAAACTTTATTAATTTCATATAAGGTAAATACAATGTTTATATATTCAAATATGGTTGAATATAAAATATATAAAGCAAATGTACTCGTACAATATAAATTTTTTATGTCTGTTACCTTATACAAAGAATAAAATAAGATTATTATACCATCTCTCTCTATCAATTGAGATTTACAATACAGACTTTTTCAGATTGCATGACTATGCCTCACTTCCCAACTCTATAACAATCAATGTTTGTTCCACTACTGCCTGTTCCATTGAAGTTTGTTGAGGGCACTTAGTGAGCCAATCCGCGCTCAAAGGAACACATTTAATTACGACTAGCTCACATTCTCTTCATGTTTGGCAATGGGTTGCTTTGGAGATTTTGTGATATTTTCAGCTTCTGCTTATTGATGCGAGGTCAGTGGGTGGTAGAAATGCATAGAAATTAAATGTAACTGCATGTGAACAATGAAGTCCAATTTAATCTAGCATCCATGACCACTTCCTCACAGGAAAACTAGCATAAGTCATCAAAAATCTTTAGGTCTGCAGCTAAATTGACATCTAATTGATCTCAAAGAACCCCCTGTTTAGAAATGATTGGGGACAAGTGTGCTTGGGAAGTTAGGAAGTCTAATTTTTATGGAGAGAGCAAAAATTCATCTATGTTTGTCATCAAATTCTGCAGAATGTTTTATTTGTGAAAACATTTCCAGCTTATGCAAGGCACATAATGAGGCCCTAGAGAGGAATTAGGTAGTTAAGCCTGTTTCATGTCAAGATCGCCTTTAGTTTCTGTGCTTTCAATTCACCTGTTTTTTTGTTGTTGTTTTTATGTTTTTCAGCCTTGTCATGTTTCAGTTATATAGCTTGTGTTGACAGAGATTTGCTTTAAATTTGGACTTTTTATATGTTTACTTGTTGAATCCTAGAGGAATTCACTTAGTTATTCCAGACGGGAGAAAGGAGTTTAGGCAGAACATGAACGAAAAAACCTTAAGCAACAGTGCTGCAAATCTCTGAAAACCCATTCAAAGAGGAAAGAGGAATCGGCAGTCCTCGGCGAATTCACAAAGAGCTGTCATAACTTGCTGATAGAGGGATGGGCAATAAGAATTTTTCTCGTGTCCATTTTCTTGTTTAGAGACGCGCAGCCCGCTCAGTCAGGTGGTATCAGTTTTATGACTGGTGTATAGCGCTGGGTTCGCAAGAAAAGGGCCACTTAGTCAACGGTAACAAAGATGCTCACACCTCAGGCTCCTCTGACGACCAGACATACCTTTCTCATCCCTTCTTTCCATATCAAAGCGCTGCATGAGCCTCCTCAATTCTTCCATTCCGTTAAGCTCGTTTTGGGTAACGAGAGTTGTTGAAAAACGCTACTTTGTGAAGGGGGGGTAACATAAAGTAATCATCGTTTTTTAGTTAGTGTTAGCATTTCAGCGCTCCCAATTTGAATGATTAAAGCAGACAATCTCTAATCTTTGGCTCCAGGAACCTCCGTTGCAATTTTGGTGGACGGCCTGACAGCACCAGCTCTGCTCTGCTTTCACATGGCAAGCAGTTGGGGCGAGGCTTTCCGGGCGACTGAGAATAGGCGTTTGGATGGCTCACCTCACATGACTGAGCTAGCTGACTGTGGGCCTGTCAGCTGGGAGTCAGCCAGGGCGCTGTGTGCTGGCTTCAGTCCGCGCGCGCTTGTGATCAGGGTGCTGAATCTAAAAGCAAGTGTTCGCAAAGAAAATCAGGCCGCTCATGTTATTGTTGTTGTTCTCTTAGCATTCTAGTCTAATCTGGGGGCTTGCATATATTGTCTCTTTCTCTACTTACAGGTGCCTCATAGCCTGGCTCTTCATTGATATATTATTATTCTATATTTCTAATATATATATATTATATATATTTTTTTCTATATATAATATTCCTCTCCTTGTTCTCTTTATTGGATATATGTATCTAGCCATATCTGATATTTGGTACAAACTTAGAAATGATAAACATTGTTGGCAGCCATTTCAAAAAATACAATCTGTCATAACTAATTTTTTGAGGCACCGCGCACCTGAATTTGGTCATCTTTCAATAAGAAACAATTACTTGATGCTCACGATGTCACCGTTAGAACGAAACACGGGATAAGTTTTCAGTGAGGTTAACTGTTTAAGTACTAAAGAAAAGACAAAATTAGGCACCCAGTATTAGAAACTTGGAAGTTGTTATTTTATTGTGATTGTTATTTTGTATTGTTTGGCAATGATTTTTTCATTGATTAAATGGAGATATCAATTTAGGATTCTGAGAAGCTGAAAAGGAATTAGAAGTTTGCGCAGAAGCGGCGCGCCCAGCAGCCCCCCACACACCCCGCCCCCACCCCCACACCACATAGAGGCCCCCCCCACCCCCAACCCCGCCACAGAGGTAGAAACCCTGGCTTGCATCTCTGGGGTGCTCTTGTTAGGATGCTCCAGATAGGACACTCAGACCGTGCTCTGGGTCAGATCAAGGTGTCCATTTATAAAGACAAAGAGAAAAGAAGACGCCCCTCCTCCCTTACACTCCCGCCCCCAACCCCCAACACACCAGTAACACTTTGAAAGGTCCTGGAGCCCTGGAAACAAGCCCTTGACAGAGAAAAGGTGGGGTTGGGAGCGGGAGCAGGTGGCACTGGTAACTGGCAAACCTGGCGGGCGTGTCAGTGGGGGCGGTGGCGCAGGCGATCCGCGCGCAACCGGGGTCCCCACAGCGACTGGAAGGCCTGATGAGACTCCAGGAGTCCCCGCAGCTCCCTCAACTCCTTTGCTGTCCAGGCAGCCAGCCCGCAGCCCCCTCCGCCTGCGACTTGCTCCCATCTCCAATCCCCGGTAGTGGCTGTGGCTCCTGCTCTGTCAGCGGCCGCCGCCTACCCTAGAACAGTCTTCGCTGACCTCCCCCTTCATCTTGAAGTCCGTGTCCTGAGCTCCTTCCCCTACAATTGTCCAACTGAGATCCCCGGGGACCTCTCTTGGCTCCAATCGTGGGAAAAGCTGGGCAAGGTTGGCAGGCGGCGGAGTCGCCTCTCCAGCCCGGCTTGCGCGCGGTAAGCCGCCCACCTGCGCCGGGCTCCTGCGTTCCTTTGCACAGCGGGAGGGAGCGGTCTCGGTGGCCGCCTCCTCACCACGGCTCAGCACTGCTCACGGTCGGATTCCAGGAGGGAGGAATTTCAACCTGGATCCGCGGAGCGGGGCTCCTGCCACGCCCCTACTTCGCTCAGCGCGCCCTCTGTTGAGAGCTAGTGGAGAGGAGGAAGGGAGCAGGAGTCCGCAGAATGCCCTTAACCGAAGGAGTAAGACACAGACAGAACTGCTCGCCTCCTGACGGAGGAGCTGAAGTGGACCATCTGCAGGGCTGCGCCAGCGGGAGGCTCAGCCTAGACACGAGCCATAGTCTAATGGTCTGTTAAAAAATAAAATTAAATTAAAAAGGGAGAGCGATTACAGAAAAGGTATTGGGACTGCGTGCAAACAGGTGAAAGGTTGGAAAGGGTTCAAGCCTGCGAAGGATCAGAGGGAAGACGGGACTGGATGGGCGCTTCTGGATTTAAGAGCACCTGTGAAGGAAATCCTTCACCTATTCCTTGGACTTAATATTAGCTGAAGACGAAACTATCTCCATCTCATTCAAAAGTCATGTTCAGGAAACTTCCAAGGCGCAGTTTAATCTCAGTCTACCTCCTCAAAACTGCCCGGATCGTCCAGTCTAATATCTTTCCCAGTGATTTTAGTTGTAATGCAATTGCCAGAAACCTTTACAGAAAAAGTGCTACTTGAGTTAGTTGGACTCATCTTTAGCTTTTTATTAAGAGTTGAATACGTTTCAAAATAACAGTCTGCTCATTTATTTCCTTGATACATAGGTGTATATTGTATTAAGGAAAACCTTGATAATAGCATTTAGAATGAGATGATTTGTAGGAGTTGCCCTGCAATTCAGCCTTCATGTCAGAGGTTATTATTTTATATCCTTCCCAGCAGTAGTTTAATCAAATAATTGAATCAGAAATTCTTTCCATTCAGGTTTGAGAGACTTTTGTCTTCACTTCCTAACTCAATCACCATATCTTTCCTATCATAACCCTGAAAATTAATCCTCCAATTTGAACTTGAATCTTCTTATACTAATTTAATAACTTTCCTACAGCTTTAGGTAATTAATTGAAGTTCTGCATTTAAGCAGAAAATTTATATTTGTAGAACAGGTAATACTTCCGAGCCAGGATTGAAAGAACTTTGGACTTGAATTAATTCTCTTTTAAATGCTATCTAAGTTAGGAAACACCCCTTGCTTCTTTGGCTTTTATGTTTGTTCACATCTTGAAAGAAAGATCTTTAAAAGACTGAGGAGAGGAGAGCACATCTTTGGCAAATCCAAAACTCCAGTTAAATGGCAGGAAAGACTGCCAGGCTTTTACCTAAAGTGCTCTAAATCCTCTAAATCACAGTGTTTGTTTGTTTGTTTGTTTGTTTGCTTTGCCAGGGTTGGGGGGAGGGGGCGATGTCAGGACATAGGAAGAGAATGATAGGACTAGATTTCTGAGACAAAGAATAAATGGTAGGGGATAGTATTTGTTAAACATTTGAGGAACCAAAGCATGTTTAATAGTGAAATCTCCTTTCTCTGTAACCACTCCAAACATACGAAGAGGTGGCTTTTTCAGGGTGTACATAGTTGTTGAGAAGTAAAATTTATTTTCCTCCTCTAAATTAACATACAAAATACTGCTTTTCCTTTTTGTGTTAGCTTAATTACTATATGATTTCTCTAGCTGAAAAATGAAGACAATTATTCTGTCTTTCCTGAAAAGGAGATGCTGGCCAAGTATCTCCTGCAGCAATCAAAAGTAGTAGAAAACCAGGGATGTGGTTCCTGTGAACATAAAGCCACACAAATACAAAATTAATGGTTGCCTTGGGGAAGCATGTGCCTCTCTTTACTTTGGGTGGGAAATATATTCAAAAAGTTTACATGAAACAAAAGTGGAACCTAGTATGTGATGTTTAATATGAAAGAATAGAATTTATTCCGAGGTCTAGGTAAGAAAATAATATGGGAATGTTCTGTAGGCCAACATTTTACATTTTAATTTTATTTTGAAATAATTTTAGTTTTACAGAAGAGATGCAAAGATGGTGGAGAGAGTTTCTGTATCCGATGACCCACATTTCCCAAATGTTAATAATTTATAAAACTATGGTATATTTATCAAAAAGAAGAGGGTAACATTGGTACTGTCAAATTAAATAACAAACAGACTCTCTAAAACAAAGTGATATTTATTTGGGGGTAACATGGCAGTTGGAATATGCAATGTTACCATAGTAGACAATGTGTATATTCAAGGAGATTGAGGCAAGGAGGAATATTTACGGTAAAATAAGGATTACATAAGTTGTTTTGAGATAATTATTCTGAGGTGCAAAAATCAATAACAAGGGTGCACCAGTCTGAGGTTAGCCTGGCAGTTGTTGAGCAGATATCCTTACAGAAGAATTTTCTGTCTTAGGTTGGCTTTGTGCAAGGTTGTGGTTTTTGCAGCCTTTAGTGATAGTTGCTGTTATCAGGCATACATACATAAGAACTCTCCATTTATGCCCTTCCTCAGCTCCGTTTGTCAAGGTTTTCACACATGTGACTTCATGTTGCTTCTGGCAACTTTCCTCGTGAAATATTAGTAACTAGGCTAAAAACCTTATTTTTTATAGCTTTTTTCATTAATGTCTTCTTTCTAAGATTCGATCCAAGTTATCATACTGCATTTGGATATTATGACTCCCCAATCTCCTCCAATCTATAACAGATTTTTAGTCTTTTCTTGTTTTTCATGATATTGACACTTTTGAAGAATATTGGTCCACTGTTTTGTAGAATGTTCCTCAACTGGTATTTGATGTTTTCCCAGGAATAGGGTGGGGTTATGATTTTTTCAAAATAATATTTATTTTAGAGTAATTTTAGATTTACAGGAAAATTGGGAAGATTCAGAACTGGAGTTCCTATATATCCTACACCCAGCTGCTCCTATTATTAACATTTTACATTAGTATGCTGTACTTGTCACAACTAATGAAATTATGTTGATAAGTTACTATTAACTAAAGTTCGTGCTTTATTCAGATTTCCTCAGTATTTACCCAATGCATCTTCTGTTCCAGGATTCCATCCAGGATACGATGCTGCATTTAGTTGGCATGGCTCCTTTTACATTCCTTTTGACTGTGACAGTTTTCTCTGGTTTTCATTACTTTTGAGGTCATTGGAATTTTGGAGTACTGATTAGGTATTTTTTCAAATGTTCCTGAATTAGGATTTATCTGATTTTTTTCCACGATTATTTAGGTGTGTTGATGAGAAGGCCACCGAGTGTTAATTTCATGACCTGATATGGGTATTTATATGAATATAATTCATATAAATATGCTATTTATATGAATCATTGCTGTCAATATTAATCTTGAGCACCTAGCTAAGGTAGTATGTTAGGTTTCTCTACTAGAAATTTACTCTTTCCCCCCTTTACAAATTGTATTGTTTGTAAAGAAATCACTGTGCACAACCCACACCAAAGTACTAGGGAGTGGCGCTTTCCTTTCTTGAGAGATGTCACTGAATCTACTTTTGCACACAGGGTTTATTCTAACCTTTCATTCTTGCTTATTTGTAACTTCTTTCTTCCAACAGTGAAAAACTGGCCCATGTTGTATACTATGTATTTACTTATTGTTTCCTAGTATATAGGTGAGTTCGTTTTAGCATTGCTAACCCATACTCCTAGGATAAATAAAATTGCCAACTAGGGTGTAGTGTTTTCATACAGGTATTTTTGTGTTAGAGTATCCAATCCAAAACAGTATTTCCCAGAGTTACTTAGATCAGCTGTTTCTCTTCAACTCTCTTCAGTGAGATTATAACATATATTTGTAATATAATTAAATTAATTTATTAAAGAAAAAGAAAACCATGAGTTCCAGCTTAGACTTTACCACCCAGAAGGGCTTTCTGAGTCTCTGTTTCTTTATCTGTACAGGGATATTGCAGGAATCTAGGAAGATGCTGTGCGTACAACCTCCCACATGTGGTAAAATACTATGCCATGTTGACCATCACCATAACTGCAACTGAGTTCATTCAGCACGTTTTGAGCACAGCCAGTATGCCAAGCACTGTGTTGGTAGTGGTAGCAGAAACAAATAAGATTCCTGGGTCTGAGACAAATATTTTATGGGAACAGTGTCTGAAAGAGGAGACACTTATATGGTGACACAGGTGAGGAGACCCAAGTGTGGTAGGAACACAGCGCACAGTGTAACAGCTGTCTCCATTGTTCATGTTGGCTTAGCCAGTAAGTAGAGATGGGTGAGGCAAATATACAGATGTCAATACTTAGATTAAGTGTGCTGTAGTGGAAAGAGCATGAGCTTTGGGTCAAAGAGAATAATTTGAATCTCATTAGTCATATGGTGATTAAATTAGTCAATAGTCCTGGGCAAGTCAGTTCTCTTCTCTGAGCCACAGGTCATTGCAATTATTAATCAATATGTGACAGGTACTTGACCCATTCACTCATTCACTTATTCAACAAATAATAACACTGTTTAATATAAGAGGTTAGCTAGGCTGAAAGGAGATAAACATAAAATACATGAAACTGATTATTTTTTATAACGATGAATCATATGAAGATAATAAAATAGGATGATGTCATAAAGTGACAGAAAGGGATACATTAGATTGGTTGGCTAAGAAACTACTTTCTAAAGAGATTTGTTTTTTTAGCTGAAATGTGAATTAGGAAAGGGAGCGACTATGCTCAGTGGACTGTTATGTGATTCTAACAAATGATTATTACAGAACCCATGTTTTTGCCTTGAAAAGTACATATCAAATAACAGTTTGGGAAAGGACCCTAGAGATAATCATAACCTGTGATTATGTTACCTCTAGAATGTGTCACAATAATTTAAGGAGCTAGAAAAATCTGATGCTTATTTTATTTGCATGCTTTCTTATTTATTATCACATGCCATCATTCCTTCTTCTAAGTAGCTTAACAGATTCTTGAGATATTGTTTCAGCTGTCTTTTCCTGGTCCAGCTCTTCCTCTCAGTACCTGGGTTATGGAATTCTGTTTGTTTTTTTTTTTTTTTTTTTTTGAGGCGGGGTCTCGCTCTGTCACCCGGACTGGAGTGCAGTGACCGGATCTCAGCTCACTGCAAGCTCCGCCTCCCGGGTTTACGCCATTCTCCTGCCTCAGCCTCCCGAGCAGCTGGGACTACAGGCGCCCGCCACCTCGCCCGGCTAGTTTTGTATTTTAGTAGAGAGGGGTTTCACTGTGTTAGCCAGGATGGTCTCGATCTCCTGACCTCGTGATCCGCCCGTCTCGGCCTCCCAAAGTGCTGGGATTACAGGCTTGAGCCACCGCGCCCGGCCTGAGTTATGGAATTCTATCTACAAATCTTTAGGGATGAGGGCATAAAAAATTTTGAAGCTGAATTTCAAAAAAGACAGGTGGAAGTCTGAAGCTAGGGGCTTTTTCCTGGACCATAAGAGGGACTGTCCCTAAGGAAAGGTGCCCTGACACGCCTTCTCTCTGTTTTCCTTCCTTTTGTTACCTCCATAGCTGTGGGAGATTATGTTAACAGCAATATTTAGAGAAGCCTCAAAAAAGTAAAATGTAAACAGTATCCAGTGTTAAGGTTTAATGTGCTTTTATTATATTTACATAATTTTCTTCAAAAGAAATATTACAATCATATATAAATTATTACTAAGTAGTATAATGGGCACTAATTCACTCAAGAAAACATCTTTATCAAAACTTGGCATTTTTATATATTTTAATTTTTTTCTTTGCTCATTCAAAAATATACGCCCACAATTAAATTGGTTGGATTTTGCAACAAGATGAAATCAAACTGTTCATACTGTTTCTAAACTTGCGCTTTTTATTCATTAATAAGTCATGTATTGTTTTTAAGTTAAGTATGTAGAAGATAGTGTTGTTTGTCAACCTGTGATGCACATTACAATCATTTGAGGATCTTTGAAAACAATGCACACGTCCACACCCACACCTGTAGAGATTCTGATTCAATTAGGCTGGGGTTCAATTAGGTTGAAAGTACCCAGATGAATCTGCAGGGCAGCTGGGCTTGGAGCTATCGATGTGGATGCCTCTTTTCTTTTTTTTTTTTTTAATTATTTTTGGATGTACCATAATTTACTCTACAACCTGTTTCTGTTTTCACAAATGTATATTTTTGTTAGGTTAAGTTTAGCAGAACCTAGTTATCTTTTCTCCTGTATACAATTTTCCTTGGCTGGAAGCTGGCTTCGTAATTAGAAGCCACAGTAAATGATACAAGCTTAGATTTGACCCCAGAAAAGGCAGAGAACAATGCTGAGCAGGTGTGGCAGCTCAGGGCTAATCTGCAGGTTAATTTTTGGCTTTCTGGTACTTTCTGATGATTCATGCTCATTTAATCTCATTACCAAGCCACCTGGCACCCAAAAGACCCCATTAGTGCAACTGGCCATCTGACACGAGTGAGTGTTAACATCACCAGTTTTCCTGCTTCATGGATTAGACGTTTGGTTGCCTGCTTTTCTGCTGAAAGCTCTCATAGAAGGTCCTGAGGAAGCAAAATAGAGGGCAAATAAATCTTACATCTTTCACTGGGCTACGATACAAGGTAAGAGAAATTATTGAGTTAAACCAGTCAGCCTTGCAAAACTTGATATTGCATGCAATGGTGACCGGATGTGCCCTTATTGTTCAAAATCTGTGCCTGTGCTTAAAAAGTTTTCTGAAAGAAATACAAGGAAGGGAACTTCAAGGGAATTATATTTAAACTTGGATTTTGTCTTCTACAAGAGGCTAGTCCTTGTAGATAAGAATTTGTTTGAAAAGAAATGTGTACTGCTATTGCATAAAGATAGTGCTGGGATGGTGTTTTTTTGTTTTGAGGGTTTTGTTTGTTTGTTTTTCTTTTTGAGTGCTTCTTTCTCCCCTCCCGAGCCTTGGATCTCCCCTCTGCTGAGACTGGTTTAAAATTCCATCCTGTGATTTTAAGAAAATTCAATACTGACAGATGCAATGGTTGTAATTGCTGGCAAAAATATGTGTTTGAGGCTAAATTTACCGTTCTCAATGCACAGGAAAGACTGATTCTGCTAACTTTATTCATTTTTTCAGCTTGTATTCATTGAGTGCCTGTTATGTGTCAGGCACTGTTCCAGGGCAGAAAGTCAGTGAACACAGCCTATTACGTGATCTCCTCTTTCATGGAGCTAGCAGTCTGGTAGACAAATAGATGAAAACATAACAGTTGGAATATAATTCAGGGACATTCCCTCTTCTCTCTCTGTTTTTACTCTTCTCCTTTCTACCTCCCTTGAATTCCTTCCTCCTTTTTTCTGGCCTGTCAATGAGGAAGCCCATCTGAGGACCCCAGTGCTGAATTCTCTGGACCTGTGGAAAAATCACACACTACATCCTCTTATGCAGCTGGGTGATAAGGTCTTACAGCCTGCAAGGAGGACACAGTGAAATTGTCCCTAGTGAGAGGCCAACAGCTGGGTCATGGGGAGGGTGGAGGGAGGGTGACCTGAACTAACACCCCAGCTAGAAAGTGGATGCACCAGGTGGGAGGTGCTAGATTCAGATCTGTGAAATCATAAGCCATCTATATGGCTAAATGAAAGGCATATTTATAGAGCTATGATTCTTTATTGAAGAAATAAAATGCAAGTGGTACAAACCATCCCTCAGATATAGTGAGTGCTTGGCTCAATTCATGAGCTGAACTGAAGAAACTTGATGACAAATCACTCCACAGAGGATGTGTGGGGGTCATCATGGATTTTAAAATTGATGTAACAGAGCCAGTTATTCTGCCTCAAACCACCCCTTGAGCCATTATCAGAGGTGGACCTCTGGTTTAAAGGTTTTATAATGACCCTGAAGTGGGTGGGTGGGTGCACAGCAGCAATCAATACACTTTTTCTGTAAGAGGTCAGTTAGTAAATATTCTAGGTTATGTGAACCATGAAATGGTCTCTATAGTCATTACTTACTCAACTCTGATGTTGTAGCTCTGAAGCAGCTATAGACGGGCTGTGTTCCAATAAAAGTTTACAAATAGAGGCTATGGGCCAGATTTGGCCCAGGGCAGTACTTTGCCTAACCCTGCTCTGCTGAAAGAGCATAGATCGGAGAGGCAAGAGATCTAGGTGAGAATTCCAGCTTTTGCACTCCTCTAGGAGGAATGACCTTGGGCAAGTCATATTGTGTATTTCTGAGAACTAACTTTTTGAAGGAAAATGGTGAAAGCTATTTTATTTCTCTGGGTTGTGGTGAGAATTATGTGACATCACAGCTTTGGAAATTATTTGGGGATAAATTTGTATTTATATTTGTATTTTTATTATTTATTTATTTATTATTTTTTGAGACAGAGTCTTGCTCTGTCACCCAGGCTGGAGTGCAGTAGTGCAATCTCAGCTCACTGCAACCTCCACCTCCTGGGTTCAAGCAATTCTCTTGCCTCAGCCTCCCAAGTAGCTCAGATTACAGGCGCCCACCACCACACCCAGCTAATTTTTTGTGTCTTTTAATAGAGACGGGGTTTGGCCATTTTGGCCAGGCTGGTCTCGAACTCCTGACCTCAGGTGATCCACCTGCCTTGGCCTCCAAAAGTGCTGGGATTACAGGCATGGGCCACCGCGTCCAGCCTGGGGAGAAATTTTTAAAACTGCATACAATCCTAAGGAGGTCATATCTTATCAGACTTTTGAATTAAAGCATACAGCTTTGCATTTAATGGGAACAACTGCTCACCATCTTTAAATTGGAAGCACGTTTTCCTTCCTCTGTTTCTTATGTTTCTACTGTTCCCTTCGTCACTTTTCTTCTTGTCCCTGATATTCCAGTTTTAGTTGTAGATGCAACATCAACTCATAGTAAGTGTATAAACTCTCCTGTAGCTCATTTTTGAGAATTGACTTTTAAGTCCCCTGAAGCACCCACTACTGTCTTCTCCCTTCAAACTACAATACAGTTTTTTCTTGGTATTCACAAGGAATTTATTCCAGAACCCCCATGAATAGCAAAATCCAAAGATGTTGAAATGCCTGATATAAAATGGTGTAGTGCTTATATATAACCTAGGCACATCCTCCCCTGTACTTTATGGCACCTGTGGGCTACTTATAGTACCGAGAATACAACATAAATGCTATGTAAATAGCTGTTATACTGTATTTTTACCTGTATTATTTTTTACTCTTGTATTTTTTTGGTTTCTTTTTCCTGAATGTTTTTCTGTTTGAGATTTATTGAATCCGAGGATGCGGAACCTGTGAGTGCAGAGGCCCGACTGTATTTCCTGTTGACAGGAGCAAGCATTTTACATGATTTGATTGCAGATGTTAGCGCAGAGTGGTTAAACTGCATTTAGAAATAAATGTTAAAATAACGGTTGACAGGGAAGCTTCTTAAACATCACGTTTTCTTCATGTTTCATGTTTTTCCAGCTGTTAGGGAGCAGCCAGGGGTTTATTATGCATTGGAGGGCAGGCCTGGAAGCAGCTTCTTCTGTTCCCCCAACACACATTTTCATTTTGAGTAAAGAGTCCTTTGCTCCAGGAGAGGCACGTGGCTGCCTTTGAAAGGGTGAGTTCCTCCAGGACCCTCTGCTCCATCAGGGTGATCTTCAGAGGTGGGGAGAAAGTGACTATATTGGTAGGAGAGTGAGAAGAGGCTGCTATTTACTAGCTTCTGGCCTTAGGCAAGCCATTTATACCTCCAGGTCTCTCTTTCTGAAGAAATTTGAAACTGTAAGAAATTGAAACTGGAAGCAACTGAAATTGCTTCCAACTCTTCATTTTTCTTTGATTTTTATTCTGGCTACAATGAGGAAACAACTAAGATTCTATCTCTGATTCCTGCCAGAGATTGACCCCGTATCAAGGCTGGTGTGCAGATGGAAAGGGAAAGTTGATGTGTCCACTCATCAGTACAAGGGAGGCTGATGTCTTGGTGCCCCCAGGTTTCTGACTGGGTGGTCCCATTCACTGACTCTCCTGGCTGGAAGACTGAGTGGACAGCAGGCCATCAAGGGCAACAGGGCCCTTGCTGTGTTCCTGGGGAACCATGAGAGAGCCTGAGCCAGACCAGGAAAATCAAGCATCCAGGCCAGCACCTGCCCCTCACTGGGTGTTAGATAAACATTTGCCTATTTAAAAATATTTACCTATTTATCTCTTCTCACCTCAGTGGGAGGAGACCACACAGCAGAGATTCAAGCCCCCCAGGGGGCTGTTTGCTGTACCTTGACCTCTTGGTCAGAGAGTGCTTGGTGGTCTCTGGTCTGAAGGAGTCAATACTTGAATGATATTTATAATCAGCTCCATTTCATTCATGTATGTTTTTTCTTTTATTCCTTCATTTGGTATTTATTGCTTTAATGTCAATGATTCAGTAGTCACAAGGCAGTTGATCATGGAATTTACATTGTCACTATATGGTTCAGCCTATCTGGACTCTCCAAATTGCATGACCTCCATAAAGCCTTTACAGGACAGCTCAGATTTGTGCTGTGAGAGATTGCTATTGCTTGTGTTGTTGTGGGATAACACAGCAAGTGGCATTTTCCCATTTTAAAGTGGGTTGGATAATGTGTGCTCCACATAACCCACCAGATGAATGTGAGACAAAATTCCATGCAACACATTCTAAATCACAAAATGGCATGCAAATTTAAAACTCACAAATCATCTCTTATATTTGTGTTTAATGTATTTTTGCTTTGTGCTTCAAATGAATGTCCCTCCACACTTTACACTCGTGATTTTAAAATGTCTTAAAGAGGCTCACCCTGTTGGGATGCGTAGCACTGTTTACCCTCAGATAACATGCTTTCCTGGTTCTCTCCTGGTTATTTTTCACTGGGTTCTACACACATTTTATTTTATTTTATTTTATTTCCAGAACTTGGCTCATTTTGTTTCTTGCTCATTTTATTTTCTTTTCTTGTTTGAGGTGGAGTCTCGCCCTGTTGCCAGGCTGGAGTGTAGTAGCACAATCTCGGCTCACTGCAACCTCTGCCTCCCAGGTTCAAGTGATTCCCCTGCCTCAGCCTCCTGAGTAGCTGGGACTACAGGCACGCACCACCATGCCCAGCTAATTTTGTATTTTAGTAGAGATGGGGTTTCACCATGTTGGCCAGGATGGTCTTGATCTCTTGACTTCATGATCTGCCTGCCTCAGCCTCCCAAAGTACTGGGATTACAAGCGTGAGCCACTGTTTCTTGATCTTGATTTTTAGTTCTAACTGTATTTCCGCATTCTCTTGTTCCACGTGCTGCTGCATAAATCTTATGAATTTTAGCCAACAGAACACCTTGTCCGCATTGAATACAGAGACAGTTCCCACAGCTAAATTAAGCAGGTTCAACTTGTAAAAGTCCATGAGATCATGAGCCACTACCTTTGTGATTGTGCCCAATTAATCAATCAATGAATGTTTAAATAGAAAATGCCATTATACTGTAATGCTGATTGTAGCTTTCTTGTAATCCCCATTTGTCAAACATCACAGTCATTCTATGGTTCAAAAAATCATTTTATGTTATTTTAAAAATATTTGACGGGCCGAGACGGGCCAATCACGAGGTCAGGAGATTGAGACCATCCTGGCTAACCCGGTGAAACCCCGTCTCTACTAAAAAATACAAAAAAAAACTAACCAGGCAAGGTGGCGGGCGCCTGTAGTCCCAGCTACTAGGGAGGCTGAGGCAGGAGAATGGCATAAAACCGGGAGGCGGAGCTTGCAGTGAGCTGAGATCCGGCCACTGCACTCCAGCCTGGGCAACAGAGCGAGACTCTGTCTCAAAAAAAAAAAAAAAAAAAAAAAAAATTGACGACATCAAAACTAATTTTGTACTCTTGGATGTGCAGGTTGTATTATTTGCTATTTTAAGTAAAGTCATAATGAGAAATTTTAGTGTTATATCATTGTCTCCTGCCTAATAATTTTCTTAGGATAAAATACTGAAATTTTGAGTCACTGAATTATATGGTATGCATAGTTTTACAGAACTTTATTTTGGGTACATATTACTAAATTGTCATTTCAAATATTTTTTTGGTTTGAATCTTGATTATTTCCTCCCTAACATGATGATCACTTAATTTGGTTTTAAGATTGCAACTCAAAAAATAAGTAAAATAACACAAAGAGAAGAAAACATGAAATTGCAACTCAATATAATAAAAGCTTTCTCTATTAAGTTTCTGACATGATAATATTAAATGTTGTATCAGCCATGGTCAAGTAAAAAAAACAAAATAACTTGAAGCAAATCTTAGAAACAGCTTTCAAGGTTGCCACATGTATGAGTTTTATTTTGAATCCATCCAATATGTTCCTTGTCCCTGATGTTCGTCCAAAGCAAACATTATATTTTATTTGAACCTAATCAGACTCATAAACTAGAATGAAATCCTTTCTTCCATCTTGAAAATCAAGACAGCACCAATATTGTTTTCAAAATGGGATGTGTGGATGTATGTATAGTGTGTTTCTTCCTGCATCTTCCTTGTCCCCATGCAGTTATACAGTCTTGGGTATACTAGTCCATTCTCATACTGCTACAAATAACTGCCTGAGACTGGATAATTTATGAATAAAAGAGGTTTAATTGACTCACAGTTCTTCTGGCTAACAGGAATCATGCCTGGGAAGCCTCAGAAAAATTACAATTATCACAGAAGGTGAAGGGGAAGCAAGCTTGTCTTACCATGGCAGAGTAGGAGAGAGAGAGACAGAGAGAGACAGCGCAAAGGGGAAGGTACTACACACTTTTAAACAACCAGATCTTGTGAGAACTCACTATCATGAGAACAGCAAGGGGGAAGTCAGCCCCAACTTCAATCACCTCCCACCAGGCCCCTCCTCCAACACATGGGAATTACAATTCAAGATGAGATTTGTGCGGGGACACAGAACCAAACCATATCAGATGGCAAGGAAAATTGAGGATAATAATTTTGTAAAACCCATTCCATGGTGACTTCTAGTAATGGCCAATTTTCCCCTTCCTCTTCTTTCCCCTGTTCCCTTCCTGTTTCTTTCCTGTACTACTTTTCCTTAATCCACTTTTTTTTTCTTTCTTTCCTTTCTTCTTAGGAAGTCATATACCTCAGTTTAGTACTACATGATAGACTTTAGTATGACTTTGGAACACTCTGGGCCCATGATTTTGTAATTAGAGGACAATTAAAATTGGCTTTGGAAAACTCATAAACCATTGTTACTGAATTTTTATTTGATTAAATGTTGGAGTCAAAGTCATATGGCATGAGATAGAGCTAGAAGGGATCATAAAATATTTGCTCTAACTTTGGGCTTTCAATTAATAATGGAAGCTCAGGGAGGCAGACCTTGGACTAACTGCCAGTTCATTTGGGACTTTAAAACTTTTTCCTTCTATTCTCATTTTTTTGTGGGTTGAATGAAATAACTACTCATTAACTTCTGTGCCTTTCTAGGCTTAATTTTCCCCCTTTATTTGATTTCCTCTCTCCCTCTGTGTCATCTCTAGAAATTCAGAAACATTGAAAGATATAAAGGTCTTGGTTTCTGGGTTACATTATCAGTGCTTTTGTTTCTTCCTGCCTTTCTAGGTGAAGTCATGCCCAAATAAATCTACGACAATTTCAGCCTTGGCAAACACTCGTGTAAAATGAAAGTCTGCTTTTATTTTCTTGATTATATAGAAAGCATTGTCTTTATGTTCATTCCTATTTAAAAATGATAGCATTTTTATCTCAGACAATATGTCATAAGTGGCCATCTCTTTTTCATTGTGAATCAGGGAGTTAAAGGATGATAGAAGATTGAGGCAACTCCCAGACTGGTGTTTGATTTATATTCTAGTAGGATATTGGTCCACTGATACCTCAATGTGACATCCAGATAGTTGATCCTGGCTTGCCATCTAGCAGGTATTTCCTGAGTTCCATCTCTCTGCCAGGCATTGGGAACAGTTGGGAAGAATCAGTTATCTCTCTCTAAATAAGAAATACAGGCATGAGACAAAAATCAGGAATTAGATTTGGTTATGTCACATTGGCAAGGCTAGGAACTACATTTCCCAAAATGAAGAACTTGCATTAGATTTGGAAGGCAGATAAGAAGCAGCCATCATAACTACCCAAAGGCTTCAGTGGTCAGGCAGGTACCCAGCAATGTCTAGTGGGCTCCAGGTTGTAGCTTGTCTTTCTGTTGGTTTCTGTGATCAACACTGGTTCCTAGGCCAACCAAGTACATGACTGTAGGTTGTTTCAGAGAATCCCTTATTTGCATTTCTATGTCAGTGTCAGGCTTACACAAGTTCTAAGATTTTTCTGCAAACACCAACCTGTGCATTCATACCAGGCTTCAGGCCATTGTGAACAAAAATGTTCTCTGATACTCTGTCTTATCTTCCAGATCTTCACTTATCCAGCTCTCCCCAGGTATGTGCAAGGTCTAATTTCTTTAGTAAGCCCCTAGTTCTCATAATGTTTGCAGTGGCTCTGCTTTCCTGACCAATCTTCACTGATAAAGTAAGCAAGGGCAGTACTATATACAGAAACAGCAAGTGAAGAAAAACCAATGTCACCAGCAAGGTATTAATATATACAGAGACTGGGCACAGTGGCTCATGCCTGTAATCCCAGCACTTTGGGAGGCTGAGGTGGGCGGATCACTTGAGGTTGGGAACTCAAGACCAGCCTGACCAACATGGAGAACATCTCTGCTAAAAATACAAAATTAGCCGGGATTGGTGGTGGGTGCCTGTAATCCCAGCTACTCGGGAGACTGAGGCAGGAGAATCGCTTGATCCCAGGAGGTGGAGGTTATGGTGAGCTGAGATCGCACCACTGCCTTCCAGCCTGGGCAACAAGAGTAAAACTCTGTCTAAAAGAAAGAAATAAAGGTAGAAAATGTAGAAGATGGAAAAATTCCCTAGTACAACCCCAGGCTGATACCTGATTTTCTAGGTCCTCAGGTAGGACACAGATCTTCTTTGCAGATGGTATCATTTCGTCTAGTTAGTATGCATAATGGTGATATTTTGAGGAAAGAGGATAGATTGAAGCCTTGAAAGGTGAACGAGTGGACAGGCCTGGTGGCTCATGGCTGTAATCCCAGCACTTTGGGAGGCTGAGGTGTGCGGATCACAAGGTCAGGAGATCGAGACCATCCTGGCTAACATGGTGAAATCCTGTCTCTACTAAAAATACAAAAAACTAGCCAGGTGTGGTGGAGTGCACCTGTAGTCCCAGCTACTTGGGAGGCTAAGGCAGGAGAATCGCTCGAACCTGGGAGGCGAGGTTGCAGTGAGCTGAGATCATGCCACTGCACTCCAGCCTGGGTGACAGAGTGAGACTCTGTCTCAATAAAAGAAAAAATGAAAGGTGAAAGGGTGAAAGACAGAGAAGCCCAAGAAAAACTTGGTCACCTTGACAGTTTTGAGGCTCATTTCTTTGTATTTTAGAGTTGGGAAACAGAGAAAATTTTACTTTATTTATTGTCAGTAGGCATTGTCCTTATACTGCCCATTTGCCAGTAGTAGCTTACCCAGCCCTGGATCACAAAAGAGAGAGAAGACAGTGCAACATCTAGTGCCGTGGGAACCCTGGTCCCTTCTGAATCATCCAAAAAGAGCATGGTGGTGCCCCACCACCACCCCAGAGATAGCCAGACAAGCTGCAGGCAGTTGGAAGTCTGTCACTTTCTTCTTTCTATCACTTGCTCTTCATTAACAGGAATTTATTGAACATCTATTTTGTATGAGAAGCAATTGAGCTAAACTCCATGATACTTTGATGCCAGAAATCTTTATATGTATCTCTTCATTTTCTTATTGTTTTGTCTACCTGGTGGAGGATACTGTGTGTGTCTGAAGGAAACATGTTTTAAGAATGTACTTGTTGATATGGTAAAGTCAGTGTGGCCACATGAAGAAAGGAGAATGAGGCTTGAAAAAGAAGTTTATTGTGCTCACAGGTCCCAGAGAGGCAGTCACTGCATGCCTTAGCCAGGATGGTCAGGAGGCAGATGACAGGAGGCAGAGGAGAACTTAGGCCAGAGATTTTATGGGGGTTTCTTTGAGAAAGGCAGGGTAGGGCAAGACAATCAGTTTAGAACTGGCTGGTTTGAATAATTTTAGGGAACTCTGAGGCATAGAGGTATTCCCTGGGACAATTTAGGTGACATAAGGCAAGGGAAATATTGGCTTGATGTGTGAGACTTAGATAAAGAGGTAGCTGGGGGTATAAATTCAGTATTGGTTTGTATATGAAAGGTACACTGATAGGCAAGTTTTGATTTATTATCTCTAGGGATATCTGGGGATTTGATAGTTCTGAGAGGGGCAGTCTTCCCCAAGACAAAAAGACTTTTAAAGATGTCAAAACAACATACATAATAAACTGACAATTAAAAAATACATATTTGCAATACAAACTGAGATTTAGAGAAAGTTTATGCTGCCCTTCCCAAGCAGGACATCAGTGTTCAGAGGCAACTCCCTGATACTGGAAAGTATTCAAGGAAATGGACCAGTGAGAGTTAGGCAGCAAGAATAGCAGACGGAACATTGACATTTTTTGCTGGAAGTAGTTGATAACATCAGAACTGGAACAGACTTGGGAGAGCTTCCAGCTCAAGCCATATATATGTTTTCTGAGATAGAGTTTTGCTCTTGTCACCCAGGCTGAAGTGCAATGGTATGATCTTGGCTCACTGCAACCTCCACCTCCTGGGTTCAAGCGATTCTCCTGCCTCAGCCTCCTGAGTAGCTGGGATTACAGGCACACGCCATCGTGCCATGCTAATTTTTGTGTTATTAGTAGAGACAGGGTTTTGCCATATTGTCCAGGCTGATCTCAAACTCCTGACCTCAGGTGATCCACCCACCTCGGCCTCCCAAAGTGCTGGGATTGCAGGCATGAGCCACTGCGACTGGCCTCAAGCCATATTTTGAAAATTCAAAAATAGGCTCAAAAAATAAAGATGGCCTGCCTAAGTCAGAAGTCAGCATGGGAATTAGAACTTAATTCTCTTAATCTCTAGCATAGTAATCTCTCCTTAGTGCTAGACTGCACAGGAAACATTATAATACAGATACTTGCTGAGCACTTATTATGTGCTGGGCAAGATCCGTAACTAGATCTTGTCTATTTATTCCTTTCAAGAACTCCATGATGTACTACTGTTATTTCTATTTTACAGATCCGGCTCTGAGAGAAAGGAGTTTACTAGAGCTCACATAGTTAATAAATCAACAACTAAGAGTCTACTTTGGGTCTCTGGATATAGGGGTGAAATTTTGTTGAATTATCTCTTTTAATTGTCACAAGAAACAATCTCCAGACTTGGTGCCATTATCTTCTATGTTTTAGGGATGAGAAAACTGAGACAGAGATTCATTCAGTACATAAGTGTTATGGCTAGTATATAACCAGATCAAGTTTTGAAGCCAACATGGCTGACCCCAGCGTCTCCTAGAATAATGAGTTATAGTAAGGCATAGTTGGCTGCGGGCTGGCAGGTTGGTTTGTTTTTTGTGTGAACCCGGTGCTCTGTCTTTTTTCAGTCTAGGCAGAGAATCTTCTCTAGGGACTGGGGAAATCTTTGAAAGGAAAAAATAAATTTTCTCCCAATCCACCAACATCACACATTGAAGGCAGGGCCAGAATGTTCTGGGCATTGGTAAGAACAAGAGTCAGGGAACTAACAGCTTCCTCTTTATTACAGTTTATTATCTAGAGAGGATAGACAAGGGCCTGGCAGACCTACCTTTCCCCACTCAAATTGAAGCCTAATGCTGCTCATTCTCTGTTAGACCTTAGGAGTTACCTAGAGGATGCTTATTCTGACATTGAGAACACAAGTGAGGAGAGCCATGGCTGATGGGCATGAAGTAAGAGCAAGAAGTATTTTAAGCCACCTGGGTTTGAGAGTTGTTATTGCAGCGTAACCTAGCCTGTCAATCTGTTTTTACTGACAACTACAGATACCTCTGTGAAGAGTGTGTGTGTGTGTTTGTGTTTGTGTGTGTGTGTGTGTGTGTGTGTGAGAGAGAGAGAGAGAGAGAGAGAGAGGCTCAGGGGAAGTGGAGGAGGAAGTGAGAGAATAAGAGGTAGAACTTATGTTTTTGGTCTTTTGTTTTTAACTGAAAGAGGAATAGCCAACTTTAAATGGGTATTGAAAGGCATAGGGGAAGCTTTGAAGGCATCATCTCATTTAATTCTTAAAAAAAGAAAGCCCCAATTTATCATGTCTTATTTGTAGTCTCATTTTACAAAAAAAGAAACTGAGACATGGCATGGTTAGATTCCTAAACCAAGATGTCACAGTAAGTGCTTAAGCAAGAACTCAAATCTCAGCCTGAGTGTAAGGTTTGAATTTTAAATACTCAAGTATGTTATTTTCTATGGTTCAAAGTTATTTAGATCATGACTAATCACCAGTGTATTGACTACTAAGTTATTGCCTTTAAAGATTCTGATTGAGCCAGAATAGATACATTAGTTCTATGTGTCCAGTTCTACTCTAGACAAGGGGGAGGCTAAGGAGATAAACAATTACCAAGGCATTTGCAAAGAGGGTGTGGTCCGTTAGAGATAAGATGTGCATCAATAACTCCACAGTGAGGTAAATTGTAAATGCCATAAGAGAAAAAATACAAAAGCCTGTGAAAATTCAGAGCAACGAGGGATTTCTTCTAGTGTGTATGAAATCCAGACAACAGGTATGGGAATGGATAGTAAGTGTATAGGATAATAGTGGAAGAAACATAAAGTTAGGTCTGGCTGAATTTATTGATATGGGCCCACTAAGCTTAGATTTTGTATTTAATGTTGTAGCTGGGAGTTAAAAAGGATTCTGACAGTTTATTTGCTTGACTAGGTGAAGCATGGATCAAAAGATGGCCCACTGTGAGTGAGGCAGAATGCCTGATCTCCTGTGGTTTAATGTAGAGGAAGGGATTCAAAGGCTTAGGGAGATTGGAATGCTAGAATGGATTTGTCACTTTAGACGTACTCATCCCAACTGAGAGGGTCCAGAAGACATAGCCTTCTCCAATACCTTGCAAAGTAGATTTGTGAGGAGAGCGCCTACATCCATGAAGAGCTTTGTGATTGGTCTTCTCTGTATGCCTAATCTTACAGTGGGAACTGCGGTTACTCAACTGAAAAACTTAAATGCAATGGGAATAATTGGATCCTGAGGTGGCAGGAGCCAAGTGGTGACACTCAATGGTCAAAGGCAAGGTGGGCATAGTTACCATAATGGACAGTAGAGGCAAAGCAGTAAAATCAGAGTAGTCTGACATGTGTAGAGCTCTGGCATTGGCCAGTTAATCATGGTGTTCCTCGAAGTGAAATAGATAAGAATCCTACTACATTCTTACTTAATGTGTACAAGCAGAAAACGTCCTGGTAAAGCAGACAAAAGACTACTCTGAATTATAAAAATAGAGAATCACAGCCCCTCAATCAATTTCCAGAGTTGAGTCAATTTACAGACCCAGAACCCCTTGAATGAAGGGAAGGCTGCATCCCCTTGAGGAAGGACTCCACTATACTCCCAATAATTTATACTATTAATCTTTCTTTCATTCTTCCCCAAGGATACCTCTGGCCTTTTACCAGGGTAACTGCTCACTGGGGAAAGGGGAATGATCAACCTTTCAGGGACTATTGGCCACTGGTTCTGACTTGACATTGATCCTAGGAGACTCAAAATGTCATTGTGGCACCCTAGTTAGAGTAAGGGCTTAAGGAAGTCAGGTGATTAATGAAGTTTTAGCTCAGGTTCAACTTACAGTGGGTACAGTGGTTCCCCAGACTCATTCTGTGGTCATTTCCCCTGTGCCAGAATGCATAATTGGAATAGACATACTTTGGAAACTGGCAGAATCCCCACTTGGCTCCCTGACTGGTAGAGTCAGAACTATTATAGTGGGAAAAGCCAAATGGAAGCCATTAGATCTGCCTTACCTAGAAAATAGTAAATAAAACATTCCTAGAGGGATTGAAGAGATTAGTGCCACCATTAAGGACTTGAAAAACACAGGGGTGATAATTCCCACCACATCCTCATTCAGCTGTCCTATTTGGCCTGTGCAGAAGACAGATGGATCTTGGAGAATGACAGTGGACTGTCATAAGCTTAACTAAGTGGTAACTCCAATTGCAGCTGCTGTGCCAGATGTGGTTCCATTGCCGGAGCAAATTAACACATCTCCTGGTACCTGGTATGCAACCACTGACTTGGCAAATGCCTTTTTAGACATTCCTGTCCACAAGGCACACAGAAGCAATTTGCCTTCAGCTGGCAAGGTCAGCAATATATGTTCACTGTTCTCATATGTTCTCAGAGACATATAACTCTCCAGCTTTGTGTCATAATCTTGTTCACAGAGACCTTGATCACTTTTCCCTTCCACAAGAGATCACACCGGTCCATTACATTGATGACAGGCTGATTGAACCCAGTGAATGAGAAGTAGCAACCACACTGGACCTACTGGTGAAACATTTGCTTGCCAGGAGATGGAGATGGAAAATAAATCCAACTAAAATTCAGGACCTTATACCTCAGTAAAATTTTTAGGGGTCCAGTAGTGTGGGGCCTGTCAAGATATTCCTTCTAAGATGAAGGATAAGTTGTTGCATTTGGCGTCCACTACGACCAAGAAAGAGGCACAATGCCTACTGGGCCTATTTGGATTTTGTAGGCAACACATTTCTCATTTGGGTATGTTACTTCAGCCAGCTTATCAAGTGACTTGAAAGGCTGCAAGTTTTGAGTGGGGTCCAAAACAAGAGAAGGCTCTGCAACAGGTCCAGGCTGCTGTTCAAGCTGCTCTGCCATGTGGGCCATATGACCCAGCAGATCCAATGGTACTTGAGGTGTCAGTAGCAGACAGGGATGCTGTTTGGAGCCTTTGGCAGGCCCCTATAAGTGAATCACAGCAGAGGCCTCTAGGATTCTGGAACAAGGCCCTACCATCTTCTGCAGATAACTACTCCCATTTTGAGAGACAGCTCTTGGCCTATTACTGGGCCTCAGTAGAAACTGAACAGTTGAATATGGTTCACCAAGTTACCATGAGACCTGAACTTCCTATCTGACCCATCTAGCCATAAAGTTGGGCATGCACACAGCATTCCATTCTCAAATGGAAGTGGTATATACATGATTGGGCTTGAACAGGTCCTAAGGACACAAGTAACTTACATGAGGAAGTGACTTGAATGCCCATGGTTCCCACTCCTGCCACCCTGCCTTCCCTCCCGCAGCCTACACTGATGGCCTCATGGGGAGTTCCCTATGATCAGTTGACAGAGGAAGAGAAGACTAGGGCCTGGTGTACAGATGGTTGTGCACAATATGCAGGCACCACCAGAAAGTGGACAGCTGCCGACTGTAGCCCCTTTCGGGGACATCTCTGAAGGACAGTGGCACCATTGTGGATCATTCCTCAGGATGATCAGCCAGCTTCTTGGTTACAGGTTGATTACACTGGACCTGTTCCTTCATGGAAAAGGCAGCAGTTTGTCCTCACTTGTGTAGATACTTACTCCAGATATGGGTTTGCCTATCCTGCACACAATGCTTCTGCCAAGACTACCATCCATAGTCTCGCAGAATGCCTTATCCGCCATCATGGTATTCCGCACAGCTTTGCCTCTGACCAAGGCTCTCGTTTCACAGCTAGAGAAGTGCAATAGTGGTCTTATGCTCATGGAATTGACTGATATTACCATGTTCCTCATCATCCTGAAGCAGCTGGCTTGATAGAATGGTGGAATGGCCTTTTGAAGTCACAATTACAATGCCAACTAGGTGACAATACTTTGCAGGGCTGATGCATAGTTCTCCAGAAGGTCCTGTATGCTCTGAATCAGTATCCAATATATGGTATTGTTCCTCCCATAGCCAGGATTCATAGGTCCAAGAATCAAGAGGTAGAAGTGAAAGTGGTACCATTCACCAGCACCTCTAATGACCCACTAGCAAAATATTTGCTTCCTGTTCCCACAATATTACGTTCTGCTGGTCTAGAGGTCTTAGTTCCAGAAGGAGGAATGCTGCCACCAGGAGACACAACAAAGATTCCATTAAACTGGAAGTTAAGATTGTCACCTGGCCACTTTGGGCTCCTCCCACCTCTAAGGCAACAGGCTAAGAAGGGAGTTACAGTATTGGCCCGGGTGATTGACCAGGACTAGAACGAGGAAATCAGTCTACTACTCCACAATAGAGGTAAAGAAGAGTAGGTGTGGAATACAGGCGATCCGTTAGGGTGTCTCGCAGTATTAACATGCCCTGTGATTAAGGTCAGTGGGAAACTATAACAGCCCAATCTAGACAGGGCTACCAATGGCCCAGTCCCTTCAGTAATGAGCTTGGGTTACTCCACCAGGAAAAAAAACACAATCTGCTGAGGTGCTTGCTGAAGGCAAAGGGAATACAGAATGGGTAGTAGAAGTAGGTAGTCATCAATAACAGCTACAACCACGTGACCGGTTGTAGAAATGAAGATTGTAATTGTCATGAGTATTTCCTCCTCATTTTGTTAAGAATATGTTTGTGCATGTACACACCTGCACTAACAAAATCTCTTCATTTTATTTCTTTTCTTTTTCCTTTATTGTGTAACGTGGGATTTGTTGACTTCGTATCAGCATTAAAATGTCATTAACTTTATGTAATAACATTTGGGTTAAGGATTAGTGTGCTTCTGGTTGTATGAAGGACAGCTGCCTTATGGTAGGTGTAATTATGATCTCATTATTGTCTTTATTTGGAGATTATGATTTCAGATGTATATGGGTGCCAAGTTGGCAAGGGGTGGACGTGTGATGTTTAATATTAGGTGTCAACTTGATTGGATTGAAGAATGCCTAGATAGCTGGTAAAGTATTGTTTCTGGGTGTGTCTGTGAGGGTGCTGCCAGAGGAGCTTGACATTTGAGTCAGTGGACTGGGAGAGGAAGACCCACCCTCAGTGTGGATGGGCATCATCCAATCAGCTGCCAGTGTAGCTAGAACAAAGCAGGTCAAACAAGGTGAGATAAGTTGGCTTGCTGAGTCTTTTGGCTCTTATCTTTATCCCATGCTGGATGCTTCCTTCCCTTTCTCCTACCCTTGGACATCAGACTCAAAGTTCTTTAGCCTTGGGACTCTTGGACTTACACCAGTGGTTTGCCAGGGGTCTTGGGCCTTTGGCCGCAGACTGAAGGCTGCACTGTCAGCTTTCCTGCCTTTGAGGCTTTTGGACTCGGACTAAGCCACTACTGGCTTTTTTCTTCCCCAGCTTGCAGATGGCCCATGGTGGGACTTTACCTTGTGATCATGTGAGCCAACTCTCCCTAATAAACTCCCTTTCATATATACATGTATCCTACTGGTTTTGTCCCTCTGAAGAACCCTGAAAGTACCATGATGAGGAACACAACCATAAAGGAGAGAAAAGCATTTATGATAAATCACTTGGAATTAGAAGTCTCTGCAGGAACCAGACATGTGGGTATGTATTTATATTTGTAAGGTCCAAGCCCTAAAATTCTTATCTAGCCTATTTGCTATAATGAATGCAGTAAAACACTGCTAGGTCATGGAACATAGATATTTTGACAGCTAAAGAAAGTGGATTTATATTGGCAGGAAGAAAAATTTAAGATATAATGAAGAGTTCTGGCCCCTGAGTCTGTATCACATTGGAAATGTATGGAGAATAACTAAAATTGTGTCCCCCAGAGAGACATTGCATTGTGCAAGGGATTCTGCATGGGTTGTGTTGAAAGATTCTGGATTGATCTGATGGTATGCATAAAATCTGGTCTTACTGTCTCCTGAGCAAGCAAATGATAGTAAGAAATTTCCTTTGATAAATGGAGTTAGTCTATTCAAGTGAGAACTTATTTTGTGTTGTCCATCAGCCTGGAAGCCATGAATGTTGGAAATAACGTTAATGAGCCTTAGGAATGCTTGAGAGCCCATCCATGGTTTTTAAATTCAAACTTACCTACAAATTGGCAACTCTAGGCTAGTGAATAGTGAGAATCGAGGAAGGTGAAAATGGTATATGGAGGTAGGAAAGGTTGTAATTTTAAAACTTGTCTATTTCCGTGACTTTTTGCTTTATTTTCTTGAAAACCAGGTTTAGAATAGGTATTTGAAGAGAAATGCCACACGAAGCCATTCACTGAAATTAACAAGTGAATTGGCTGTCTCCAGTTTTTGTCATGCCTCTATCAGCAAACAATAATTATTTTCTGTCAAACAGTATCTACTTGTACCTCATAATTCTAGTTCCAGTAACTTCGTACTCAGCTTTGCCTTTGCCTGGTGAAACTCATGTTTCTGTCAGATCTTTGTTAAGAGTTATGATTGTTTACTCATTCTAGGTTTATACTTTGCCTGCTCAGAGAGAAAGAAAATATCTCAAACACTTTTGATAGACATCGCTCTGAACTGTTAATTGGAGTATCAATAATATTAGATGATCCTTCCTGGGAAAATACCAAATTCCCAAGCAAAAATATGTGTATAGTCTGAGATAACAATGAAAAGAGGAATGTACTCTATAATGAGTTCCATAGGTGTCACATAAAACCATAGATTATTTAAATAAATTATAAATAAAATACATGCGTTTGAGAAACACTGGATTAAGAATTGTTACTCTTTTAACAGATTGACTGCAAGATTACCAGAACATTTAATATGGTAATGTGAATTAAAATCACTACATTTTTTTTTTCTGGGCCATCTTGCAGGCTGATTGTTATACAAAATCTACTGAAAATAGCTTGTTTAGGTATCTTTTTTTCTTGTTTCATATTCAAATTATAAGTTAGATGAGGAACCAGTCATCAATGTTTGAGGATGACATCAACTTTCATCTCAGTGGATCAGAGATAGTTTTCAAATAAATTAAGGATAGTCAACTACGACATAGTCATTCCTTGCTTCTTTCCACAACTTCTTTGCTAACAGACTTGCATTTTCTAAGGAAGGTGGTTATAATTCTGTTACCTTTTGCCAATATTTAATTTCCCAGCTCCTTTTGCAAGTTGGGGTTCTCCAAGTGACCCAATTCTGGACAAAGAGAAATGAGATATCTGTTAGCTGGATTTTGGGAAATATTGTGATTACTGTTAGAAGTCAGATGTGAAAGGAGAGTTCTTACATTCCATCTCTTTCCCCTTCTTGCTTTGAATGTCTTTGACACTGGGTGAAGTGACATTTAAATAAGGTAGGAAAATGCCAAATAGAATGGTAAAAGATTATGGGCTCTGATTATAGTGTTGAGATACTAACCGAATCTGGTACCACTTTCCCCCCGATGACCTACTACATAAATGATCAATGTCCTTAGGTTTAAGCAGTTGTCCGTCAGCTTTCCTTTTACCTGCAGCTGAAAACACCTTGACTGATATATACTTTAATTTTTTTATTAATTGATGCTGCTTCTCTCTTATTTGTATCTATAATTTCTGCTCAGATTGAAAGTATTCCAAAGAAACAAAGACCTTTCTTCAAAAATATTGAGTTTGGTTTGCTTTGACTTTTTTTTCTCTTTTCATAGATTGGTCAAACAGGAGGTTTTCTAAGAGTTTCCTCCACATTCCTCAAGGTGCTTGATGTAGGTCTTTATTCTACCTTCTAAAAAGAAATGGTCAAAAACAAATATGATTACAAATTACACATGTACAGCTAATTAAAGACAATATTCACTTTCCAATTGTAGTTACTGCTGTTCAAATTGTAGGCATCCCTTATGCATTCTGAATAAGATATTAGTAGCAAATAGTAAGCTTGCCCAGAGACACTGAGGATCATATCCACTGAGTTGATTGAGGCTTGCCCTTTTATTCTTTGCTGATATACTCACTTCCCCAACAGCTGGGCAACTTGCTGGGAAGAAGGCTTACAGGAACTGGGTTGCAGTTTCCCCAGGTTTTAAAGAAATAACTAAATAATTACATATATCTTGGGAGTAAGAAAGTACAAAACTGAGACATGCTGATAAACAACTGCAGATTACTTAGATTTTCTTAATTTAAGGACATTTTGTACAAGGTGGCTTAAAGCATCCCTTACCATTTTGTATTAAAATTAGCTAACACTCATATACCAAATCCTCAACATGGCACAAGATAGCATGTTTCATTCAGTATACCTTTAAGGAACTTGGAATGACCATACATGCTCTCAGGGTTTGAGAAGCTGGAAGAATAGAAGTAGAACCATGGGTGAATTTCATCTGCTCCTCTAACTAGTTAATTCAGTGATGCATCTAAGGTTTTTGACAACAGAGTGGATCAGCTTTTTTTTTTGACAGCCCCTTCTTTTATGTGACAAAATTATTTTAGTAAGTACGATAAGCAATAAGAATAATGACCAAAAATAAATGCAGAGAGTTATTTTTTAAAAATTGAACTTCACATATGAAATCATCGCAGTAAGAAAAGTAAAATATAAAATACTGGTTTATTGATTTTTTTTGAAAAAAGAAAAAATCTACATATGGAATGTGTTAATAGCAAGTACATTACAGTCTTTTTAATATTCTTGTTTAATAGTCTATAATCCAATTTGGCACTTGGATACCTTTGCTTATATTCAGTAAGAGAAACTTAGTTTTAACTTTAAAAAGTTCCACATGAAACAACAGAAAAAATTTTAAAGGTAAGGATAAGTTTGTTGCAGATTAATAACAACCTCAAATCACCAACAAATTTAGAATTTGAATTATTTACTTTTTAGGCTATTTCAGTGGCTTTCAAATGTCTTGGCAGTTAAAATCTTTCTAATAAAATATCCTTACCAGAAAATTCATCATATGTTTATATTTGATAATTTATAAAATTTCCATTTCCAAAAAATCATAGAAAATGGCTAAACAATAGCAGACATCAACACTTGATTCATTTATTTAGTATAAATATACAGTTCTGGGTGTAGGTAGTCAAATTATTCCAATATTAAAGTGCTGGAATTACAGGCGTGAGCCACCGCGCCCGGCCGTAAATAATTACTTCTAAGCACCCTTTAAATCACTCCCAAAGTAAAACCTGGCAGTTGCTTTCCTTCATCTGCATGTCTGGAATCCTGAAGTGCTACTTCTCAAGGCTAATTTTTTTTTCAACACTAAGTCTCAGTCTATAATTTTGGTTTCACAGTGTCACAAGGAGAAATACACATGGCGGTGGTGGTGAGGGAGGGTGTATGCGGAGTAAGAAGAAAGACTGTAGGTCAGATAAAAAGCTGAATGCATACGCTAGCACAATCAACTTATCAGATTATTACTGTTACTAACTTCCAACGATGACCTTACTTAAATGACCAAATATTGCATGAACTTCTAGAAATTTGAGTTCTTTCTACTCAGGATTGCTTTGGTTATTCGAGGTCTTTTGTGGTTCCATACAAATTTTATATATTTTTTTTTCCATTTTTGTGAAGAATCACATTAGTACTTTGATAAAAATCACACTGAATCTGTAGATCACTTTGGGTGATATAGACATTTTAGCAAAATCTTTCAATCCATGAGCATGGGATATCTTTCTATTGTGTGTGTGTCTGTGTGTATGTGTCCTCTTCAATTTCTTTCATGAATGTTTTATAGTTTTCCTTGTAGAGATCTTTTACTTTTTTGGTTAAATATATTCCTATTTTTTATTTATAATTTTATTTATTAATCTTCTTTGTTTCATTTTCTTCCCAACTCTTATGAAGAGATTTGATTTAATACAAAATGTGGGCACCTGCCATTGATTCACCCTGCCTCCTTACACACACACACACCCACACACCCACAGGGATCTATCTGTAAGTTAGCAGTCAAAGTAATATTGTGGAGTCATTTAAATTTATTTTTTAGTGGCTGGATTTGCTTGCACAATAGCACTTAGAAGCATTTGCCACATGTTACAAATTTATGGCATCCAGAGAAAAGGGAAGGAAGAATCCTTATTATTTCTCAGAGAGGAAGAAAATTATTTTGATATTGTATTGATAAATTTAATGTGGATCAGGGAAGCAGAACGTATAGGGCTGAATAGTCCAGGAAAAGGTTAATGGGGTCAACAAGTCTATTTATTAAGACACAAGGTTAATAAGCCTGTGTTTGTCAGGACATTCTAGATGGAAGTAAAGCAGCATGATACAGTGAAAAGAGTAAAAGATAAAGGAAAATACTCTTTGGTTTTGATTCCATCATTGATAAGCTCTGTCACCACAGATAAATAACTTTGTGTCACTGCAAACTGTTTTCCTCAAAATTATATGAGAGGTCTGGACTGTACAGCCTTCAGGGGGCTTTGCCAAATTAACGTTATTTATGTATTTATTTGTTTATTGAGTCAAAGTCTTGCTCTGTCACCCAGGCTGGAGTGCAGTGGTGGGATCTCGGTTCACTGTAACCTCCACCTCCTGGGTTCAAGCTATTCTTCTGTCTAGGCCTCCCTGAGTAATTGGAGTTACAGGGACATGCCACCATGCCCGGCTAATTTTTTGTATTTTTAGTAGAGATGGGGTTTTGCCATGTTGGCCAGGTTGGTCTTGAACTCTTGACCTCAAGTGGTCCACCTACCTCAGTCTCCCAAAGTGCTGGGATTACAGGCATGAGCCACCATGCCTGACCCATCTTTCTTCTTTGAAAATTCTCCAAAGTAAGACAATTGCACACCTTCCTGAATAAAGCATTCCTCAACTTTTTGGGGATCAAAAAGCATCTTATACCCCAGTAGCTTAGGGTGTGATGTAACATGGAGGTACATCATAAGAGAAAACTTGACATGGGACTCATCCATACTTTTTCAGTTGCTCTATTATCTTGTCAATGGTGGATGGAGAATGAGTGGTGTATCTGTTAAGCAAATGCGACTCTAGAGTCCTGTGATTTGAACTGGAATTCAGGCTTTGCTACTTACATATCACTGGACCTTAATTCTATTTGACCTCTTAGACTTTGTTTTTCTCATCAATGAAATTAATCTGATGGATATTTCTGTCCATTAGGTAGTTGAGGGTATCAATTAGGAAAACCATAAAATAATGTCTTCCTGTTGCTTTTTCAAGGATATTTTGTTCCCAAGGTATATCTCCTTGGTGATAACTATGCTGATGTTATCGAGCTCCCTTTTGACTCTCTTGTTGACTTTAGTTGAGTTTCTTTGAGTGGCCCATTCAGTTCTGACAGGTTGTTAAACAGTACATAATGCATTTCTTTATTCCAGAAATGTTTATTCAGCATCTTAATATGTTTCTCACAGATAAATACAGTAAGGAAACTGAGGAGTGTTTTTAAACCTGGCTTTCTTCTTCCTTAATCAAGAGTCTGTCTGTTCACCTGATGTTATGTTCATGGGTGACAGAGTCCAAATTATGAGTCCCACAGAGAGGTCCCCAAGTAAGAGGGTTTGAGGAGAGGATAGGGCTAGGTGGATACCAGGCAGGCTGCCCCTCTCCATCTGAGCTTCTGGCATATTCACTGAAAACAAAGAGGTGTCTGCTGAGGAGGCAAATGGGGCTGGATTTTGAAGGTGTGAGGGGCCTTAAGCTTATGCAAAGGTATTTTTAGGATTAAAAAAGAGACCAGTCTCCCAAGGTTAAATACCTGCAGCTTTATTTTTTTTTCCTTCCCAATTATTGCAACCTTTCTGTATTAGTCCGTTCTCACACTGCTAATAAAGAACTGCCTGACTGGGTAAGTTCTTTATTACTTAGAACAGTAAGTAATAAAGGCAATAAGTAATCATGGGGGTAAGGCAGTTACCCCATGATTCAATTATCCCCACTGGATCTCTCCCACAACAGGGGGATTATGGGAACTACAATTCAAGATGAGGTTTGGGTAGAAACACGGCAAAACCATATCACTGTCTCTCTCCCATCCTTCGATTCTCATTCTTCAAGATTATCAATTCTGATGCATTTATTTTCCTTCCTATTTTCATTGCTATGTAAAGGACATCTCAAAACATGCATTTAAATTTTTATGTAGTACTTGTTTTATTATACTAATAAATCCTCTTTTTGTTTGCCAAAGGCCCACAGTGGCTACAGAGAGTTTATATGTAAATTAAGAAATCAATTCTTCTTCTTAGTTATACTGAGGTATACATAACAGCATACAAGTGCTGGCCAAAAGAGAGGTGGACTGAGGAAGAAGTTTCTCCTCATTGGTTTCTGTGGGTTAATCCGGGGCTATTATCTCACAGGTTCCAGTCTGCTAGGGTACTTACTTCCTCCTCAGGAAAGTGGTGAGAGGGGAGATGTTTTCTACATAGATAAGTTATTTAAATACTCTTTCTTTCCCCACTGTGATATAAGCAAAGTCACATATAATCAAAGCACATTGAAGCTTTCTATGAAGAGTTTCAGCATTTTCACCAGTATACTAATTCCAAGCCTGGCTTTACATTACAATCAACAGGAGGGCTTTTCAAAGTTACTGATGTCTGGGCCTCATCTCAGAAAAGATGTAATAATTAAATTTTTATAAGAATAGAATGTTACTGTTTTAGAAGTAGGTGATTCTGTTTCACAACTGAGACCTGAAACACTGACCTTACTTTCTGAAGGGCCTGTGTAATAGTAGCACAGAGCAATTTAGGAGCATCTGGACTAGGTAGAAGTTTCCTAATCTCTGCCTTTGTTATACAGAAACTCTCAGACACATAGACGTGGTTCAAAGATAGTTTCATTGACACAGGCATATAAACATGCCTGGACACCTATGTATACAGTCCCAGCAATAACTCTAGAAACACAGTCCTATTCCAAGGTATTATCTAGCATAGGCACAGAAAATACATTCACAACATAGGCACATAGACATACACACTCATGCATATACATATATATAGACACAGGTATACATAAAAGCATACAGAGATACACAACATATAAAAAGACAGACATAGAAACAGATGAACATAATGAGGCTTACTTATATAGACATAGCCCTAAGCACACAGATACACCCACAATCAAGACTTTCAAGGGCGAACACATACAGAAATATCCACACCAAGACATACAGGTACTAGATACCAAGTCATAAACTGACATGAATTACATGCACATATATTCAAAAATTGACCTTAGATATTTTTAGCTTTTTGTTCTGTACAGGGTATTGGAATGTTACTGAAAATTATTTGCTGCCTCTCTCTGGATATGACTTGGCCCAGCTCAGTGCAGGCTCCGTGATCTCTCACTGAGATGGGTATTGAGAAAAGCAAGATGGCAATTGTAGCCCCAAGGCAGGAAACCACTCAACATTTTAATGAGAAAGGCAACTTTACTGAAAATTTCCCACTCTCTGACCTGGGATGGGCTGTTGAACATCTGAACAGCACACCAAAGGAGTCTTAAAATGATAATTAAAAAATAATATTTGAATGATATCATACATTTATAAAGTACATTCCTACTGTCAATCTCATTTTATTAGACCTTCACCTATAGAGAGCTTTACAGGTTTGATTTTAATATCATTTAATGATGTGAACAACTCAAATTGGTAGATTTCTTATCCCCATTTTACAATGAGATTGGAATTGACATTCTGATTATTCTTACTTTACAGATGATAAAACAGATTTAAAAAGACAATTGAGTACCCCATTCAAGGGTACTCCGGGACAAACCAAATTCCTAGTTCAGGGTCAACTTCACTATGACAATGAATTGTATGGGAACTTGACCAGGTGTAAAAGTGAGCGATTTAACTTAGATATTAAGTACCCAGCTCTGGAAATTAAACAGTAATATGCATGCTTCAAATAAACTTAGAATCAAGTGTGCATTCTCTAGAATACAGTGGGGGAGTTAATATCTGAGATATGTATAACTGCTCTCCATAGCACTCAGGCCAATGACATTTTAATAGATCTTAGACATTACTGCCTTCTTGTCTGTTGGGTGTTGAGATCTGGACTTTGGGAGGAGAGGCGTCTGTTCATTTGTTATTTTCTCTGAATATGGGTCTGGATGAAAATTAAACTGGATGGAAAGGCATTTGGTCACATTGACATGTGGAATTACCTTTTAATCCTTTCCTCTATATTGGACTATAGAGACAGCTATGTGCTCAAAGGTGTGAGTTACAAGGATCTCCTGTCAATCAACATGAAACTGGATTTACTGAGCAGTTATCTTGTGACTTTTCCCTGAGATTGGATCTGTGATCGATGCTAATGAGAGTCACTTTATTCAAATGGCATTAAGTTTTTATTTAGGAGACAAGTAGTGATTAGAAATAATGGGACAACTAAACAAAGATAAATCAAAGGGAACAGACTGAAGGCCGAAGAGATGAAGAAGGTAAATACATTTTTTTCTGGCCTATTATTGCTTTAAAAGCTAGCAGAAGTACTTTTTTTCGTATACAAATCAAGTTTTAGATAAAATACAGATTCCTAAGGATATTTATATTTATAGAATTTTAGATGATTTGCAACTCAGGGCCCATATTCCCACGCTTTGTATACTTTCTTTTGTTGTAATTCAGCTCCACTTCACCCATTTGGGTTACCTTCTTGGCACTGGCAGTCTATTGGTTTACAACCTCTGATCAAGCAATAATTCAGTACAAATACAATGGCTGATGCTTTAGCTACCTAGGAAGGAGAAAGTCAGTAAGGGCAGGAGCAGTCAGGGAAGTTCCTGCAATGGAACTGGAAAGAAATCAGGGTTTAGGTAAGGGCAGTATCAGATGCAGGTACTTGAGAGTGGAGCTCCTGAGAAGAGGCACAAAAAGGCAAATAGAAATTAAATTCCAGATGAATTGAAGTTCTATGAGTATAAACCATAGTTTAACACTTTAAATAGATGGTATAGGAGACTCTATTTAAGATATTAGTACTGAGAAAGACTTTTTTATACCAGACAGAAAATTAGAAACCATAAAATGTTTCTTTTAAAATTAAAAAAAGGTTTGTACAAATACAAATCACAGACATGGGGTAATTATTTATAATGAATAAAACTGGCAAAGAATTATAAAATGATTCACAAATCATGTGAAAAGATAAGTTAATAAAGAGGGATGACATATGAAAATGCCATTTAGAAAGGAAGACACACAAATGGTCAATGAAGATATGAAAAACTGCTCACCTCTCAAACTCCCAGGGTTATGTAAATTAAATTATCAGTGAAGTATCATTTTGTACTTAGTGTATTTGCAAAATTCCAAGAAGCTGGCAAAGATGTTGAAACTTAGAATGCTTATAGACTGATAGGAGGAGTGTGAATTGGCAAAATTATTTTGATTGCAAGTTGGAAATATTTTGTAAAGTTGCATAGTAATATTTCTTTGAACAAGAAATTTTATATAGTTATGTATGTGTATATTTATGTATGTGTGTAAAATTGGCTCTCTGTGTATTTTGCATTCACAGATTCAACCAACTATGGATAAAAATAGTTTGTAAAATAAAATAAAAATAATATAAAAATACAGTGTAACAACTATTTACATAACATTACATTGTGTCAGATATTATAAGTAATCTAGAGGTGATTTAAAGTATACAGGAGAGTGTGTATAGGCTTATGCAAATACTATGCCATTTTACATCAGGGACTTGAGCATCCCTGAATTCTGGTATTCACATGGAGTACTGGAACCAATCTCTTGTGGAGGGATGAGTCTGTATATATATTTGTTTTTGTGTATTGATATACCCTACATATATAATTTATGTATAAAATATATAATTTCTCTAGGATAGACACACAGTATCAAGTGTGTACCCCTTAGAAGACATTGAAGGTTGCACATCTGAGATATATGCAACTGTAAGTGTGTACATATATATCGTAGATTATATTTGCACAGGAATTATTTGGACAAATGTCCAATGTAAAATTTCATGTAAAACCCAAAATAATTATAATTATCTTAAATGTTCCTCAGCAAGATGATAGCTAAATAATTGGTAGTGTATACATTCAAGGGAAAAACCATATAGTGGTGAAAATGAATCAACTAGTGTTAAATATTTCAACTTAACTAAGTTAAAACCTAAGGTTAAGAGAAAAATAACAAGTCCCAAATACTACATATAATGTGATCCCACTTTTTATCAAATGTAGGTGTATGTAAAACAACAAACCAATAAAAGGCTGAATGGGCATAGTTCATTCTGGACTAGAATATTCTGGACTGTAAATAAGTCTGGTGGCAGGAGATGAAATTGGCCTGCTCCGGCTCAGAGACTCAGGGTCCTTGGAGTGGGGCGGACTGCAAGATCCAGGCTCTGCCCTGGAACTTTGAGAATCACTCTGCTTTCATTATCTGATCGAGCAGCCATTGCTACTGTCCTGTTTTCAAAGCTGCTACCTTGGGGGAAGATAGCTGTTACAGATTGATGTGTAAGACACTATTCATGTGTGGTTACAAATCACTATCTGAAGAAAGATGAAAGTCTGGGAGAACAGCCTGTTCAGAGAGATAAAGGAAAGGAAGAGTCACAAACCATTTGTCATTCTTTTTCTGTGAAGTATCATCCGGAGGAACGTCTCAGAGACTCACAGATCGTTCGCTCAATCAAATAAACATTACCTAGTGCTTGGATGTGCTACTAAACTGCTCTTTCTGCCCTTTGTGCCTGGCTACCGTCTGCCTCCTTCATACCAGATGAATTCCCTAGCAACATATAGCTCTGACAATTTATGTCCAGTTCTGACTTATCTGAATAAAGTCCAGACTCTGCACCTACTGACATCTGCTTCTAGCTTTTCTTGCTAGTCTCATTCCACAGATGTTTGTCAAGAGCTTGAGTTGTGCAGCCTTCTTTGTAAGCACTCCGGATTTGAAGAGAGCAAGATGGACAAGGGTATTTTCCTCAGAGTACTCTCATTCCATGGGGGATATGGACAGCAAAACTACAAATGAGATCACCACACATGGCTTCAGGGCTATGCGTTCAATAAAACAAGTGTGCATGCACAGCACTGAGTAACTGGGGACATTAGATTCGATAATCAGGGAAGACTCCGCTGGGGAGGTAACATCTGAGCTGAAATCAAAGAGATGAGAAGATGTAAACACACAAACATCAATACTGGAGTCTTCTCTCTTTTAGGCAGGGCTCTGATGATAACATGTGACAGAAACTTAGTTGGAATGAAAGCCCACAGTGAGGAAATGTATTGGTTTTGGTAGACAAACAGAATGAGCAGGGGTGACTGGATGTTGGAATCTGTCCAAACATGAGGTGCTTCTGCAGGTTGCCTTCTGTTTATTTGTGGTTTCCAAAAGCATCACCCCAGAAATGCTTCTTTGCTGCAGCAGCGGCTGAATCCAGTTTGCCCTTTTCCCAGCACTTACAGAATCAGTTTCTTTATAATTTCCCCACCATCCTCTCACACCGCACTCCACATACTCCCAGATGGACACCAGCACCAGTTGCCCAGCAATCCATCTTTAGAAGTCCGGGTCCCGGGTTCTGTGATCCTCTGAATTCAGTGACGCCAGCACCGGCCAGCAAGCGGCCTCTCCTCTGAAGTTTGGGTCCTTGTCGCATAATGTTTCCTCTCTCTAGAGAGCCGAGTTTTACCTCTCTTTTTTGTATTTCAAAATTTTAATAATTCCAAATTAAAATCCATTTCCTTTTTTTTCCCTTTCATCTCTAAAAGTGAAAGTGTTTCCTTATTCACTAACTTCATTATACCGGGGGTCTTTTTTCTTGTAAAATGTTTGGTTACCTGTTTGTAACTTCATACCTAGTTAACTAATCTGTATGTTAAATTCTGTTTGTTGAAATAACAGATGTGGTAGCTGAAGGAACATTACCGCAAATTCTCAAAGCTAGACAATATCATACAGAAACACACCACTGAATCTTCAAAATTTCCAACTAATTCTTAGTAATGTTTTCTATATTATAATATACAATAATAAAATGAATAGTGAAATAAACTTACTCATTCTAATAACATGTCTGGGACGGGGTGGTCTCTGAAGGCATCTGAAAAAGAACATATTTTATTTATGTATTTATTTATTTTTTTGAGACGGAGTCTTGCTCTGTCGCCCGGGCTGGAGTGCAGTGGCCGGATCTCAGCTCACTGCAAGCTCCGCCTTCCGGGTTCACGCCATTCTCCTGCCTCAGCCTCCCGAGTAGCTGGGACTACAGGCGCCGCCACCTCGCCCGGCTAGTTTTTTGTATTTTTTTTTTTTTAGTAGAGACGGGGTTTCACCGTGTTACCCAGGATGGTCTCGATCTCCTGACCTTGTGATCCGCCCGTCTCGGCCTCCCAAAGTGCTGGGATTACAGGGTTGAGCCACCGCGCCCGGCCAAAAGAACATATTTTAATCAGTCCACATGTCCTTTGCTTTGGAAGTAAGAAACCTTGCCTTTTTTGACAGGGACCACTCTTCATCCTCTCTTCTTTTAACTGGTTCAGATATTTAACCTGACATCTTTCACTCCATCTTGAAACAACAGAGATGCTTTAACACTGTCCCAACACATGGCATTTTGTTTTAAATCTTTTAAGGAATATATTAGTGCTAAAAATTTCTTTACAGCTGTAACAAGGATAAAATAAATTATATAATTTTGTAAGTATTTGCAATTGAATCTCTTCCCTGCTGACTTTTCAGGAGGAGCCATTGTTGATTTCCATGTTAGCTCTTGGGTCTTTCTTCAGGGCACAGAATCTTAGTAAAGATGCTTAGAAAATTTTAAAGTGGCAACAAGCTTAAGTTGATGTGAATGAAAATCACCAAGGCAGAAATGATGGTGGGTTGGAGGGTGGCGCAAAAAATAACATAAACAGCTTGTTTTGATCTTAAGGCTGATTTTACAAATATATATAGGAGTAGCGCACGCGTCCTACGTATATATTATATGTTTGTATTTTTAAGGAGATTTAAGAATAGAGGAAAGGAGAGAAAGATTTTGAAGCCTCATTGCCATGCATGAGTGAGAGAGGTTGAGTGAGAGAGAATTTAAGGTTTGCTGAGGGTTATAAATGGGATCACCATTTAGTATACATAAATAGACTTCAAAGAGAATAAATATTTCAATTACCTGTGTGCGCCATCCTGAGATTTCTTAAAATGTGACTTCATGCCAGAATTGTACCAAAGCCTGCCTGGTTTGGCACGTTTTCTGTGGTTTGGTATTTTTCTAGTTGATCCTCACTCCCAATACGATGGATGTTTCTGGGAAGCAGATGTTGTCATTTCCTGCAGTGCCTATGGCCATGTCTTGCAAATAGAACTTGCTTCATAATTGTTGAGAAATGATTATATTGTTATCTAACATGTATGAATTACTTATTGCCAATCAAGCTCTATACCAACATTTGTACACACCCGACCTCAAGCAGCACAATAAATAGGCATGTTTATCATTTCTACTTTTCAAGAGAAAACAGAAGTTTCTAACTGTTCAGTCACTGGGCCCAAACTCATGAACTTTAAAAAATATTTTGATCAAAAATTGTCAACCAGGAAATTTGTAGTATTCTGGCCTTTTCATTTATCAGAACTTCGTTACAGAGTACAGCTCCCTAAAGGACATTCTCCTAGCCTGCTCTTTCCTGCTATTCAAATGGGAGACGTCAGGGGCTGCCAGAATGACGTAGTTTATAGCAAATGAGCCTGAGGTCACTTTCCTGGTCATTTAAGCCCTGTGGTAAGAGGAATTAGGTCTCCCCATATTCTTTTCATTTCTCCATAGGTCGTCATCCACTCATTTGGCCCCACATTTCCCCAAGTGCTAGCAGAGGGACCATAGAAAATTCACATGTCTGTCTTACCCATTTCAGGAAGGAGAGACTGGAGTTTCTAGGAGGAAGGCCTGACACAGTGATTAGAGACTTGCTTCTATTGCTGTCTGTTTACTGTCAGGGAGAGGAGCACTTTATCCTGTCGTTGTTTTGTTTTATTTCTAGCCATCAAGACCTTACTTTTTTGAAGTATGGGAAAGGGAATTTTGGGAACCTGGGTGGAGAAGCTTTTCATGATGGAAGCTGTCACATTGTGACACCCTTGCCCTCCCAGAGCAAAATAAATGAGACCTAAGAAGATGTCTTTCTTGTGATAGAATGGCATAATTTGTTGACTGGGAGAGTCATAGAGGTGCTAGGTGGGGGAGGGAGGAAGGATACTTGAAGTATATGCAGCAATGATTAGGGCAAAACATTTGATCCTCTTACTAGCATCCCCTGTCTGTTTTCTGCTCAGAGCTTCAGCTTCATATATTGTTTGGCAAAGGAAGTGGCATTTAGAAATATTTGGCTCTCAAAATCTGGAACAGAGCAGACTCTCTTTTTTAATTTTTATTTGAATTCAGGGGTATGTATGCAGGTTTGTTACATAGGTAAACTTGCGTCATGGAGATCTGTTGTACAGATTATTTCATTACCCAGGTACTAAACCTAATTCCCATTAGTTATTTTTCCTGACTCCCTCCTCCCCTCATCCTCTACCCTCTGATAAGCCCCAGTATCTGTTATTCATCTTCATGTGCCCATGTGAGCTCATCGTTTAGCTCCCACTTGTAAGAGAGTACAAGCAGTATTTGGTTTTCTGTTCCTATGTTAGTTTGCAAAGGATATTGGCCTCCAGACCCATTCATGTTCCTGCAAAGGACATTATCTCATTCTTTTTTTGTGGCTGTGTAGTATTCCATAGTTTCCACAGTGGTGCAGACTCTAGATACATGTTAATGGAGTCAACAAATATAACCCAGGAATAAATTGCACAGATAAGTGAATAGTTAGACCAGATGGATGAATATCAACAACATTGTCACCACCACAACTTATTAAAACATACCATGTGCCAGACCCCAAGATAAGTGTGATTCCATTTCCTCATTAAGTCATAATAGTAACCACTAATAAAGGTGACATTGTTATATTTAAATCACTAATGATACGGAGATTTAAGGATGTTAACTTTGCTAATGTTTGATAGATGGTAAGTAGTAGGTGTGAAGATTAAACCGAGGTGTGTCTGCCTCCACTAAACTGCAAGACGTTGTAGAAACCCAGTGAGAATCTTGTTGTTATTATACAGATGAGCAAATGAGGTTGAGAGAGATTGATTCCCCTCTCTTATCAGAAGTGTAAGCATTGGAGTCAGCCTGACCCAGGTTTAATGCCCAAATCTGACTCTTAAGAGTTGCATGATCTTAGGCATTTATTTAACCATTTGGGGCCTCACTCATTTTACTTTCTATAAAATAGGGATGAAAATAATGCCTAACTCATAGGGTTGTGGAGATAATTAAAATGAGATAATCATACAACCTCCTTAACACGGGAGTATTAAAAAACTCAATAAATGTTTCACTTTCTATTTCGCAGTGTATTCACACATTCAAAGATATACACGCTCACAAGTAGAGAAAAGGAGGCTGTTAAAGGTGACAGTGCTCTAGAAATGTAAATTAGAGCCGGGCGCGGTGGCTCAAGCCTGTAATCCCAGCACTTTGGGAGGCCGAGACGGGTGGATCATGAGGTCAGGAGATCGAGACCATCCTGGCGAACACCGTGAAGCCCCGTCTCTACTAAAAAATACAAAAAACTAGCCGGGCGAGGTGGCGGGCACCTGTAGTCCCAGCTACTCAGGAGGCTGAGGCAGGAGAATGGCGTAAACCCGGGAGGCAGAACTTGCAGTGAGCTGAGATCCGGCCACTGTACTCCAGCCTGGGCAATAGAGCGAGACTCTGTCTCAAAAAAAAAAAAAAAAAGTGTAAATTAGATCAAGTACTGAGGGGAGTCAGCTCTTGCACTGGCCATATAATTTTTAAAACTTCCTTAAAAATGGACACTATATTTATCTTACCATCAATCAATCATAATCCTGAGTATGTAGCATGACTTCAGTACATTCATGTTAAATTAAGTGGATTAAAAAGTAACAATGAACCCAGAGAGACCTTACGCCAGGAAACCTTTACTTCCAGGAAACATTATAGATTCATCTACAGAGGTCACCTGGAGGGACATGGTCACACTTTTGTCTAGGGTGGTATACTAAGGAAGAAGGTTCAAATTAAAGGTTTCTAGAAACTGTTTGTAACTCTTCAATTGCTTATACTCCACAAAGGAGGGAGGAAGTAACTGCAATACGCACCGTGTGTCATGTCTTCTGTATTAAATAGCATTGTATCATTAAACTCCTTTTCTTGCATAACAAACCTCCCCATCATGGGTGCTTAAAATAATAGCAGTCATGTATTTTGCTCATAAGTATGAGGGTTAACGAGGCTCAACTGAGTGCAGGATTTCTCTTTAGATTATAGTCAGGCAATGACCCCAGGGTCTCATTAAAGGCTTCTTCAGTCATTTTGATACAACTGGGTTAGGAAGACGCAGGCAGACGGATGCTGTTTTCCTCTCCCCTCTCCTCCTTCCCTTACCTCTCACTTGTCTTTGCACATGGCAGCCTCAGGATAGACTGCATTTTTATGTGATAGTTGAACATTCCAGAGTGAATACCACCAGAGGCAATGTGGTGTTTCTAACCTAGCCTCAGAGTCGTACGACATCACCTTTGCCGCATTCTATTCATCTAGCTATTCCCAAAAGCCATTCAAGTTCAGTGGATTCCACCTTCTGATGAGAAGAGTGTCATAGAGTTTACAGATGTTTAAAAACCACCAAAGACTATCCCCTTGCCAAAATTATTTACATTCCTCCCAGACGCAAAATGTACTCACTATTTTCTAAGATACCGAAAAATGTCATCTATTACGGCATCAGACTGAAGGTGTAGTATCATCATAAACATCTAATCATAAACCGGATGCTGGTGGAGAAGGAGCTTCTCAAAGCTCATTCATTGGGTAGCATCTTGAGTGCTGTTCTTCTCAGTCTGAAGTCTTGGGAACTAAAGACAAGCTACTGTCCGCCCAACCATGCTCAATAATAAAATGTGGAACTGGCATACGGTAACCACTACAGACACACTTCAGAAATTTTGAAAAGGGAAGAAACATGGAGATCACTGTTCCTTCATAATTCCGAAATTAGACCAAGCAGGTCCTTGATTAAGAATTAGCTCCATTACTTGGGAATAATTTTCCATTGCCCCAGAGTCAGCCCTCTGGACTCCGCATCCTGTCCTCTGCATTATTCCTTGTTTTCAATAAGAAGTATCTAGAGTTTGTAGCTATAAACTTTTGTCAACCTGTTTAATGCTAATTTGGGTGTCTAAAGTCGTCTTTTAATTTTTTAATGCGTATGTTTCTTTAAGAACAATGTGTTTTTGTCAGGATAGTTCTCTGAAGAAATATTTGTGTTTTCTATGAATATTATTGAAATCCACTTTATCAGAACAAAACCACGCTCACAGATCTTGTTGATATAATCACTTCTCTACCTTGGGCTTTCTCTAAGGCTTCAGTAGGACAAAGCCCTGAGATTTGAGATTTTCCTGTTTATTTGAGAAGATCAAAGAGGATGCCCTGATGATTGAATGTCTTTTGTACTTTGACAAGGTCAATTTAGCAATGTTTAGATATTTCTGAATTCTTAGAGAATTTACTCCTACCTCATTTTGACCTTTGACTTGGGGCCCTGTTTTACTTTGAGAATCATCTATCTACAAGACTGAAAACAATAAATGGTACTGTTTTTATTTTTAGTATTTATTTGTTATTATTATTATTTTAGACAGGGTCTCTATCACCCAGGAGAAAATGCAGTGGTACAATCACAGTAAGGTGACTTTGACCTCCTGGGTTCAAGTGATCCTCCCACTTCAGCCTTCCAAGTAGCTGGGACCACACATGTGTATCACACCACCCAGCTAAAGCTTAAATGTTTTAGTAGAGATGAGGCCACACTATGTTGCCTAGGCTGGTCTCAAACTCCTGGCCTCAAGCTATCCTCCCACCTTGGCCTCTCAACATGCTGGGATTATAGGCGTGAGCCACTGTGCTCCACTGTCTTTAGACCTAGAGCTACCTCGATCCTTTATGTTCCCTGCAAATTTTTATTTTCTAATTAAGAGTTCCTTATTTAATCCATCTCTTTTGATTTTTATGTTAGGTAGTTAAAAGAAAATAACTAATTGTTACTTTCAATGTTTTGCCTTGAAATCTTGTTAGCCAAACTCACTGGTTCATTATATATATATATTTTATGTTTTTTTTACATCAAAGCAGGCAGAGTATTGCTTATTTTACTGCTGGTACATAAAAAGCTATCCTTACATCCAGCTCCCAATAACTTTATCCTTACTTTACTTTAATCGCTCATTGCTGGCAAGCCACTTCTATGATTTGGGGCCAATGGGCTTTCACTAACAGTCTTTTCAGGTCTCTTTTAAACTCTATTCACCATCCAGTGTCACAGCTACTGTGATATATGTTAGGTTTTTTAACAACACCCCATTAATCTCTTCTGGTTGTCTATTATTAAGCGGAGGGAAAAACACATCACAACAGAATAGATTCATGAATCTGGATACTGACTGGACTCCTATAGGCAGTTTTCACTTGGGGTCAGTTTTGTGGTTTCATGCAAATAATATAGAGACTAGGTTCATCCCAAGGACTTCTTCACCCACATCTCTGGCACCAGGCTGGTACTCAAACAGCTAGTGGTAGAATCTCTGGGGATCCTTGGATCTTTCTCCCTTTCTATCACCCTCTGTCTCCTTCTCCCCCACCTCCCTCTTTCCCTGCCCCTTACCCCTCATTGTTATCTCTGTATGGTATTTCCATGTGGCAGCCTTAATATAGGTTGACTTCTTATTTGGTGGAGGAAGACTTCTTAAACAACCATCACTGGAAGGAGCTTCTGGGTCTTTGCTGACATATCCTTAAAAGTTATTAAAATCACTCCCCCCACTAAAATTCCATTAATCAAGGCAGTCACAAAGGGCCACTTACTTTAAGGAAAGGATACCTAGTCTCCACCCATTCATGGGAGGAGTATCAAATAATTTTTGGAAATGGGAAACCATCATAATCTTCAAAGAGTAGTTTTAACTCACATTTTACCCAAGGAAATGGAAGCTGTTTAAGTTGACTACCTTGGTATGCTATATAATAGTGAAACATAAGAAACAATGTAATTATTTTAAAATATGAAAATAGTTAAATACATGATGCTCGTATATAATGGATCATTGTACAACCATTAGAAATTGTAGTTTTGAAGAATATTAATTATATATGAAAATATCTGATATATAATATTCAGAATAAATTAGAATACCAGATTATGTATAAAGAATCATGCCATAGAGGAATAGTCTTGTATATATTCATAGGATAAGAACTAGAAGGAAATATAACAGTCATCTTTATGTTGTGAGCTTATAGACTAACATTTATTTCTATTTTCTGTAGTTACAAATTCCCTACAAAAGGCTTTGTATTACTATTAGAAAGTAAGGGAAAATAAATTAGAGGCTCATAGATACGAAGTAAACTTTCACATAGTTTAAATCAATGAGTTTTTCTATTGAGATTTAAATTTGGTGTCTCTTATTTCATTTGTTTCTTCTCAATGATGTACTTTTCTTTTCTATAAAACTGGAATAAAACCTGCCTTCATTAATAGCACTTGCACTATCCACACCCTCTGGCTTCAAATATTCAAGCCACCCACACTCAGTGTCCACCCACACCTTCTTAGCAGTACATATGGAAAGCAGTACATACTGAGGTTAATATGTCTGTATCTTATAATGAATATCAGTATTAATATTCCACGTTCTTTGGCCTTGAGAGGACACAGGACTCATTTTCTTTAAGATGTTACCTGTTGGGATGTAATGTGTACACTTGACTCATAGATCTTCACAGGCCTCCCCAGATGCAGGTTTCATTGTTTGTTTCAGGACTGCAGTGGCTGACAGCCTCCTGCCAGCGTCACTTTCCCAGTGGCAATATTTTCTTGTGTATCTGGCCTTGCTCGACCCACAGTAGCCTCTCACATTCATCTCTAATGGAACCAGCCTTCCTCTTTTCCTCTGCATTATCCTAGAGGTCTGTATCCAACTGTACTCCTTTTCAGACAGTTTTAAACAGCTCAGGCTTACAAGGTCAAGATTCAGTTAAAGGTTAATCAGCTTTCAACCTAAAAATGAAATGTGAGCAGGTTAGTTTCCTTCAAGGAGAATAGTCAACTGTCAAGCCTCTGTTAACAACTTTGTTGTCAGGTGCTAATAGGTTGGCAAGGGGGGCATTTTCCCATTAATTTAATTGAGTAAAAATGAACATTAAAATTTCTCAATTGTTTAGACTACCTCAGTCTATCATTGCAGGTCCCTTTATTTCTTTGAAAAATCAAAGGGGCTCAAAGAAACTTATTAAGAAGACAGAACAGGCAAGAGTCTCAGGATATTTTCAAAGTCTCTCTCCCTGTGGCAATTTCTTTTCCTTTCTGTTTGGCTCTCCCCTTTCCTTCATCCTCCTCTTCTTTCTCTTCAGGAAAATGTTAAGTGTTCATATCCTTCACAGTTCTAGCCCCACCCTGTTTATAGCCTCGAGAGGTTCCTAGAAATGAGATACAAGAGAGAGGGGACTAATTTGCTAAGGAGAATGTTTCCCTAAGTCATAACTGATGCAAAAAAAAAAAAAAAAAAAATCACACAACATGACCCCGTTGTACATTGTTCTGCATAGCACATTGCATTTGCCTTCATGTATAATTAGACCTTCTCTTATTTTTATCCATACATCATGAGATATGTTGTGCATTATCTCAGTGCATCTTATGACAAATGTGTGAGGTAGACACTATCGTGATCATCATTAAGCAAATATATTCACTCGTTCATTTTTACAAATATTTGTGGCATGTGCCAAACTGTACCAGATAGTGGAAATATAGCAGTCAACCAAATGGACAATAGCACATGTGTACTTTTTAATAAAACTTTTGTCGCTTTAAAAATGTTTTATCTGAGGATTATTTATTTAACTTTTATTTTAAGTTCATGGGGACACATGCAGTTTTGTCATATAGTTAAACTCATGTCATGGGGGTTTGTTGTACAGATTATTTTTTCATCCAGGTATTAAGCATAATACCAATTAGTTATGATTTCTGATCCTCTCCCTCTTCCCACCTTCCACCCTCTGATAGGTCCTGGCATCTGTCATTCCCCTGGATGTGTCCATGTTGTTGTTGTCATTTAGCTTCCACTTCAAAGTGAGAGCATGTGGTATTTGGTTTTCTGTTCCTGTGTAAGTTTGCTAAGGATATGGGCCCTCGGCTACATCTATATTCCTGCAAAGAACATGATGTCATGCTTTTTTATGACTGCATAATATTTCATGGTGTATATGTGCCACATTTTCTTTATCCATTTTACCATTGATGGGCATTTAGGTTGATTCCATGTCTTTGCTACTGTGAATAGTGCTGCGAAGAACATCCATGTGCGTATGTTTTTATGATGGAATGATTTCTTTTCCTTTCAGTATATACTCAGTAATGGGATTGCTGCCTTGAAAGGTATAAGTCTGCCTCTGGGTCTTTGAGGAATCACCACACTGTCTTCCACAATGGTTGAACTCATTTACACTCCCACCAACTTGTAAAAGTGTTCCTTTTTCTCCACAACGCCACCTGGATCTGTTATTTTTGACTTTTTAATAATCACCATTCTAACTGGTGTGAGATAGTATTTCATTGTGGTTTTGATTTGCATTTCTCTAATGATTAGTGATATTGAGCTTTTTGTTATATGCTTGTTGGCCGCCATGTATGTCTTCTTTTGAGAAGTGTCTGTTCATGTCCTTTGCACACATTTTAATGGGGTTGTTTTTCTCTTATACATTTAAGTTCCTTATAGATGCTGAATATTAGATCTTTAAAGCATAATTTGCAAAATTTTCTCCCATTCTGGAGTTTGTTTATTGATAGTTTCTTTTGCTGTGCAGAAGTTCCTTTAATCTTTTCAAATAATGATCTCCTCTAGCATACATAAAATATAGTTTCTCAAAAAAATGTAGGGATAAAACTTTTCAATTAGTATAAAATGTGAGATTGATTTGTAAACCATAGACTTCTTCTCAGGACCAGATGAATTGGAAACCTTCATAGGGCAAACTACTTTAATTCCCTATAGAAGTGCTAGTTTGAGAGGCTGACATTTGCTTGGGATGAGTAAAGCAATCAAAAGACAAAAAATACAACTGAAGCTTATAACACACCGTATTACTTCTACAAGTGCCTCCGGGAAATGAGTAACTTGTTGATGTTCACACCAATTATTTTCTTCTTTTCCCAACCTCGTCTGGCTTCCTCCTGGGTCTCACATGCAGTTTTCAATCTCTGAAGGAGACATGCTAGACCAAAGTTGGGTATTTCTTGTCTTGATCAATTTTGATCAAATGCCAAAAATGTAAAATTATTCTGGATTGTGATAAAGTGATTTATATTCCTTTAGGTATACCCAGTAACGGGATTACTGGGTCCAATGGTATTTCTGCCTCTACTCACCTTTACTGAGTACTTACTATGTGCCAAGCACACTTGTATGCATTCAAATCATGTAGGTAAACTGGAAAGGTGGGTGTAGAATCATCCTTTTAAGATTGGTGGTTCTGGCATTGGACCCCAGTAGTAATTCTGGTTCTGCCATATGACATGATAACCTTATTTGATATTCAAAATAAACCAATTAATAGTAACACTATCTTCATTTTCCAGCTGAAGAAATCAAGGCTTAGAAAAAGTACATAATTGGTGAAATGCGCACAGCCTTGAAGTGTAAGTTGTGAAAGTGAACCCATATCTATCTGAGTCTAAAGCCTTGTGTCTTAGTCATGGTACTGTAGAAATCATGACTGATGCTCTGTCCTTTGTCTCCATCATCTGTGTACAGTTCTCTCCACTAAAATTATAATTGCGCTCATCTAAACACTTCCTAGTTGACACAATTGAAAATTACAGACTCCCTCAAAGGAATTTAATATACTATTAAGTATTGAGTTTTAATAATTATAATTTCTTGAAGATAATTTAAAAAGAAAGCTCTCATATCAATCTTTCAATTATTAGTATCATAAACTCATTTGTTTTGATTTTTCTAAAATTAGCTAACATCCAATCATTTAAACTTAGCATAACACAATTCTTGTCATTACTTTTGTTGTTTGATTATCTTCAGAATCTTCTTTTTCTCTTTTCACAAGTCTACACTATTCTTCCAATATTCTACCTCCTTGCTTTACCAAGTTGGGTGTACTCAGAGATGGATATTTCTTGTATATTATATCTTTGTTTCTTCAATAAGTCAGTTTTCTTAACAATGTGCTGTTTTGCATTGATCTTAGTAAGAATTTGGTTATGCTTCCAATCGTTATACTAATACAAAAGTTCGATTCATTTAAAAATATTTGAATGCTGCCATTTACTCTTTTAAATTAGACACTAGTTAATATATTTTTCAACCTTTTCATTTATTGGAAACTTGTTTTTTTCATGTCAGTGCTTACAAAGATATGCACATTTTGTTAATGATTCCATAACAAAGCAATTGTGTTGAAAATGATAGGAGTTCAGGACCTCTATTTGGAAAAGATACAATGCTTAAAGATAGTATTAATTTGACAGTAATTTTAAACTGCTGTGAGCTTCCTTCAGATAAAGATGCCCTGTGATTTTAATACATTTCTGAATAAAGGTAAATACATTATTTAAATATAATTTCCACCTTAGTGATTTAATAAAATCATGATTAGAGAAACAGGAAAATTGATATATATTTTTTATGTGTGTTGGATAGTATTTAAAAAGCTGGAATGTATCAGGAAAAAAATCTTTGAAAACCTTTTATATACGAACCACTGATTTTATTTCATTTTTTAAAATATCACTCCCAATTGGTGGCATTTAAGTCCCATTTTATAGATGATGACATTTGGAGTATTTAACCATCCAAAATGAGTTAAAGGGTGTCTTCATCCCTTGTGGCTACTATAACAGGATGCCATGGATGGTGGCTTGTAAACAACAGATACTTGCTTCTCACCATTCTAGGAACTAAGAAATCTAAGACTGAGACACCAGCAGTTTTATTTTCTGGTTAGGGCTCACTTCCTGGTTCACCAACGGTGCCTTCTGTGTCCCTAATATGGTAGAAGAGTCAAGGGTAGTTATCTGGAGTCTCTTTTATAAGGGCATTGATGCCATTTATGAGACGGTCTTCATGATCTAATCACCTCCCAATACTATCACATTGGTGATTAGGTTGCAACATTTGACTTTTGGGGGGAAACAACATCCAGACCATGGCAAGGGAGAACTGTAGGCAGACAGGCCTGCATGCAAAGATCTTAACATCAAAGGAGATGACTTAAAGTTGGAAAGATGGGAAAAGTGGTCCGATTGGAAGGCTGGCAAATGGAGGGTTGACAGGCAAGGTTGATTAACAGGCAAGGCTGGCATATGGAGAATTTTCCAATAAACTTTAAGAATTTAAGGCTTTAGATATTACATGCTAGAAAGTTCGCTTTTGCTACAACGTAATGAATAGATTGGTGGGTGGGAGAATTGGAACCCTGTTGGAATCATTCGCAGTTGCCAAAGCAATGTGATGGTGATATAGACTTGGGAATTGAGAGTGGAAATGGAGAATGCATGGTTTTAAGGAGGATTTTGGAGATAAATTGTTAGACTAATTTATTGTTAGATTGACATGGTGGAGAAAGTTGGTGAAAAATGTGTTGAACATGATTCTCAGATGACAAGCTTGTAATACCTGTGAGAGTTGTAACCATTTGTTTTGATTTGTAACACTGGAAAAAGAGAATTTTCAGAGAAAGATTATCTGTTAGGATATAACATGTGCTTTTAAAACAATCAGAAGAGGAGCTACAGAGTTGGGATTTAGAGGGCTTGTTTGGATGATTTAAGTGAGAGAGGAAAAGTAACGAATGTGTTATATACTGCAGGGATTCTCAACAAAAATCTTGTACAATCTCAACTTTCTTCATTACTATCCTTAACTCAATGTATTTTAGACAAAGTGTTTCAGGATTACCTAGATATAGGGTGGTAGGAAAGATGGCAGGCTTTGGAGTCACACTACCTGAGTTTAAATCCCATCTATGTCATCTGCCAGTGTAACTTTTATCGTTTAATTTAATATTTTGGTGCCTCAATTTCCCCATTCATAAAATTTGGTTAATAATAGCTAACTTGTAATGTTTCTGTGCAGAACAAATAAGGTAATTCATATGACACTTCTAAAAAGTACTTACATCTTCTATGCTCAATAAAAATTAGTTAATATTATCATCTGGGGAATTTGTTAAAATGAATATTTCTGGAGAAAGAGTAGGATTTATATGATCACTACGTTTGAGTGTATTTGAGTTCAAAGATAAGTATTTATGCAGGACATAGTCTATGCCCCTACTTGTAGGTAGATGATGGATTTGAATTAAGTGGGTTGTGTCAGGGTGATCTCATTTGTAGACCCTACCACAGACTTCCTAAATGTTGATTCATGAGTCAAGAACCACAGGAATATGCATTTTAAAATAAACTCCCTAGACACTTACAGTGATGATGACAAAGAATCTCATTTGTAAACAATTTTCTGATGTTTAGATGCCCTATTGAGATCCCCTTTCTGTCTTAGGTGTATAGATGGCTAACAAAATGTATATTCCTTTAAGAGCAGAGAGATTTTGCAAAAAATGAGCTGTCTCGGTACCAATCACATTGCCCAGCCCACTTGCTTCTAAGGATGGCTATGCGATTACTTCTTGCCATTGAAATGTGAGTGGAAATAATGCTTGTAGTTTCTGCAGCAAAGCTTTGAAGAAGTGACTGTGCACATTCAATATTATCTTTCCTATGTAGTTTGCTGACCCACAGAGGACAAAGAGGCCCTGTGGGAATGTGGGAGCCAAGGATGAAAGGTACTTAGATCTTTAAATATCCATGTGCAGAAAGAATAAATCATCAACCTAGAATAACACATAGGGCTGTTATAAGAATAAAAATTAAGCTTCTATTTTGTTAAATTATACAAATATTGGAGCATATTTGTTCCAGAATCTTTCTACCCTCAATAGTTTTCGACATGAGGCATTTTTCCCCCTTCAAAATCTGTGATGATTGTATGTGTGTGTGTGTGTGTGTGTGTGTGTGTGTGTGTCAAATTGGCTAGACTATTGTGCTCAGTTATTTGGTCAAATACTAGCTTAGATACTAGTTTGAAAAGTTTTGTTGATGTAATTCAATCTATCTTAGTTGACTATAATAAAGAAGAAATTATCTTCAATAATGTGGATAAGCCTCATCAAATCAGCAGAATACCTTAAGGGCAAAAGTTAGGTTACCTAGAGAATAAATTCTGCCTCAAGGCTCTAAAACAGAAATCCTGCCAGAGTTTCCAGGCTGCTGGCCAGACCTGTGGATTTCAGAATTGCCAGTTACCACAGTCACTACACACACATCGTATTGGTTGTGCTTCTCTGGACGATCCTGGCTGATTCAAAGTCTACATCCTTTAAAAGTAGCATGATGAAATGTGCGTTTCCATCATCATACATGTACTCTTAAATTTATATACTATATGTTGTAGAGTGTGGTAGATCCTGAAGAAGGAAAGAATAAGATCATTGGTGTGATGCTTAGACTATAACTCAATTCTGAATAAATATCAGCATTTCAATCATTATTGGTTTTATATTTTATATTACTCAATTATGTAATAATTTTTAAAATGTGCATTTTCAGAATCATTGTCTATTCAAAATTACATTTCGATTTTGGTAACTTTATGCTCAGCATCACCCCCTTTTTATATTTTTAGCTTAGAAAGGTTTTAGTGGTTACAATTTTCTTTAAATGGGAGATGGATCTCTATTCTGTAGCTCCACATGCAGCCAATTACTGGATTTTATAAAATGAAATAATGTGCTTCTAAACCATAATTTAAAACACAATTTTAAAAGCCTTTATAGACAAACATTATAATATATTCATAAATTATTATTTTAAATACGTTGGCTAAATTTACATAGAGATGAAAGTTGAAATTTATGAAATGCTATTTTATGTTCATGCTGATGGCTTAATGCCAGCAATATTTTATGGTTGAGATCCTTGAACACACTGGGCTACATTTCTCCATCTGACTGAGAACACGTGATTCCAATCCCCAGTCAGACTACACAAAGTAATCTCACACATTAGCTTCAAGATGGCTGGGAGAGATAGGTTTGAGAGGGACTGGAGCCTGGAAATTAGAATTATGTGAAGCTAATTTATTTGACTTGAGAAACTTATAATCAACCTGTATTCTCTTAGAAGCAAGGTTATAAATGGAAACTTTACTTATTGAGGCTGCATGTCTGGTACCCGCCTTTGATCAGAAACATCTCAGCTGTTCTCTGTTAGGAAAAGATAGTAATCTCTTTGCCTAGGGATATATCGCATATGCATGTAGATATAGACAAATGTGTGTGCTTGCACTCACACACACACACCCCTTTGGTAGGGTTTTTTTTTTTTTTTAAATAGGTGAATCCAGCCTCTTAGGTTCACTTTTTAGTTGCTTTCATTTGTGATTAAGTAACAAATGCTACCATTTTCTTTTCAAAGCCACACTATTTGGCACTGTCGGCTATTGGTCAACTTTGAACCCTCAGGGAGTAATGATTTTTTAATATCTATAGTGGCCCTCTCAAACTGAGACTTGACAAATGTCCAGTTTGCAGTAATCTTCCTTCCTCATTTTGTTCTGTCTTTTCTATCCCATTTGTATGTCCTTGACTTAATTAGTTGAGCTCTCTGAACATCAAATTCTTCAACTAGTAAAGAGAAGAGTTGTAATACGAAAGTTTGTAAATATTCTGTAGTGGTTAATTGAAATCTCCCTTATCTCTACCATGTCTGCTTCTCTTTCCATTGCTATTGCTGAATGGCTGAGGCTATAGGGGGCAGTTACAGGTCTCTCTCTTCTTGTACAGTGACCTTTACAGGTGGGGCCAGTTTAGCCACACACAATAGACTCAGCAAATTAATTTAGGGAGAATGGGGGAGGGGGTGGTGTCATGGGATCAATGGATTAAAATCAACAATTCATGTGAAAGATATTGACCTACCAGTCAGAGAACACTGTTAGTACTTCTCAAAATGGGACCCTCGTTCATCACATGCACATCAGGTTCTTGTTAAACACTGAGAATTCTGGTTGTTATTCAAGGTCCCTGAAGGAAAACTTTGGGGACTAGGCTTGGGGCACCTATATTTGGGGCACCTATATTTTTTATAAGCTCCCAGGTGATCTTGAGGAACACAGACATTTGAGAACCACTGGCCCGGAATGTGCCTATCATTTTGGAAGTTTCGAGGATGATGCAAATATGCAATGATTCAGTTGCTACTTGTTACAAATTTTTACATTTGAAATAGTAATTTGATGATCTCCGCCTCCATCTCATCCCTCACTAACCCTATACCATCAGGTGCACTTTGATGGGATGATAGGGCCAGCTTCAGCTTTTCTAGAAGATGTAGGATCATGTAAAACACCACCTTGGTAGAAAAGCAAGTGTGCTGTAAACTGCTTTCAATATTTTTGGCAAGTACGCCATTGCTTATAAACATATACATTCGAGAAACAAAACCAGGGTGCTCTAGAAGCCTAAGACCCCCAACTATTAGATCTACCAGCCTCAGGAAGCTTAGCGGCTGCCAAATATCATCAGCTCTGCAAAGTAGGTGAAAAATAAAATGTCTACCAATGAATAATGTAATATTTTTACTACTTCCAGATAGTTGCAAAGCACCATAATAACTATTCTCACTTTTATATGTATTTTTAATACCTGCAGAATGTGTTTCTTTTATACTACTTGAGCCACTTTGATCAGTGCTGCATTGCTGATTTTGTTTTGCATTGGACAAAATTATAAAACATGTATGTCCATAAATTCAAACCCAAACTTCTCAGAACCAAGAGTAAAATACTTTTGTGAAATCAAAAGTAGATAATTGCTCTTCATTTTCTGATACAATTGCACAGAGACTTCAGGAAAAGCAGAGGAAAAAGCGTCATTTTCACATTTACCCTAGAAAAAAATGTTAATTTTGTTCTCTTTCTCTCTACTTTCTTTCATTTATTTCTCCCTTCCTTTCCTGCCTCTCTTTCTTTCATTTTCTTTATTTTGTTTCCTCCCTTTCTCCCATCTTCTCTTCTCTTTTCTCTTCTTCGTTTCTTTCTTCTGTAAGTAAAGACAAAGATATATGAGATGTTTTATGACATTTGGACAGAGAGGTTTAAAGCTGTCGTCTTTAGAAAATAAAAGCAATGCATAGTCAGGTCGGCTATTGGCTTCTCTCTATTTTTCTGTGTAATTCTAAAATTCAACATTAATATTGAACATACAAATGTGTCAGGCTTGGATTAAGTACATCATATACATTCCTTTTATTTCACAAAATATATGTAAACGTGAATATGGAGAGGCCACATGAATTGCCCAATTCACCCGGATAGTAAAGCAAAAGCCATTCATTTATTTATTCTTTCATTCATTTTCCAGATATCCATGGAACAGTTGTGCCATTATTCTAGATGCTGGGGATATAGCAGCAAATAGAACAGAAACAGTCCCTGTCTTAGAGTGCACATTCTAGTGGGGAAGACCAATTATGTTTCCATAAAGACACACATGCACAAAGAAGAGATGCGGAGAGAATAACAAGAAGGTAAAGGACTAGAGAGTGAGAGAGTGGACTTGCTGCTTCGATGTAGTGATCAGGAAAGGCCCGCCTACGCACATGACTTTTGCACAAAGACCTGCATGTAGTGAGGAAATCAGCCCGGGGGCATCTGAGGGTGGTGTTCATGACCATGGCATGTAACAACCTGTAGGACCTAGGCCTTATCCACCTCTGCTGTCCTGCCCTCTGCACTCTCTCCTCACACTGTAACCCAGCTTATACGTGTTCTTCAGTGAGCTCTGTGATTTTTTTGTTTTAAATTTCAGATCTTTTATTCATGCTCTTCTTACTTTCTTCTACTGGAATATCTCTCTACCCAAATGGGTTAGATCTAGCGGTGATATTTTCCTATCACTGGACATGTCTTTAAATATTCACCATAATCAAAACAATCAGGAAAAGATACAAGCGAATCTCCTCTTCTCCTGCATAGAAGACCGGGAGAGTCACAGGGGAGTGATGTGAGTTGCTCAGGGTTGACCGTTGCCATGTATCTGTAGAAGTTATGTGCAAGCAACACTTGCTTACATCTCTCCACTGACCTTACTTCAGTGGAAGAGATTTATTCTTTGTCTTTGCTGACCTCTAAATCTAGAATTAAATGAATTGTCTTACTATGTGGAACTATAGTTCACTCATTTCTGTGTGTTTGTGTGCTTTTCTGTTAGTCTGTGTGTTTGGTCAGGGATAATTTATGAGAAAACCACTCAGCATTCTTAAAATGTCAGGGCTCTACTCCCATTTTGTGCAGTTTCGCATAACCAGAATAGATCAGCTGTTCACACATTTATCACTAAAAGCTTTCTTGAATCAGTTGATACTTTGGTCCCTGTCACCTCTCAGGTAGATATTTATCTGGCTACTGTGGTATTCTTGTTTCTTCCTTTGCCCTAAATCTCTTTTGCTTTAGTGGGTGGTGTCTTGGGTACATCTCTTTCAATCTGGTGGTCAGGAAGGAGCACCAGAGTCAGGCTCATGAGACAGGTTCTCTTCCCCATTACTCTGGACAACTTTGGGAGACGTCCCCAAATTTTTCCACCTCAAGGTGTCTATATGAACAATGGGACAATAAACCTGATCTATCTAACTCAGAGAGTTACTATGATACTTGAATAGGCAAATAACTATGAAAGATAATTTTATTCTTATAGTTAACTTGTCTGACATTACACTTTCACTTTAATCTGTTAGTCTAGAGACATTATTATTTATATTGCTGATATTGCTGTTATTGTCATCATCACTACTGCAGTAATATGTGCACATTGAAAATAAATCCAATAATACCAAAAGGGCCATGACAAAAAACAACAGCCCCCAACCCACTGAACCCTAGCTATAATTTCACTTCCTGAATGCAACCAATTTTAATATTTTTTATGTTTATTTGACAATGCTTTTGTAATGTTTCTCACCTCTGTGTCTTGATTATTTTTACTCATTCATTCTATTCACTATCTATATTTTACCCAATTCCTTTTAAAAAAATCTCTTGTTTTCTCTTACACTGAACACAGAAAAAATAGTCTGAGGAAAAGAGAGATATTTTCCTCTTACATTTCTAAGATGTATGGATCCTGTGTAGAAGCAAAAGTGCTGCTCTGAGACCAGAGGGCAGCTGCTGTTCTCAGTAGCTTTGGTGTCTCTGAGAGAATGCCTATTGCGGATTATTTATCCTATTGTGGAGCATAATATGAAGAACCATTCAGAATGCTCTAACAAATTATATCCCCAACTCATACAATGACTGTGCTGCCGCACTTAGTCACAATTTATTAGTCTTTACGCTTCAGGGAATCTGAGTCTCTCTGACTTTATTGTTTTCTTTTCCCACCTATATTTACTAATATTAACATGCACAGTGAAATGTGAACTCCTACAACTGTCAAAATAAATAACTTGAAACAGACAGTCACACATTTCTGTTGACTTCTGGGTTTGTTTTAAAAACCAACTAGTCACAAAATGTGTCATTTTACTTTTTTCCTTAGGGCTGTGGATAAGGACTTAGACTAAAGCAATGCTTGCTTCATACCTGAAATTGTATGGGAAGAGGGTTCCCCAAAAGGATTGGAGGTATTTGGGAAAAAAAGACATTTCTCATTAAGAAAATGAAAAGACTAATTAGATTCCAGAAAAACAAATTCAGAAAATTTAGGCAAAATTATTGACCAGTGTGGATAAAGTAAGATATCCCTGTTTACTGAAGAGAACACAATATAAAGAAATAAATGTTTACCTGCATGTAATATAACCAAACAAAGCAACTTGTTTGGAGAATAGAATTTAATGCACAGGAATTCTGCTACAGGAGAATGATTAGCAAAACATTTTATATTAAAAAAAGTTTGGATAACATATTAAGTAAGGGGAAATTAGTTGGTATAAAATTTGTCTCTTCAATTACCCATTTAAAACTGCTCTTGTGATAAAATCTTAATTTGTCTTGGACTTTAAGAATGCTGACAGTAAAGAAAAAAAAACCCCTGCAATTTTATGAACAGGAAGAAGCATAAAATACAACAAATAATGCATCTTTTCTTTGAATAGTGATTTTACTTTTGTTCAACATGCTTTGATGTTTGCTCCCCAATCTCATGAGAACATCATGAAATGGAGGAACAGATATTATTGCCCATTTTTGTGGATAAGCAACCTGAGTCTGATGAACAGAATGATTTATCCAAAGTCACAAAGGAACTGACAACTGAATCTGGACTAGAATCTGTGTCCCTTTATTTCTAATGTCTGTGATATTCTTACAAGAAATAAAGCTTTAGCTGGAGATAGAAAACCATAGTCTACCTTCTCTCTTCTCATTAGGTAATCTTTTATTCTTATTTAAATTTACTTATAATTTCATTTCTCCAAGAAGTTCTTTATAAGTTTTCTTTTTTTTTTTTTTAAATTATTATTATACTTTAAGTTCCCAGGGTTACATGTGGCCATAACGTGCAGGTTTTTGCTTACATATGTATACTTGTGCCATGGTTGGTGTTGCTGCACCCATGCAACTGTCATTTTACATCAGGTATAACTCCCAATGCATCCCTCTCCCCCTCCCGCCTCCATGATAGCCCAGTGTGTTGGATGTTTCCCCTTCCCTGAGGTCCAAGTGATCTCATTTGGTTCAAGTTCCCACCTATGGAGTTAAGAACGTGCCCAGTGTTTGGTTTTTCTGTTCTTGCGACAGTTTGCTGGGAGAATGGATGGGTTCCAGCTGCATCCATGGTCCCTACAAAAAGGACACAAAACTCATCCTTTTTTTTCATGGCTGCATTAGTAATTCCATGGTGTATATGTACCACATTTTCTTAATCCAGTCTTGTCACTGATGGACATTTGGGTTTGATTCCAAGTCTTTGCTTGCTTATTGTGAATAGTTGCCACAATAAAACAATACATGGCATGTGATCTTTATTAAGCAGCCATGAATTTTATAATCCTTTTGGTATATACCCAGTAATGGGATGGGCTGGGCTCATATGCGGTACTTCTAGTTCTAGATCCTTTGAGGAATTGCTTACTGTTTCCATAATGGTTGAAACTAGTTACAATCCCACCAACAGTGTCTAAAAAGTGTTCCTGTTTTTCCACATCCTCTCCAGCCCACCTGTTGTTTTCCTGACTTTTTAACTGATTGCCATTCAAACTGCGTATGAGATGGTATCTTCATTTTGGTTTTTGAATTTGCATTTCTCTGATGGCAGTGATGAAGGGAGCATTTTTTCATGTGTTCTGGTTGCGCTGTATGCATGTCTTCTTTTGGAGAAATGTCTGTTTCATATCCTTTTGGCCCACTTTTTGATGGGGTTGGTTTGTTTTTTTCTTGTAAATTTATTTGGGATTCTTTGTAGGTTCTTGGATATTAGCCCTTTGTCAGATGAGTAGGTTGCAAAAATGTTCTCCCATTCTGTAGGTTGCCTGTTCACTCTGATGGTAGTTTCTTAGTTATGATATCTCTCATTTTGAAAACTCTCAGAATTTATGAAAATATTCTGGACCATCCGGTTGCCCTGTATTCATTATCTAGTTTGTAATAATAATAATAATAATAATAATAACCATCATCATCATTATTACCTTATCTATCATCATCAGCAGCAGCACCCCTATATGTTGTAAACACCATCAAAATAGGAAAAGGGAAGGCACTGTGGCTAAACTATTTAGAGCTTGGGTGTACAATTCAGTTAGATCTAGAATCAAACTCCATTCTGGCAATTTACATAGATGACTTTCAATAAGTTATTTAAACTCTAAGCTTCCTATTCACCTACTTATAATTGCCCGTAGTTATTTTTGTTTTCCTTTTCCAATATTTATTTCTAGTTAGACTGTCAATCACAGGATTCCATGATTTGAACCTCAGGGTTGAGGATGTGACCTGAACTAGCCAATATGGAAAACTTCATTTTCCTTGCTATGGTGTTGATTAAAAGATAGACATTTGACACAAGCAATACCAGTGAGGATATGTTCTGGGAGTTTCTTTGCTTGAGAAAGCAAAGAAGTGGCGACCACTTTTACAGATCTCCGTCCTGAGATATAAAGTGGTGCCCCCTTTTATGGATCTCTTGCCTATGTACCTGGTAGCTCTAAGTATCCATATAGGTATCTATCCTAAGAATATTGTTCTTAGAATGAGAATCTGAGGCTGAAACATAAAGAGAAACGAAGAGAGAAAAAGAGTTAGTAGGCACTAGATATAATGCCTGATCCATTTTCACCTATTCTTCCTGGTTTCTCATGATGCTAAACCCTCATTATTGCCATGATTATGATCTTTATTTCATTTAATACAGGTGCAGTTGGATTTCTTCCAACTGCATTTGAAAGAATTAGGACTAGTGTATAATGCTGTAAGGTTGTGATGACTATCAAATTAAGTCATGTGTAAATACAAACTATAATTTCTGCTGTATGACAAGCATGCAATTGATGTTAGCTAAGAGGATTCCTGTGAGATTATTAATAGTGTTGATAAGAATTATTTTTGTTTCTGTAAAAATTTTAAGGCAGCATCCTGAATATGGAAGGTTGTAACTCAGTATGGTTTGAATAAATTCCTTCCTTTTCTTTACAGACAATGTGTGGAATGATGAGTTGGAATTAGAATATAATTTTGAATCACTTGAATGAAATCCCTTTTTTTGTTTTGTCAAATATAATTATTCCTGATTACTTTCTATTTTAATTCATTCCTATCATAGACGATTTCATATATCGAGGTCATAGGATACAGGTTACCATATGAAAGTCAACTGCTTTCCTATATAACAGTAATGAACATCTTGAACCTAATATGATTAAATTATTTTGTAACATTTGCAAAATTTAAAACTAGGAAAACAAGTAGTATTTAAGTATGAATCTATAAATATGTGTATAGTATCTTTATGCAGAAAACTATAAAACTGACCAAAGAAACCCTAAGTAAATGGGGAAGTAGTCCGTGTTCATAGATTTGAGGACTAAAATTGTTAATATGTCAATTTTCCAAATTTGATCTATAGAATCAACATTATTACAGCAAAAATCCCAGGAGTCTATTTTGTAAATATAAGCAAACTGATTCTAATGTTTATAGGAAAATCAAAAGTATTAAGATAGTCAACATAATACTGAAGGGTAAAAATAAATCTAGATGATACACATTACCCAATTTAAAGACTTCTTATAAAGTTACAGAAATCAGGAAAGCATAGTATTTGTTATAGAATAGACAGATCCAAAACAGAATGGAGAGCCCAGAAATAGATGCACATAATATCAGTTAACTGATATTTGGCAATGGAGTAAAATGAATTCCATGGGCAAAGATAGCCTTTTCAACAAGTTATCCTAGGTCAATTGGATGGCTGCATGTCAAAAAAGCAAACCTAGACATAGGCCTTATATCTAGACATACACCTTCTTTCACCATAATTAATTAATAATGGATCATAGATCTAAATACCAAACACAAAACTATAAAACATAGAAAATATAGAAAACTATATGATCTTGGGTTTTAGAAGGTGTTTTAGACACAACATCAAAACCATGATCCCTGAAAAAAGAAATTGACAAGCTGAACCTTATTAAATTAAAAAACACAAAAACAACTTTAGTCTGTTGAGGAAACTGCTGAGATTAAAAGAAATTAGCCACAGACTGTGAGAAAATATTTTCAAAGCACATATTTAATAAATAACTTGTATCCCAAATTCAAAATAATTCTTAAAGCTCAAAAATTTAAAAGTGCTATTTAAAAAATGGGCAAATGATCTGAACAGACATCTCACCAAAGAAGATATGCAAATGAAAAAAATGTATATATGCTCAACATCGTTTGGTCATTATAGAATTGAAACCTAAAACAACAAGATAGCGCTGTATATTTACCAGAATAGCTAAATCCAATACCAATTGTTGGTAGGGATGCAAATACTAATACTAATACTGCCAATACTAATTGTTGGTAAGGATGCAAAGCTATAGAATTCATCAATTGCTGGTGAGAATGTAAAAGTGATACAGCCAATTTGGAAGACAGTTTTGTAGTTCTCACAAAGCTAAACAGTCTTATCGTACATTCCAGAAATTGTGCTCCTGGGTATTTACCCAACTCATCTCAAAACTTATGTCGACGGCCAGGCCCGGTGACTCATGCCTGTCATCCCAGCACTTTGGGAGGCTGAGGTGGGTGAATCATGAGGTCAGGAGTTCAAGACCAGCCTGGCCAAGATAGTGAAATGCTGTCTCTGCTAAAAATACAAAAATTAGCCAGGCATGGTAGCAGGCACCTGTAATCCCAGCTACTTGGGAGGCTGAGGCAGGAGAACTACTTGAACCTGGGAGGCAGAGGTTGTAGTAGAGCCAAAGTCACCCCACTGCACTGCAGCCTGGGCAACAATGTAAGACTATGTCTCAAAAAAAAAAAAAAAAAAAAAAAAAAAAAAAAAAAGAAAGAAAAGAAAAGAAATAAAATATCTTATGTCCACAAAATGCACATGCAGGTGTTATAACAGGACTATCAATAATTTTCAAAAACTGGAAGTAATCAAGATGTCTTTTAATAGGCATGTGGATAAAAAGCTGTGGTTTAATGCAATTCTATGCACCAATCAAAACAAATAAGCTATCAAACCATGAGAAAACATGAGTGAATCTTATGAATAAATACATATTGCTAAGATAAAGAAGCTAATTGGAAGTATCTACATACTGTATAATTTTTTTATATGACATTCTGGAAAAGACAGAACCAGAGGTCATACAAGTGTTAATGGTTTTCAGGGGCTCACAGAAATCAGATGGTTAAATTTTGAGGCAGAGTGGATTTTTTTTAGGGTGGTAAAACTACGTTGCACAATCCTGTAATTGTGGCCACATGACTATGCAAAACCCATTGAACTTTATAGCTTAAAGAGTGAACATTGATGTATGCCATTTAAAAATATCATTTAGCAAGATAAAGAAAATCCCAAGATGGAATTCAAAGTGTGACACAATAACCTAACTATATTACAAATATATAAGACAACTATTCTTAAGGTGATGGTGGAGGAAGTCTGACCTAAGCAACTATAAATCACTGAAGTCTGTAAGACCAGGGGCAAAATAACTATTCAAGAGCAGTTTGAACTCCAGTTTATACTCGAGTTGATAAGTATTTTTCTACAAGTGTATGGGTTAGCAATTCTGTACATTGAAGGTGGAAATTTAGTAAATAAATGGTAGATGGTGGAAGCTAGATTTCTCAGTGTTGGAGCAGTTTACAAATATGCAATCAGAGGACGCTAGAATAATCCAGATTGAAATCTATCAAATTTGGAGACATCAGTATGAATCCTGGTTTTAGCATAATAGATATAATCACATATAGATATATTTAGAGATATGTATATATAGATGCGTTAGTATATTCACATATATACTTCCTTGCTATGTCAGCTGAGAGGGCCTGGAAACAACATCCAAATAGCAACCAGCCTACTCAGCACCCACATCTTGTTTTAAATACCATTTTTTCCATTAAAGTGTTAATTAGAGGAATGGCTAACTATAGGACTTGGTCAGGAAATGTACAGGATAAGCCTTGAGTATTATGTGGTGCCAGAAAATAAGAAAATTCTCAAACAAACAAAAATATTGTGATGGGAGTGTGTCAAAGGGGCACAGGAACCTAATGAAAGAGCTTCCAAGGGCCAAAGTGGACCAATGTGAAAAATAAATTAGTGTTGAAATATAATCCAAAGTATAATTTGAATATCCATTAGTCCTTCCAAGGGCCAAAGTGGACCAATATGAAAAATGAAGTAGTATTCAATTATAATCCAAAGTATAAAATGAATATTCATTAATCTATAGTGATGTAAACAAATGAATGAATGAATACAGTTTTATAATTATTACAAATAATATTTCATGATAAAAATAACTTATGGCAAATAATTCCAAATGGTTTATGTGAATACTATACTCTCAAGAGATAAAGCATACCATCCCACTCTGTGTGGGCTGCACATGGTGGCTTATTTCTAAAGAGTGCAGTAGGGAAATGTGAAAACAAAGTATAAATTTACAGTGAAAAATCCTGACCAATACAACCTTGGTCAAGGGATCAATGTCAGCATCAACAGTAAGAAGTCATTTCAATAGTATAATTATATATATATAATATATATGTCTATATCTATATCTATATATCGTGATGAATATAGCACTTCCGTGGCAGCCTGAAATTTGTAACTGCAGCCTAATAATGAGAAATAGTTCACAAAAATTTCAATAGAAGGACATTTGACAAAACACCTGATAAGTACTCTTCAGAATTTTCAAGGCCAACAAAACAAGGCAAGTCTGAAAACTGTCATAGCCAAGAGAAACCTGAGGAGACATGAGAACTAAATGTGATGTATTATCTTTATTGGAAACCTGGAGCAGTAAAAAAGAAATCAGGTAAGCAGAAAGAAAATCTCAATAAAATATAGACTTTAGTTATTAATATATCAGTATTAGTTAATTCATTGTGACACGTGTATTATACTAATGTAAGATGTTAACAGTAGGTATAATTGGCCTTGTGATGTTTGGGAGCTTTGTAATATCATTGCAATATTCTTGTAAATCTAAACAGTTCTATAAAAGCTTATTTTTCACAATTAACTTCTAAAAATTAAAAAGGGGACATAATATTTAAATAGCCACTTCACCTATGAAAATAAAAAATGGCAAATAAGCATGTGAAAAGATGCTGAACATCAGTAGTCATTAGGGAAATGCAAATTAAACCACTGTGAGACCATTCTAAACCACTCGTCAGAATTGCTAAAATTTAAAAAGATGGGGAAACCAAATGTTGACAAGAATGTAAAGCAACTGAAACTCATACATCACTAGTATCATGGCAAAATAGAGGAGTCTGCAGTTTAGTTAATGGTATTGTATCAATGTTAATTTTCCATTTTCGATATTGTATCATAGTTACATAAGATGTTACCTTTGAGGAAATATGGGAGGGACTGTATGTACTAGTTTGGCAAATTCTTATGCCTATAATTATTTAAAAACATGAAGTTAAAAAGAAATGCATTAGGACATTAATTTATGCTTATTAAGATTTTATAATATAAAATTCTACAACTATGATGCAACTAATTTAATTTTTACATCCTTTCCAGACAATACATGTTTTACATTGTTATATTTGATTATATAACTGTTTGATGCCTTTTATCTTCTAACTATATTAGATATGTAAACATTTCTCCAAAGAGCAGTTTAGTGTTTGTGAATTTGATTTAAATGGAAACCTAATATGCAATAACATTTATGTAATACAAGTAACAAAATAAATTTAGCAAATCATTGGGCATTTTCACTATTTGGAATTGATTGATACTTTTAAAAAAAGCAAATGTAATGACATATGAATACATGGTGTCTTTCTTTTTTTATATGAATAGAGTATTTTTTGGAAGAATGTTAGGGTTACTAAAATTGAGGGAAAAGTTCAAAGAATTCCTATATACTTACTTCCCACAATTTGCCCTATTATTCACATCTTGCATTACTTGCGTGCATTTGTTACAAATAGTGAGCCAATGTTGATACATTATTATTAAACAAGGTTCATAGTTTATAATAGGATTCACTTTTGGTGTTGTATGGTTTTTGGGGTTGTGACAAAAGATTATCATGTGTCACCATTATAGCCTCATACAGAATAGTTCACCAACCTAAATATTCCCTGTGCTCAACCTATTCTTCCTTCCCTTATGTCCCCTGAACCCAGGAAACCACTGATGTTTTTGTAGTCTACAGTTTTGCTTTTTTCCAGAATATCGAAGAGTTGAAATCATACAGTACACATTCTTCTCATACTGGCTTCTTTCACTTAGCAATATGCATTTAAGTTCCCTTCAAATTTTTCCTTGGCTTGCTAGCTCAATTCTTTATGTCACTGAATACTATTTTATTGTATAGATGTGCAGTAGTTTATTCATTCACCTGTTGAAGGCAGCTTGGTTCTTTCCAACTTTTGACAATTATGAATAAAGTTGCTATAAACATTAGCATGCAGATTTTTGTGCAGGCATAAATTTCCCACAAATTTGGATAAAAATAATGAAATATGACTGTTGGATCATACAGTAAGACTACGTTTAGCTTTGAAAGAGGCTGCCAAATGTCTTTCCAAGTGACTGTATGATTTTACATTTCTACCACAATGAGTGAGAGTTTCATTGCTCCACATCCTCTCCACCATTTGGTCTAGTGGGTGTTTGGGATTTTAACTCATTCTAATAAGAGTGCCATATTATCTCATTGTCTTAATATGACATGTAATGTTGAATACTTTTTCATATGCTTATTTGCTTTCTTTTCAATTTAATTGTTACTTAGGAAAAATTTCCAGGAATAATATATCTAGAGCAAAGTTTTGGAACACTAAATATTCCTAGTTAAATTGACAATAATTCTTCCCATAAGTTTTATTTTTACTTATTTTTTATTGTGACATGTACAGTTGACACGAAATCCATCCTCTTAACAAATCGTTAGGTGCACAGTACAGTATTGTTAACTATAGGCACAGAATTATACAACACATCTCTAGAACTTGTTAATCTTGTATAAGTGAAACTTTATACACACTAAATAGCAATTTTCCATTTCACTCTCCCTCTCAACCACAATTCTCATCTCTGTTATCATGAGTTTGACTATTTTGGACACCTCATATGAAGTATTAAAATACAAGTGGAATCTCATGTAAGTGGAATTATGTAACATTTGTCCTTTTTTAGCTAATGTTACTTGGCATAATGTCCTCCAGGTTCATCCATGTTGTAACAATGGCAAGATTTCTTTCTTTTATAAGGCTAATATTCTACCATATGTGTATACCACTTGTTTTTAATCCCTTCATTCTTCCAAGGACATTTAGTGTGTTTCCATATTTTGGCTATCCTGAATGCTTCAGTGAATATAAGGGTGCTAATATCTCTTCAAGATCCTGATTTCAACTTTTGGGTATACTGTAGTCTCCACCTTATCTACTGTTTCATTTTGGTTTCAGTTATCTGTGGTCACCCATGGTCTGAAAATACCAAATGGAAACAGAAACAATTCATAAGTTTTAAATTGCATGACATTCTGAGTAGTGTGATAAAATCTTCTGCTGTTCTGCTTAATTCCACATTGGTTGTGAATTATCCTATTGTCCAGCATATCCATATGCAATCCTTCCCACCATTAGTGACTTAATAACTTAGTTATCAAATTGACTGTCAAGGTTTGGCAGGGCTTGTGTTCAATTAACTCTTATTTTTATGTAATAATGGCCCCAAAGTGTAAGAGCTATGATGCTATCATATTGTTACAATTGCTCTGTTTTATTATTAGTTATAATTGTTAATCTCCTGTACTTAATTTATAAATTAAACTCTATCTTAGGCATGTATGTATAGGAAGAAACATAGTATATATAGGGTTTGGTACTATATATAGCTTCAGGCATCCACTGGGGGTCTTGGGACATATTTCCTGTGGCTATAGGGGGACTACTCTATACCCAGAAATGGAATTGCTGGGCTATATTGTAATTCTATTTTTAATTTTTTGAGAAATCTCCATACCATTTTCCAAAGCTACTGTACCATATTATATTCCTTCCAACAGTGTAAAAGCGTTTTAATTTCTCCACGTACTCATTAGTACTTGTTATCTTGCTTTTCTTTTCCAAATAATGGCCATAATGTGAACTGATATCTCATTATGGTTTTGACTTGCATTTTCTTATGATTGCTGATGTTGACTTTCTTTTCATATATCTTTTGGACATTTGTATGTCTTCTTTGGAGAAGCACCAATTCAAGTTCTTTGCCCAATTTTGAGTAGAGTTGTGTTTTGCTATTAAGTTGTGATAGTTCCTCATCTATTTGGCACAATAACCCTTTATCAAATGTGGGGTTTGCAAATATTTTCTCCCATTCCATAGGTTGTCTTTTCACTCTGTGGATTCACTCTGTTTAAATCACTCTGTTTGAATCATTTTGCTTTCTGTGCAGTATCTTTTTAGTTTGATTCATCCCTCACCTTTGTCTATTTTGCTTTTGTTGGTTATATTTTTACTGTCATATTCCAGAAATCACTGACTAGAACAATATCAAAAGGGTTTTTTTGTTTTGTTTTGACAGAGTCTCACTCTTGTTGCCCAGGCTGGAGTGCAGTGGTGTGATCTCAGCTCACTGCAACCTCTGCCTCGTGGGTTAAATCGATTGGCCTGCTTCAGCCTCCCGAGTAGCTGGGATATCACAAAGTTTTTCTCCTGTTTTCTTCTAGAAGAATTATAGATTCAGATCTCGTATTTAAATATTTAATCCATTCTGAGTTGATTTCTATGTAAAGTATATGGTAAGAGTCCAGTTTTGTTCTTTTGCATGAAGGTATGCAGTTTTGCCAAAATCATTTGTTGAAAGGACTATCCTTTCCCCATTAGTTATTCTTGGCACCCTTGTCAAAGATAGCTGATCATATATGTGTAGGTTTGTTTCTGGGTTCTCTATTTTATTATTTTGGTTTATGTGTCTGTTTTTGTGTCAATACCGTACTATTTTAATTACTGTAACTTTGTAATATAGTTTGAAATCAGAAAGTGTAAGGGTTCCAGCTATGTTCTTCCTTCCGAAGATTGCTTCAGCTCGTTGGGATTCTTTTTGGTTTTATATGAATTTTAGGATTGTTTTTTCTATTTCTAATTTAAAAATGTGACTATGATCTTGATACAGATTAAATAGAATCCAGTGACTCACGTCTGTAATCCCAGCACTTTGGGAGGCTAAGGCAGGTGGATCACAGGGTCAGGAGTTCGAAACCAGTCTGGCCAACATGGTGAAACTCTGTCTCTACTAAAAATACAAAAATGAGCCGGGTGTGGTAGCGGGTACCTGTAATCCCAGCTGTTCATGGGGTGGAGGCAGGAGAATCGCTTGAAACCAGAGGCGGAGGTTGTGATGAGCTGAGATTGTATCACTGCACTCCAGCCTAGCCTAGGTGATAGAGCAAAACTCTGTCTCAAAAGAAAAGGAAAAAAAAAAAAAGAAAAAAAAGAATCCAAAGATAGTATAGGTCTTTGATTTTAATGACCATAATTTGAGAAAAGTACATAATTTTTCCATGTTTAAAATGATAAAAATGAGAAAATTTAAATAATTTGCAAAGAGATGAAGGCGTTTGAGTAGCAGAGCCAAGTGTAGCACAAATATTTTCTTATGAGATTTTCATGCTAACCTAATAAAAGTATATAGATACTTTATTTTATGTGTTTATTTTGCTTAAATGTAATTATTGATTACTTTCCAGTTTTTATAGGATAGATTTTAAATTTGGATTAGGAAAAGTTGATTCTGAAATTGGGGACAAATTTTAAGAAAGGATGTCAAAAGAGGAGGAAAATTTTTTTGATGTATTATAATTTTATAAGAAAATAATTAAAAATTAAAGTATGTTAATAATAATATATGCGCAAGTATTTCTGCTTAAATGTTTTACATGCTTAAAATGCACAAAGAAAAAAGAGAAAAAGGCAGAAGGGCTATGTGAATTATTTTAATTCTCATATAAGTCTTTGAATATTTTACTACAATAATTTTCAACTTTCAAATGAATAACAGAGTATTAGAAATGTCAACAGCTAGTAAGATCTAGATTATACAGTAATTTTGAGATTTATAATTCAAAGCAGATTGACTTTATTCTTAGTCACCGCATTTTACTATCTTCCTGTTGATACAAAGTAGATAAAATGGCTAGAACATACCCTGGGAGTATCAGTAACAGACTGTGAGAGGTCTGTTACTTTCTCCAACTAGATGAATAACTTGGGTAAAGCCTTGCAACTAACATTTTCTTGAATTTCTTCATTTATTTTGTGGTTCTGTAGTATGGGCTGATAGTTAAAAATTCATGTTTTTATTGAAGAGGATAGTGTCCTGTAGGAGTGAGTGTCTTGCCCAAGGTCACCAAATAATTCACTAACTGAGAATCTCAGCTTGTGTCTCAAATATGCATAATGACGGATGCTCAGCCTATCTCAGCTGTGGATCAACATGTGACCCCACTTTGATTACAAGCAATTATGATTTTCTTCATACAAATTCTTTTCCTTCTTTCTTTAATGAGAATGGTTTTGTTAATATTGTTCTGACATGTCATCTATTATAGTGCCAATTATTCAGGGAGAGGTTTAAAAAATATTTAGTTCCAGATGGTTTCATAATTGGTTTACTATTTTTGCAGATGTTGTAAAGGAAACTTCAGGGTGCAAACCAACAACATATCGTGACTTTTAATTATTCATTTTGTAAAACAATCATGTCATATGTCAGTGGAAGATTCTGTGAACTATGAGTCAAGCATGTTGTGATTTTATAAGCTGCATCAATTATTTGGGATAGAAATTGATGTTGCTTTTTGGGAGACAGCTATCTTTGAATATGAATTTAGTAGTAGTCCCAAGTTAAATGTCCCTTCAACTCAGTTTTCAGAAAAGTCATATGATGACATTCTTTTGCATTTTTGTACTATTTTATGGCTTTGGAAGAACTTAACCATGATCTTTGGAAGAAAGCCAGGCAGATACTATTACCCTCAGAACCATGTTGAAGAAACTGAAGTTCAGAGAAGTAATCTACTACAATGCCATTCAGCTCTCCAAGGAGTAGTAAATTCAGCCTCCTGATTCCTCATCTAGTCCTCTATACATTATTCTAATACTACAGCCTCTCCTGGATATAGGATTTCTAATGTAGATGCAAGTTAAGTATGTCCTACACTCTCTGAGGGCCACTCACATCTACAGAAATATAAAAGATTGGTCTTTCATGGATTATCTTCTATTTATCTCTGAAATACTTTGGTTTTATAAAAGGAGGTATGAGAAGCTTTTCACTGAAAAGTTCTTAATTTTAGAATTTTAGATGGGCCATAGAGGTCATGAAATGCAACAACACATCCCAGCTAAAAAGCTCTACTATACCCTTGCTGACATATATTTCCTGCCTTTGATGGAAAGTTTTCAAGATGGGGTGATATATATCTACTTTTTTTTTTAATTTCTGGATTTGAAATAATTTCTTCTTAGAGGAAGTCAATATTTGTTTTACTCTGATTATTGTCTCAGGCTTGCCAAGTGCATGGAGCAGATCTATTTGCTGTGTGGCAGAATGATTGAATTAATTGATTTAATATTTCATTTTGACTCAAACGATCCTCCTGTAAATCTTCAGCTATTGATACTATTGCTTTGTCTTTGCCAGATCTTTTTTCTAAAAATACCTCAACTCTCTAGTGAAATACCATATCAAAAGTTTCCAAGTTTCTCATCCAGTTGGTCATTTTCAGTTTTCACTAAACTTAAAATTCTTCAAGATCTGTCAAGTCATAACACCACCCAAAAGTTCTGCTAATAGCTGAATAGTTGAAGTAGTTGTGATACTTATGATGAGAAGGGATGGAACTTATTTGGGGTAATAATGAAAAGATGGCTGCCAAGAGAGTAATATTTCAGCAAGTTCTTAATTGCTCTGCTGTTTTATACATCAGAAAGAGAAGGTAAAATCAGTACAGAGATGTGGAATGAATGTAGACAGAGTAACTGAGAATTCTGCTCTTCCTTAAAGAAAATTATTAAATGGAAGATTTTGGTCAGTAAGAGAATTCATACTGAGGAGGGACAAATCCTCTGGTTAATTAATTAAATAAATTGATGTATTGTATTTAAGAACAATTATATAGCTCATTAAACACTTGTCTAGAAACAAGACATAATACTGGAGAATAATTGCATTCTTAGGGCTGCAAAACCCAGCGGAAGTCCAACCATGTGTATTTGAGGAACAAACTGATACTGAACTGTAAGTACCACCACTCTTCTCTAAGGGACCTCTTGTTCCTGATGATGATATTATAATGACAAAATAAATAAATAAGTAAGAATTGCCACAAACTATAGTTAGAAGTGCTATGACCTGAAATTCAGTTAGCTTCACGTTCAGTTTAAGTCTAGGGTAGAGAGTGGGCATGTTTAATGCAGTAAAGATGAAATCACAAAGGGAAATTTTTGGGTTGTACTGAGCACAAAGGCTACAGATCTTTTGGGGTATTGAAGACCTATGGAAATCCCCACTGACAGTGGCACATAAATTATGCTTCAGGAATTGCTCATGCTCAATATTTCAACCTGGTGCCATTGCCACATGGAAGGAGACCTGTGAGGGAGCAGCCATTTTTATCTTAGGATCTGTGACTAGAAAAATTGCCAAGATAAGCAACTTATTTTAGTGTGATTCTGTTTTAGAAAAATATGTCTTGAATTTGGATACTGATATGAAGCAATTAGCTAAGAGGTAATTAATTTCAAAATGGATTTAAGATACCAATAATTATCCACATTCAGGAAAATAGAATGTGGAATATGTTCTTATCATTTTTACTGACTATAATCGAATCAATGATTTAAAGTAAAAATACGGAAAATACAGAAAAGAAAAAATTGATCATAAATATTTGATATATATATGAAGGAAATACTCAGTAATCATTTTTTCTCTGTAGACTTCATACTTGTTCTAGGAATATCCCTAGGTGCTTTATCTAGAGCTATATTTTATAAAATTGGTATTCTACAATGTCCACTCTTTTGTAAGTTGTTTTCTCACTTAATATTGCACAATTATTTTTACATTATTAAATATTACTCTTAATCTTGATTTTTATTTATTTTTATTTTTTGAGACAGAGCCTCACTTTGTCACCTAGGCTGAAGTGAAGTGGCATGATATCAGCTCACTGCAACCTCCGCCTCCTGGGTTCAAGTGATTCTCCTGCCTCAGCCTCCCAAGTAGCTGGGATTACAGGCGTGTGCCATCATGCCCATCTAATTTTTGTATTTTTAGTAGAGATGGGGTTTCACCTTGTTGGCCAGGTTCGTCTTGAACTCCTGACCTCGGGTGATTCACCCACCTTGGCCTCCCAAAGTGCTGGGATTACAGACTTGAGTCTCCACGCCCAGCCTAGATCTTGATTTTAAGGATTGTGTATCATATCTCCATTTAAAAATATTGTAACCCACAATGCAATGTGGGTCTTGGGGTTTTTGCTCTTCTAAGCATTCTATGTTCATAGATATTTATTGTATTTATAATGTTTATACAACATAAATTCTGGTTTAAACAAATACATTTATCATAATAAATGGTATGAGATTTTTTAGGCTTTCAATATATTGTAAACGGTCTATTTCTATGCTCCATAACCAATAACATGTATTAACATTAAAAAACAAAGTTTGGAAATTTTATAAGATAGTATGTCATTTGATGCTATAATAATCTGTGCCTCTACTATAGCAAGTAGATGTCACTGATATTAAGATTTCTCTGATGTTTGATGCTGGCAGCTAATGTCCTGGATCAGGAAGTTGAACGTTGAGTTCAGCCAGGTGTCTCTGACATTGGCTCGCTGCACAATCTTGGACAAGGTTCTTTATTCCTGTTCCTTAGTTTTCTCATCTGTAAAATGGAGGTAAGAATAATCCCAACCATTTATACTTCATTATCAAGATGCTATGAAAATAATTGAGATCACTATTCAAACCCTTTTCATACTTGAACTACCTGCAAAAGGTCTATCTATGGTTTAATACCCTTGTAGTTTATGACAAAATAGGAAATCCTTATGTTTATGTATTTTAAAATCTATCATGTTACAAAAATCCTGACAAAATCTAAGACTGGAAGTAGTTTGTGGTTTACATGCCACATCCTGTGCTAAGATTTTCACATGCAAATAACTATAAAATATGTATTCTGACTTTCACCCATCATTTAGACAATCATACTGAGGCTATGAGAGAATAAACAAAATATGAGCATTTGATTAAATCAATGGATTAAAATTTATAATTTCATACAAATACATAATAAAATCAAATATGGTTTTTAATGTGTCACTTTTAAGAATATTTTCACTTGTTGAGTTGAAGTTTAAAGCTTAGAAGAGTCTTAGACATCTTTCTTATTCTCTTGTTTTCTTTTTTACGTACTGAGACAGAAAAGAAGAAGTGAAATAAATGAAAACTAGCTCTAGACTTTAGGTTTCTTGATTCACAGTCCAGTACTTTTCAAGCAACAGATTTTACACTTCGTGCAAAAGCTGATTAATCTCTGTTCCAGGGGAATAACTAAATGTATGATGGCATATATAAAAGGATATTCCACTTATTATACTTCACAATACCAGAAAACTGAGAAGAACCTAAGATTTCCTGAGTAGGAGCTTTGTAAAGGAAAGTTGAGTTAAGAAAATCAATGCAAGATTATACAGCCATTAAAACTAAAGACATATAAGTTCATATAATAACTTCAAAATAGGTCCATAATATATTATTAATTGAAAAAGACCAGACCACCAAAGAGCTGGTACAGTCGCAGTATTCTGTGTATAAAATCGCAGATGTAGATTTTATAGATACGTACAGATTCAGAATAATGTCTGAAAGAATGTTCAAAATGTTCACAGTGGTTATGGTCAAGTTTCACAGTGGTTATGGTCAGGATTCAGGGTGACTTTTTAAAAATTTAAGTGCATATTAAGCAGAAATGTCACTATACTTGGGTCCTTGCTTACTGTTCATAGTTGGTTAATTTACTTTATTACTGGTAAAAGAACTTTCTTGGGTAATACCATGGGCTGCCTTATGAATATAAGAATAAACAGTTCTAAAATAATAGAATATCTCTAGGAACTGAGTTTTTCTTAATACTTTACTACCAATGATTTCTGTATTTATATCTATATAGTATTATTAAACTGTATCAAAATGTAATGAAAATATATATTATGAAATATAAAATTCATTTAGGGAATAATTTTTCAAATTTTTGAAAACATTTTTTTCAAATTGTCATTAATTGGATTCATGAGATGTGGTTTGCTTTTCTACACAATTTCTGCCAGTCTTAGCCAATCTATTTTATGTTTGAATTCACAACATTCCAGCTGAAGCTCTGCAGAATATCATTTTGGAATTTCCAACCATGCTATATTCCAAAACTTATGTGTGGCTTCATTAAGCTTCTTACCTTTATTTTTTTTCCAGCCTGTGAGAGAATACACAGAGCATCATGTCTCAGAGTTTCCCCATGTCAGCGTTCGAATCCTTCACTCCATTATCACAACCATAAACACTGTCCTTTGGCTTGATGAAAGTAGCACTCTCTCTCTTGGAATGGGGTTATTTGCAGAGCGCAGGGGGTTAAGTCTGACTATAGTACATGAGCCTGCTAGATTCCTGCAGCCTCTGTCTTCTCCACCATCAGTTGAGCACAGAGCAGCCCATTGCACAGAGCTTCAGTCAAATTGCGCTTCATCTGCTCCCCACTCCCTTGATGGTAAACCTCTCCTCTAGGTTGACCTTATGGAGTTTTCTCACATCTTGCTCACCTCTGAGGTCTGGTTTCATGCCTGTGTTTGAAACTTGCACTGCTCTTTCAGGATCTTTCTCCACATGTATTTTGAGATTGTCTTGCTATTGCATGTGGAGTAAAAAGGAGAGACTCCATATAGCATCGTGTACGTAATTACTCTGACAGTCCACCTACCACAGTCCTGGTTGTAAGTGTATTGTGTTAGCAAGGTAGATATGATGCCAAACTCTTCTGAGGAATTCTCGCATCTCCTGAGGTGCTGCCTAATAAAGGGCGAACTGGCGTTTTGGTCATGTTGCTTTGATCAGTTTTGGCAAATTCAGTTATAAATGCCACTGGGGCATCCGTAAGGTTATGCTGCAAGGGCAGATTGTCAGGCATAAGCTCCCTATGTGTGATCTCTAAAATATGACGTGCTCTAGAGTCAGAGCTGGCTGCTTTGATACTTGGCTGGCTTGCTTCTCCGTAAAATGCTGGTGCTGGGCCATGCTGTGAAAGAGCTGTCTCCCTTCCATCATTTCTGTTACCATTGAGTCAGACCCTGGGTCCGGACTCATGCGGAAGCTACACAGTTAGCTAACACTTTAATAATATGAACTATATTGGGGCACGTAGCACATACTGTGTTTACACACATTTCTAGCTTTGAGGTGATTAAAAGGAATTTTCAGTGTATAAAAATTCTCAGCCAGATTTTTTCCACACAAATTCTCAGCCAGCTTTTTTCCCCACAATCCTAACTCAAACTGGATTACTAATCCCAGATCTTAGCTTAAGTCCAGGAAATACTGTATTTCTTGAAATGAATGTTTCCTTGATGACATCATCATACTTTCTTTTGACATGCTCCATGAGGACCCCACCCTTGGAGACAGAGATTTTTTCATTGCATTTATCTTTAATACTTTTTATATTGTTTGAATTATTTATGATAAATTCCGTCTGGACTTTTTCTGGCTGGGACATCTTTTATTTCATTTATTAGTTCTGTAATTTGTAATTTTGCATAGGTAAGTGATAGGTAAGTGATATGATAATGGATGTAAGGACATCCATTTTATTTCCTTCTCCCTTCGTTCCTCCCTCCATCTTTTCACTTTCTCTCCTTCCCCTCTCTCCTTCCTTCCCTCTCCCCCTCCCTGCTCTTTCTTTATTTCTTGCATTTATAAGCATAGGGCTTATGGGACATTTTCTAAAGTTGTAGCACACTTGTAAAATTAAGAGTATGGGCCGGGCGCGGTGGTTCACGCCTGTAATCCCAGCACTTTGGGAGGCCAAGGTGGGCAGATCACGAGGTCAGGAGATCGAGACCATCCTGGCTAACACGGTGAAACCCCATCTCTACTAAAAATACAAAAAATTAGCCGGGCGCGGGTGGTGGGCTCCTGTAGTCCCAGCTACTTGGGAGGCTGAGGCAGGAGAATGGCGTGAACCCGGGAGGCGGAGCTTGCAGTGAGCTGAGATCCGGCCACTGCACTCCAGCCTGGGTGAAAAAGCAAGACTCCATCTCAAAAGAAAGAAAAAAAAAAAGCTCAAAAACCGCTTCTTAAATGTTATATTAATGTCCTTGACAGATAATGTTCTCTGATTTAATGGAATTCATCATATTTTTAACATAGGAATGGCAGGAGAGTAATCATGCTTTTCAGGAAACAAGAATTGCCTAACAAGTGAAATGAGGAGTAACAATTTGTATTAATTTTGAAAATAATTTTCGTGTATTTTAAAATAAAAGTGTCAAATTGAGAGACATATTTTATTTTCCAATGAAAAGGGTAATAACATCTTTGTTTTAATGGGTGTATAAGAATTACTGTGTATGGGGATGATCCAACTCTTAGTTAATGAATACTAAAGATTTGATTTACTTTTCTGGTTATATTCTTGGCCCACTTGAGGAATTACTTACACATCTTTAACATATCTTCTCTCCCCATCCCATACCAAGATTTAGATGACATAACAATAACTGATCATTATTGTGCATATTGCACCAGGTGGTATGCTAATTGGTTCAAATAAACTAGCATTTTTAATGGAGAAAAATATATAAATAGTGAACTGTACAGAAAGGAATTGTACAGTTCAATGAATTTTGACAAATATACGTACATGTAATCTCTACTCAGTCAAGATATAGAATATTTGCATCACCCTAGAAAGTTCCCTTAAATCCCTGTCTAGCTACCACGCCAAGGGCAATCCGTGCCATAGAAAACCACTGTTCTGATTTCCAATCACTTTATATTAGTTTTTTCTAATGAATGTAAACGCAGTTACATAGTGTATACCTTTTTTTTCAAGATAATGCTTTTTTGAGTTCACCTTTGTTGTAGATTGGTCACTTGTTCGATTGTTTTTTAGCTGCTGCATAACATTTCATAAATATACTACAATATATTTAACAATTTTCTTGTTGATTTACATTTTTTACAGGTTTTGGATACCATAAATAAAGCTTCCATAAATATTATTTTACAATTTTTTTGTGAAAATACTGTTTTACTTCTTTTTTTTTTTTTTTTTTTTTTTTTTTTTTTTTTTTTTTTTTTTTTTGAGACGGAGTCTCGGCTCTGCCGCGCCAGGCCCTGGAGTGCAGTGGGCCCGGATCTCAGCTCACTGCAAGCTCGCGCTCCCCGGGTTTACCTGCCGCATTTCCTGCCTCCAGCCTCCCGAGTTTGGCTGGGAACTAACAGGCGGGCCGCCACGTCGCCGGGCCTAGTTTTTTGTTAGTTTTTTTAGTAGAGACGGGGGTTCAGGTGTTAGCCAGGATGGTCTCGATCTCCTGACCTCGTGATCGCGGCCGTCCTCGGCCTCGCGCAAAGTGCTGGGATTACAGGCTTGAGCCACCGCGCCCGGCCTTTGTTTTACTTCTTTTAGGTAAATGTTTAAGAGTGCAAATGAAAGGTCTTAGGGCAAATGTATTTATATTTACCTTATAAATACTGCCTTACTTTAAAAACATAGTTGTTCCATATCCTCACCAGTAGTTGGTATTGTCTTATTGTCTTTCTTTTTAATTTTAGCCACGCTAGTGGGTATAAGATTTTATCTCATTGTGATCAGCATTTTCCTAATAAATAATTATCTTGGGCCTGCTATTTAGTAGTCTGAACCTGATTTCCTTCACCTGTATGATTAATTTAGTATGTCATGTCTCACAATGTTGTAAAATTAAGATTATACACACACACACATATACACACACACACACACACACACACACACACACACACACACACACACACACAGTTCCTGATACATAGCAAGGGCCTATTAAATTATTGATTGAAGACTATCTTTTCAGCCTTGGCTGCCACTCTGTCACTTTTCCTTGTCTTCTTTTCTCTTGTGTTTATGTTTATCTTCCAGGCTCAACCTTTCCAGAAAGGAGTTGGTTATTTATGTGCCATTTGTAGCTTCAAATCGTACGTAATGCCTTTTGAAATAAGCATGGGTTCACACTGTGCCAGGGATGCCTCTTTGCTTTCTTGTTCATTTTATTTTTTAAAATAATTTCAACTTTTATTTTAACTTCAGAGGGTACATGTGCCTGTTTGTTACACGAATATATTGCGTGATGCTAAACTTTAAAGTATGAATGATCCTAACACCCAGGTTTGGAGCACAGTACCCAGTAGTTACTTTTTCAGCATTTACTCCCTCCCTATCTCCCCACTAGTACTCCTCAGTGACCACTGTTGCCAACTTTATCTCCATGTGAACCTAATGCCTAGCTCCCATCTGTAAGTGAGAGCATGCAGTACTTGGTTTTCTGTTCTTGTGTTAATTCACTTAGGATAATGGCCTGCAGCTGCATTCTTATTGCTGCAAACAACAACAACAACAACAACAACAACAACAACAAAACAAAAACATAATTCCATTCTTCTTTATGGCTGTGTAGTATTCCATAGTGTATTTGTACCATATTTTCCTTATCTAATCTACCATTGATGGTCGCCTAGGTTGATCCCCTATCTTTGCTATTGTAGATAGTATTGCAGTGAACATGAGTGCATGTGTCTTTCAGTAGAATTATATCTTTTCCTTTGAATATATACCCAGTAATGGGATTGCTGGGTTGAATGTTAGTTCTGTATAAGTTCTTTGAGAAATCGCCAAACTGCTTTTCAAAATGGTTGAACTAATCTGCATTGCCACCAACAGTGTATAAGTATTCCCTTTTCTCTGCAGCCTCACCAGCAACTGTTAATTTGTGACATATTAGTAATATCCATTCTGACTTGTGTAATATGCTATCACATTATGGTCTTGATTTGCATTTCTCTGATGATTAGTGATGTTGAGTAATTCTTCATATGTTTGTTTGGTCATTTGTCTTCTTTAGAGAAGTGTCCATTTTTAATGAGGTTATTTGCTTTTGATGTAAATTGGTTTAAATTCCTTATAGATTCTGTATATGAGACTTTTGTCAGATGTATGATTTGTAAATATTTGCTCTCATTCAGCAAGTTGTCTGTTTGTAGTTCCTTCAGATAATCTGAATAGATGTGGTAAAAAGCTTTTAGGAAAATCCAAAATCCCTTCATGATTAAAAACCCTCAACAAATGAGGCATAAGTGGAACACACCTCAAGATAATAGGAGCCACCTATGACAAACCTACAACTAACATCATACTGAATGGGCAAACCTGAAAATATTCCCCTTAAGAACAGGGATGAGTGTGTCCACTCTTACCACTCCTATTCAACATAATACTGGACATCCTAGCCAGAGCAATCAAGCAAGAAAAAGAAATAAAAGAAACCCAAATAGGAAAACAAATAAGTCTATTATCTCTCCTGATGATGTGATTCTATACCTAAAAAGCCCTAAAGACTCCATCAAAAGGCTCCTAGAGCTGATAAATGATTTCAGTAATGTTCCAGGATATCAAATTAACATAAAAATTAGTGACATTTCTATACATCAATAACATTCAAGCTCAGAACCAAATAAATGCAATTCTACTTACAATAGCCACAAAAAGATAACATGCCTAGGAGTATGTCTAACCAAGGAGATGAAAGATGTCTACAAGGAGAACTACAGAGCACTGCTGAAAGAAGTGTTTTGTGTCATGGAACACCAGCAAATGAGAACACAATACATGCTTATGGATTGGAAGAATTAATATTGTTAAAGCGGCCATACTACTCAAAGCAAACTACAGGTTCAACACTAGTCCTATCAGATTACTAATGTCATTTTTCACAGAATTAGAAAAAACAATTATATAGAACAGAAAAATCCCAAATAGCCAAAGCAATCCTAAGCAAAAAGAACAAATTCAGAGTCATTACATTACCTGGCTTCAAACTGTACAATAAGGCTATAGTAACCAAAACAGCGTGGTGCTAGTACTAAAACAAACACATAGATAAATGGAACAGACTAGAGAACCCAGAAATAAAAGCTGCATACCTATACCAACAAAGTTGACAAAAATAAGCAATGGGGAAAGCACTCCCTATTCAATAAATGGTGCTGGGATAGTTGGCTAGCCATACGCATAAGAATAAAACTGGACCCCTACATTTCACCATATACAAAAATTAACTCAAGGTGGATTAAATGTTTAAATGTAATATCTCAAACTTTGAGAATCTTCAGTGAAAACCCAGACAATACCATCCTTGACATTGGCCTTGGGAAAGAATTTGTGATCAAGTCCTCAAAAACAATTGCAACAAGAAAAAAAATTGACAAATGGGAACTAATTCATTGGATATTTACTTTTTAAAACTTGGGAGAGTTGAGACAGCTAACTTTGGCAGCATTCTCAACTTTTTTATGAAGTTTTTTTTTCTTCATCAAGAAAGTTTTATTAAAACATTTCTGGAGATGAGTAGCACAATGCCTCCTGTGGTTCAATGCACTCTAGTCATCTATTCTGTGATTCTGCATCCAGAAATCTGATTTAGGCTCCATCTTCCACTACGCTTATAGTTCATGCAACCGTGTATCTGTGATCACTGCTTTAAGCACCGTGACACTATAGTTCTTTGAAACTTTTTTCCCCAGATTTGGGGACATTGTCTATTATGAATTCAGAAATCAGTATCTCTCTCCTTAAATGGAAATGAAGATGTCTGTGAATCTTTCGTTAGAAGTAGGCTTTCTCTCCAAGCATTGCTATAGCCAAAACTTGTCAGCTGATGAGGAAGAAAATGGTTAGGAGAAAGAAGAGGCAAAATGATAAAGGCAAATGGTTGACATCTGCCTAAAGAGACCAAGTATTAATGGCTTGGGAAGGATGACAAAGGAAGAATGAGATAATAGAAGGGAAAGAGCTTCCTGATCATCTGAAGGGAATGCAACCAAAATGGAAGAGAATAATTATTTAGTGAGAATATGCAGGAGGGAGTTGAAAACTTTGTAGTGTTATCTTGGAATCTTCTTGTAATGATACAGTACTGTTTAGAGCAGAATTCAGGCCAATGCAAGTTCATCATGCATCAAAACAGAATGGAGAGGAAGACAATGATAAAAGTATATGGAGCACAGTATAGAATTGTAGTTATAAATCTATCCCTAGAGTCACTAGTGCTACTATTTTCTTGCTATGTGACCTTAAGCAAGTTACTTCTGAGAGATTTCCTCACTGATTATTGAGAATAGTAATAGTTTATATCCCACAGGGTTATTATGCTGAAAGAGGACAAAGTGCATGTAAATCACTCAGCATGTGGATTGGAATTTAGTAATTGTGTGACATTTATTAAGCACTGTGATTAATATGTTTGAGGATCTAGCTTGCCCACAATTCTATGCCAGCAGTAGCAGTAACTCCTATTATCCAGTTTTGAGAATTAAATATAAAAAGTACTCTCAGTTTTCAGATGAAGAAACTGAAGGTTTAGAGAAATTAAGCAGTTGGTCTAACTGTAAAGTCTGGTGTGTATGTTTTCTCACCATATCCACACAGTATCAAATATAAACCGAGTCCCTGAGACAACTTTTAAAACTATAGTTCTGTTTATTTTATGGATAACATCATCTCATCAATTTAGGTGAGAAATATTAACATAAAGAGCGATGTAGAAGGATGCTATGAGGGTTAGATTGATTGATTGATCGTCCTACCTACCTACCTACATACCTACCTATTTTAATAGGAAAGTGTCCATGTGTTATAAAATACCAAACTGACTACAAGATAAAGCCCTACAAACCTTTTCTTGGTGAAGCTTTTGACATTCAGTTCTTATTAAATTGTCATTACCCTGAATACAAGAAGAAATAAAAAAATCTAAGGAAGTGATCTGTTTCAGCTTTGCGTTTAGACAGATACCCATCTAAGGCACTGTAAAAAGTTGATTTTCTATATATGTGAACTTCTGTAAAAAAAAAAAAATCACTTAGAATTATAATTGTTGCTTCAGGTCCCTTTAAGAGGTACAAAGTCACAAGAGACTTAACAATGAAAACATATTAGATAAACTCCAAAAACAAAAAACTCAAAAAACTGTCAGACCAGGATGCAGATAAAACTACATGAAAGAAATTCTAAAACAAGGTGAACCCTTTCTGGAGAGAGAATGGTTACTTTTCTCCTTGGGAGCATGGCAGGAAGCACCATGAAATCAATAAATTTGTTAGGGAGATTCAAACACTCTTGTTCAATCTCTGAACAAGAGATTGAAAATGTGTGCAGTTGGGTGGTGTCCCTGCATTTGTCAAATCAGTAGTTTCCCTGCAAACAATCTTTTCTCTCCTTTATAAACAAGGAGTGTTCTTAATCTTCATCTCAAAGAAGTTTGTCATATGAGGTAAATAATATAGAAATAAACCATAGGCCGGGCGCGGTGGCTCAAGCCTGTAATCCCAGCACTTTGGGAGGCCGAGACGGGTGGATCGCGAGGTCAGGAGATGGAGACCAACCTAGCTAACACGGCGAAACCCCGTCTCTACTAAAAAAATACAAAAAACTAGCCGGGTGAGTTGGCGAGCGCCTGTAGTCCCAGCTACTTGGGAGGCTGAGGCAGGAGAATGGCGTAAACCCGGGAGGCGGAGCTTGCAGTGAGCTGAGATCCGGCCACTGCACTCCAGCCTGGGCAACAGAGCGAGACTCCGTCTCAAAAAAAAAAAAGAAAAAAAAAAAAAGAAACCATAATACCTTGGCATCTCTCTCTCTGTTTAATCGAACCAGACAACTTTACCCTAAAATTGGACTACAATTCAGTCAATTGTCTCTTCCCCATAGTGACTGTCTTAGACTTTTCTCTGCATTGACATTTACTGAATCTGCAAATGGATGTTGATTAGTGGTTTTCCTTTATATGGCAGTAACTTTGATGAGGTATCTTGCCACAAATGGCTTTCTAATACTTATCTAAGTATGGATTTTCTAAGACTCTACTACACTTTCTACTACTAATAGGATAGGTAATAGAAAAATAAGATGATCATAAAAGTCGATGATGAATTGTTTTTGAGAAAGTAATGAAGTTAGTTTTAGTTAATATTAAGCTTCTGCTTCAGTGTATCAGTGATTTATTTCATTTAAAGCCACAGATTTGGGAATGGAGTCTTCAAAATACAGGTCCCATTTTATAACAAAATTTCATTGCTAGCAAATGAGCGTTAATGGATAATTGATGGAGGTAATGTTTAATGGTTAGTCACAAATTATTTTTTTTCATAAGCTTTGCTATTTTCCTGTTCTAGAGGCCAGTCCAATGAAAGGCTATTATTTGACATCATCTGCTTTTTTGCCCACCATAGGCCCTGGGTAAATTGAAGTCTGCTTATCACTGCAGTTGCTAGAGGGTATTGATATACCTGCTTTTGTGAAGACTCTCTTTTCACGGGCTGCTTTTTATTTGTGCCTTCTGAGACTATAAATCCTTTCCAGTGTGAAATGGCCTGGGTTTGCAAGCAAGAAGATAAGAGTGGTATCCAATTGTACCATCACCTGTTAATGCCTGTTATGCTTGGCTAAGCTTCCAATTATATGATTCTATTCAATATTGTGATGAGGGACCTGAAATGACATGGTGTTAGTGATCTCACCTACTTCAAGAAATTCTAATCTTTGAATAAATAACAAAAGGAATCTTTTGATAACATTTAGGCACTGAAGTCTCTGATTTTTGAAGGAGAAGATAGTGGACTTTTGAAAAACTCCAAACCTCAATTATGTGCCCTGAATCGTTAAGAACTTAACTTTCATGTATAAAAGTGAGATTTTTAATCTTCCAAGCTTTCATGAAATTGAGGCCAAGAACTGGATTCTGATTCATGAAATGAAAGTTCAAACACTCTTTCAATAAATGCAATAAAGTCGTATAATGAAATAGTTTAATGGCTTTACATTTTTTCTCTTCTCCTTTACGTGGCATTTCTTAGCTGGAGACTAGCTGCTCTATTTTCCAGGCAGCATGTATTTGAGAAGCCATGTGAAGCAGAGGGTTAGCTTGTAGACTCTGGGGCCAGGTATCCTGGACTCAAATTTTGTTTCTGCCACTACACAGCTGTGTAACTTGGAATCAACTCTTCCTCTCTAAATACGTGTGTCTTTATCTGCAAAAGACGAATAAAGAAAGTTTTTGTGAGGGTTAAATGAGTTAATTTCAGTAAGTCTTAAGACAGAACCTGCCACAAAGGGCATTATACATGTGGATATTATTAAGTAGTCACTAGTAGTAGTTTTGTGCTGTAACTATGTATAATGAACATCTGAAACTGAGTTTGTACAGCATCCTTTCCTCCAGCTATTGCTAACAAGTTTTTAAAATTTCCTTTGAGGTACAACTCTCTTCTTCTCTGAGTCTTGGTGAGACTGTCAAGCCTCCCTGTAATCCCCCAACCAAATCTGAAATCTCCTGATTCTTTCCCAGGAATTTGAATCTTGGGTAGGTAGGGTGACACAGAAATAGTCACAGTTGATACCTATCAAGGGTAGTGCTCCAAAGTGCCTATTTTGTTTTGCCTGCTATTTATATTCCCCCAATTATCCTGTCTCCTTCCTATTTTTCTTTTAAGACTACTCATTTTTTCCTCTTCCTCCAAATTAATTCCCACAGAGGCAGTTTAAGGAACATCTTTTGTTATTGGAGTGTGTCTCCAGGTAAATAAAATCTTATTTACCTGAGTGGTTGTTCCAGCCACAAAAAATATTTTTTTCTTGTTATATTTCAAAAGACATTTAGTACCTTAGGCACATTTTGGAGTCCTTTATATAATATATAGGCACAATAGAAAACTGTCTGGCTTGTTTCTAGAATGCAAACCTAAACCCTAACATATTTACATTCATTAAAGTCTCATTTCCCCCCTCTCCTTTGACTTAAATCATTTCATTTTCAGTCTTTCACTCTTAATGTTTTCTAGCTTGAGTTCAATAGGCATTAGGATACAAATATTGTTTTCTAAATAACTGTAAGGAGAAGGGAATGAAGACAGTTATGAGTGAACATTTTTACCACATTTTGTTATGTATGACAACCTTACTGAAGAGAGAAATCAGTCTTTGGTAGCTTTACATATACGTGTATGTGTGGGATTTATGTAATATTTAGAATATAATGCACTTGGCTAAGTTTTCTGTGCACTTTTTGGGTGCTAAGCACTGTGTTAGGTTGAATGATACAGATGAGAATGACACAATCCCTGGTAAGAAAAAGCTTTTAATCTTTGATGAGAGGTATGTATCTGGTATGTTGCCAGATACACTAGCCTTTAGGTTCAAAAAAAATGACAGTTTAACTTTTTTTAAGTTTTATATTGTTTTTGAGGTAACACTAGTGCTAGATGCAGGAGGCAGATGAAGGAGGGTCCCCAGAGAATCTCCAACTCGCCCCACAAGTGTTTACATCAGATGCTTTTGTGCAGACGAGGGAACCTGCCCAGGGTCTTGTCTGCACATGCCTGCAATGGACGACGGGCCCACCTGCACACTAGGAGAATGGAGAGGAGCCTGGCCTCTTCAGCTGTTGTGTGGTGGCCTGGTATTCAGTCTGCGAGGTGAGAGCCTGTTAGCAGTACTCCTTTCACTGAGAGCAATCAGTCTCCAGATAAGAGATGCTGCGTAAAGGAGAAGAGAAGAAACATAAAGCCATTTTACAAAGGAACGTATTAGCAGTACTCCTTTTTTTCTGCTTTCCTTACCTTTCAATGTGTCCATGTGCCTACTCTTTCCTGGTTGTTAACAATAACCTATATTTAACTGAACTAAGGAACAAAAAGTTCTTCATCACTAACACATAATAAATGTATGTATTTATGTGGTACAGTATGATTTTTTGATATATTCGATGTTGGATTCACAATGCCTATCAGACCTTATTAGTCTAATGGAAGACATCAATTTCTCTTCCTTTCCCTAAAAATACATTTTTTCTTGTAGATGCATTCAATTGGGTCCATCACATATGCTATTAATATTAATATATTAATATATATTATATTATGTATAATTATATTATATATTATAACATAATTATATATAATATATATTAAAATAATTATATATAATATAA
>NW_016808764.1:3787352-3796794 GCF_001698545.2 Rhinopithecus bieti
TATTAATTAACTAATATTAATATTATAATATATTAATATTAATTTATCATCATCATCATCATATATCTCTCTCCTCCTTGATCTTTAACATTAATTCATGCAGGATTTGATTTATCCAAGTTGTTTATCCTCAGATTATAATAGCTATTTGAGATAAGTCCTGTCTGTGGAAGATGTTGTCTAAAATACTCCTAAAGGAGGACTCAGCAACATCTGTGCCTTTATCCAGAACTTTCTTCTCACCTCTCTGTACCTCGCTTCTTCCTGTGCCTACTACAGTGCTGTGGTTAGCAGGGACCATCCCCTTGGCAGATGGTGGTGCTCACTTGAGTCGTGACAAAATGGTAGTGTGAAATCAAAAGGTGCTGGTAGAACCAAGAGGCTCTTGCTGGGAGGCTGTAGAAGAAACCATCAAATGATAAAAAATAATAATAAGTACAAAAGATGCCTTAGCTATAGCTGGCCTTTATGAAGAAATAGTGAGAGACATTGTGTTGGACTTTTATATTTTTCTACAGTATTTCTAGGTTTTGATATCTCTGTGATATAATTACTAATGAAGAAAGCTGGAAATTTTTGATTTAATTCATAATAGTGAATCCTAGCACTAGCTGACATCATATTTTGAAGCAATGGTTTCAAACATTGAAACATAACAAATATTAGTGCAATCTCTCAAGTAAAGGTAGTTTTCTCCATGTTTTCTCCATTTGAAAACCAGAGGAGAGATGCAGGTGCCTGTGGTTGCAAGGTATCCTCAGTGCTGTCTGAAACAGCCCAAACAACATACTATCTAGCTTTCAGAATCTCCTCTTTGTTTTCTTCATTGCCTTAAAATAATGCTTGTCTCAGGGACTTGAGTTCTACTCAAAAATAGATGTACAACTTCAGCTACTCATTTATCACCTAGAAACTGTGAACCAATTCTGCTCTTTGCCCCACATACTAAAAGACTGCTATTTTACTCTTTAGAGGAAGATGAATGTGTTGGCAGACTACTCATTACTGCCATTGGAAAATAGGTATTCAAGCTAAAAATAATGAGGAAGGTGAAATGTGTGCGAATTTCAAATGAGATTGGACAAAGCCCTCCAGACAGTGCTAAAGGGAACAATACAGTATTGTCATTAGGGCTGGATCAGGTGACCTCTCTGTAATGGGCCCTTTCTTCCCCTGAACTCACTTTTGAAATCCTATTATGATGAAAACGGGCTGGGCAAATGAGCTCCAAATACATCTAGATTTTAAAAGTATTCCATAACCACTTTTAATCTGGCAATTTAAAAGTATAACCTCCAGATAAATTTCACCATCCATCTCCATTATAGATCTTATAACTACTTAAAAAAGAAAGGGAGTCTTTTGGCATATTTTCTTTATCTCATGATTTCATAACATTATGCCTATTTTGGAAGTCTAAATTGTAGTTTGCATGTTTTCCTAATTAAAAATACATTGCCTTTTTTTCTGTTCCTGCTGAGAAATAAAAGAACTCTTTCCAAAAAAATAGTTGTTTACCCGTGGATGGACCTGATACCCATTATCCTAAGCAAATTAACACAGGAACAGAAAAACAAATGCCACATAAAATGAGAGTTAAACATTGGTACTCATGGACATAAAGATAACAACATTAGACACTGGGGACTACTAGAAGGGGTAGATAGGGAGGAGGGTAACGGTTGAAAAACTAACTCTTGTGTACTATGCTCAGTACCTGGGTGACAGGATGATTCGTATTCTGAACTTCAGCATCGTGCAATATACCCAGTTAACAAACTTAAGCATGGGCCCTGAATCTAAAAGAAAAGTTGAAAAACAGAACAAAATTTATGCACAAGATCAGAGGCTCACATTCTTATAGTTACACGTTCTCTTTACTTGGAAAATAACATGGTCGATTCAAGTAACTGAAAAGTAAGTTTAGAATCTCTGAAGGATTTGGAGATGTTGCTTGTTTGTCATTGTTATTAATTTCCTAGTTAGTGGAAGCATTTGGCTGCTTCTCTCAAATACCAACAATCCTTTCATCTAACTCCCTTAGATGAAATCTGAAAGTGTTATTTAGGTATTAGTCATACTGGCTCATGTATAACCCCTGTTATTGTCAAGAGAGCCAAACTCGTGACTTTAAAAAGGTATCAGGTAGGATTTGGCCTTAAGAAGTAACCAAATTGGATATTGAACTTAAATTAAATAATTAACAAAATGATGGGTAGAAGTATGTCACAGATAAATGTCTGGCAAGTAATATTCCCTTAAAAGGGGAATTGTAAAAACATCACAGCTGAAATAAACGAAATGTCACATGAACAACGAAAAATAAGTTGTTTATGGCTTGAGATGAAATATGCAAATAATTTCCTTAGGAAATGTTAAAATAGTTTAACGAGAGAGCAACAAACTTCCATATATATGTGTGTGTATATGTGTGTGTGTGTATATGTGTATATATACATGTGTGTGTGTATATATATAAACACACATGGGTTTGAACCACACAGTTTCACATATATGAAGATTTTCGTCCACCTCTGACACCTCTGAGACAGCAAGACCAACCCCTCTTCTTCCTCATTTTCTTCAATCTATTCACCTTTATGGTGATCCACATCCATTTAACGAATAGATTTTAATAACATTCTCTTTCTCTAGCTTCCTTTATTATAAAAATGCAGTATATATTTGTATACATGCATACGACATACAAAATATGGTTAATTGACTATGTGTCAGTAAAGCTTCAACAGTAGGCTATTAAGAAGGTTTTGGGGAGTCAAAAGTTATACACTAATTTTCTAATGAATGGGAGTAGGCACCCTTAAACTCCCAGTGGTTAGAGAATCCACTGCATATATGAAACTTCAATAGCAGCCAGTTGATATACTTGCCCTAAATAATAGACATTCCTACTAAAGAAATTCTAAAATCTAGTTCTATCAGCAAATTTCATGAAGGGATAGAAAAGGACAGAGCCATGAAGCAGAGATACTGGACTGCTTCAGTTAGACATTGGTGACTTGTCTTTGGAAGGCCCTCTGGAAGGTTAAGCTTCTCATTCCCCCTTCCCCTAACTTTAGTAGACTAATCTACTGACTTTCCATATGCATTTGTCTTTTCTGGACATTTCATATACATGGAATTATAAAACATTTAGTCATTTATAACTGCTGTTTTTACATGTATTCTAGGTAAAACTGTTTTGAATATGTCAGTACCTGATTTCCTTTTATTGCTAAATAATGTGTTCTATTATATAGATAAGGCACATTTTGTTTATCCATCCACTGCTTGGTGGACGTTGGATGGTTAACCCTTTTTTGCTGTTACAAGTAATGCTGCTATGAATATTTGTGCACAGGTGTTTGTGTGAAAATACATTTTTTTCTCTTGGGTTTATATACCTAAGCATAAAATTACTGTGTTATGTGGAAACTCTATACATAATATTTTGAGAAACTGTTAAACTGTTTTCTTAAGGATTGTATCATTTTAAAATTCCACTAGCATTATATGAGGTTTTAATTTGTTTACATCCTTGCCAACACTTATCATTATTGTTCTTTTAAAATTTAGCCATACTAGTGGGTATGAAAAGTATTTTATTATGGTTTTGATTTATATTTCCCTAATGATGAATAAGGCTTAGCATTTTCATGTGTTTCTGTATATTTTCTTTGGAAAATGACTATTCAAACATTTTGCCCATTATTAATTTGTCTTTTTGATTTTGAATTGTAAGACTTAAAAATATACATTCTGAATGTAATTCCCTTAGATATATTATTATAAATATTTTTTCCCATTTCATCAGTTGATTTTTCACTTTATTGTGCCCTTTAAATACAAATTTTTTAAGCTTGCTAAAGTCAATTGATCTATTGTTTTTATCACTTATACTCTAAAAGGCATTACCTAGCTCAGGGTCATTAAATTTACATTTTCTTCCACATGTTTTATGGTTTTAGCTTTTATGTATAGGTCTATAATTCACTTTGTGTTGATATTAATATACGATGTGAGAACCGGGTCTATTTTTTTTTTTTTTTTTTTTTTGCACATACCTCTCCATTGGTCCTACCAGTATTTTTGTTGAAAAGATTATTCCCCACCACTAAATTATGTTGTACCTTGTCAAATAACAGTTTATAACAAATGTATAGTCTCTTGAACTTTTCAATTACCTTCCTTTGATCAATATGTCCATCCTTACAGTAGTATTACAGTATCTTGATTAATGTAGTTTGCTAGTTCGTAGTGAGTTCTGAAATAAGAAAGTGTGAACCCACTGACTTTATTGTTTCTTTTTGTTAAAGGTGTTTTGAGTTGTCTGAATCCCTTGCAATTTTATATAAATTTCAAGGTCAGCTTATTTCATGCTAGAAAAGAAATTATGATTTTATTAATGCTTGCATTGACGCTGTAGATGATTTTGGGAGTATTCTCATCTTAACAATATTAAGTACTTCAATTTATAAATGTGGAATGTGTTGCCTTTTTAGTAGATTTTAATTTCTTCCAACAATATGCTATAGTTTTCAGTGTCGAAGACTTGCACCTCTCTCGTTAAATTTATTTCTATTTATTTTTTATTTATAATTCTATTGAAATACAATTGTGTTCTCATTGTGTTTTTATAATTTCACTAACAATTTATAGACATACAATTAACTTTCATTTATGAAAATGTTATTGTACAACTTTTCTGAATGTGTTTAATACTTCTCATAGTAACTTTCTGTGTTCTTAGATTTTTCTACATCAAACGTCATGCCGTCTGTGAAGTGAGACAATTGCATTGTTCCTCTCTGATCTGACTTACCTTGTTCTTTGTTATTCTAACCTAACGATCTAGCTAGAACCTCCAATACAATGTTGAATATAACTGGGAAGAGTGGGCATCTTGTCTTTATCCTCACTTTAGGGGGCAAATACGTAATATTTCACCATTGTTAAGTATGATGTTATCTGTGCATTTTTCTTAAATATCCTTAAACAGGTTGAGGAGTTTTCCTTTTATTCCTAATGTGTTCAGTGTTTTCACATGAAAATTTGTTGGCTTTTTCTGAATGATTTTTCTATGTGTATTGATAAGATACTGGAGTTGTAAGTATCTTAAGACTTTTATTCTATAGAGTATATTGGTTAATTTTAAGATGGCAACACATTCTTGAGAAAAATTTCACTTGGCCATGGTGTATAATCTATTTTATGTTAATGATTCTATTGCTAGCATTTTGTTGAGAATTTTTATGTCTATATTCACAAGGAATGTTGGTGTGGAGTTTTCTTCCATGCCTTTTTCTGGTTTTGATATTGGAATAATACTTACCTCTTAGAATGGGTTTAGGATTTCCCTTTTTTGGAATAGTTAAGAAGGTATGCTATTGTGTGTTCTTTAAATGTTGAATAGAATGCACCAGTAAAACCGTCTGGCCTGGCCATAGTTTGTGCAAAGCACTTTTTAATTACAAAATTATTTTTTATTTATTATAAGCTTATTCAGCTGTAGAACTTCTTCATTCAGTTTCAATAGTTTATATCTATTGTGGAATTGTCCATTTCATTTTGGGTTGAAAATTATTATTATTTTTTTTTGAGATGGAGTCTTGTACTGTCGCCCAGGCTGAAGTGCAATGGCATGATCTGTGCTCACTGCAACCTCCGCCTCCTGGATTCAAACGATTCTCCTGCCTCAGCCTCCCAAGTATCTTGGATTACAGGCGCCCGCCACCACACCTGGCTAATATTTTGTATTTTTAGTAGAGATGGGGTTTCACTATGTTGGGCAGGCTAGTCTTGAACTCCTGACCTCATGATCCGCCCACCTCAGCCTCCCAAAGTGCTGGGATTACAGACGTGAGCCACCCTGCACAGCCTGAAGTTTTTTTTCAAGCAAGTGTTTATAGTATTATATTACAATCTAATGCATTTTTATAAGGTCGGCATTCATGTTCTGCCTTTCATAATTTCAATAATATGAGGTTTTCTCTTTATTTCTTAGACAATCTGTTACAAAACAGCTTCTTGGTATTATTTCTCTAGTGCTTTTATTTTTTATTTCATTTATTTTTCTTTGTACTCTTTTGTTAACTTTGATTTTAAGTCAAGGGATATATGTGCAGGATGTGCAGGTTTGTACATAGTAAACATAAGTCATGAAGGTTGGTTCTACAGATTATTTTATCACCCAGGTATTAAGTCTAGCATCCATTAGTTGTTTTTCCTGATCCTCTCCCTCCTCCCACTCTCCACCCTCTGAAAGGCCCCAGTGTGTATTGTTCCCTTCTATGTGTCCATGTCTTTATCACTTAGTTCCCACATATGAGAACATGTGATACTTGGTTTTCTGTTCTTGCGTTAGTTTGCAAAAGATAATGGCCTGCAGCTCCATCCATGTCCCTGGAAAGGACATGATCTCATTCTTTGTACGGTTGCATACTATTCCATGGCATATATGTACCACATATTCTTTATCCAGTCTATCACCAATGGGCATTTGGGTTGATGCTATGTCTTTGCTATTGTGAATAGTGCTGCAATGAACATACGCACGCATGTGTCTTCACAATGGAATGATTTCTATTCCTTTGGTTATGTTTCCAGTAATGGAATTACTAGGTTGAGTGGAAGTTCTGTTTTGGGGTCTTTGAGGAATTACCACACTGTCTTCCATAATGGTTGAACTAACTGATTAGAGAAATGCAAATCAAAACCACTGTGAGATATTTTTTCACACCAGTCAGAATGGCTATTATTAAAAAGTCAAAAAATAACATGCTGGTGAGTTTGTGAAGAAAACACAACACTTTTACATCATCCTCTTTATTCTTTTCTTCCGCTTGTTTTGGCTGAGTTGCTTTTATTTTTCTAGTTTCTTTGGGTGGAGAATTTGGTGGATGGGTTGAGATCTTTCTGATTTTATAATATAGGTTTTGAGGGTCATCAATATCCTCTAAGCGCTGCTTTTACTACATCACATAAATTTTACTGTATGATTTTATTCACATAAAATTATTTACTAGTTTACCTATGTTTTTTTGGTTGACCTGTTGGTTACTTAGAATGCCGTTGTTTACTTTCCACCTATATATGACATCCCAAATTTCTTTATATTACTGATTTACACATTTATTCTCTTGTGGTTGAATAACACATTTTATACAATAATTTTAATCTTTTCCAATAATTGATTTGTCCATAATGTAACATATTTTATAGCCTGGAGAATGTTTCACAGGTACATAAGAAGAGTGTGTATTCTGTTGTTGGGTGGAGTGCTGTATAGATGTTTTAGATCTAGTTATCACATTTGTTTTCCAAGTTGCTGTACCAAATTACCACAAACTCAGTGGCTTAAAACAACACAAATATATAACAATTTTTAAAGGTCAGAGTTTGAGTAAAATCAATGTGTTGACATTGATTAGAGACTCCCTCCTGGAGTCTCTAGGGAATACACTGCTTCCTTGTCATTTTTTTAACTTCTACAGGCTACCTGTACTGCTTGCTCATGATGCTTTTCTTTGCTATCTTCAAATCCAGCAATGGCAGGCAGAATCCTCACATTATATCCCTCTGACCTGTTATTGTACTACCCTCACCCAATTTTAAGAGCCCTTATGATTCTATGATATGGTTTGTTTCTGTGTCCCCACCCAAATCTCGTGTCAAATTGTAATCCCCATTGTTGGAGGTTGAGCCTGGTGGGAGGTGCTTGGATCATGGGAGCAGGTTTCCCCTTCAGTACTGTTCTTGTGATTGAGGGTTGTCCTGAGATTTGGTTGTTTAAAAAGTATGTAACACTTGCTGCCACCCCCCACCCCGCTCCTGCCATCTAAGACATGCCTGCTTTCCCTTCACCTTCCACCATAATTGTAAGTGCCCCAAGACCTCCCCAGCCATGCTTCCTGTATAGCCTGTGGAACTGTGAGCCAATTAAACCTCTTGTCTTTATAAATTACCCAGTCTCAGTCTCAGATATTTTAATAGCAACGTGAGAACTGAGTAATACAGAAAATTGGTACCAGGAGTAGGGCGTTGCTATAAAGATACCTGAAAATGTGAAAGTGACTTTAGAGCTGGGTAACGGGAAGAGGTTGAAACAGTTTGGAGGGCTCAGAAGAAGGAAGGAAGGTAAGCAAAAATTTGGAGCTTTCTAGAGACTAGTTGAATGGTTATGACCCAAATGCTAATAGTGAGATGGACAGTGAAGTCCACTCTGAGGAGGACTCAGATCAAAATGAGGAACTTACTGGTAACTGGAGTAAACATCATGCTTTCTATGCTTTAGCAAAGAGACTGGTGGCATTGTCTCTCTGTTCTGGGGATCTGTGGAACTTTGAACTTGAGAGAAATGATTTAAGGTATCTGAAGAAAGAAATTTCTAAGCAGCAAAGCACTCACTAAATGGCCTGGCAGCTTCTAGAGCTTATGCTCATATGCATCAGCAAACTGAGTGACCTGAAACTGGAATTTATATTTAAAAGGGAAGCAGAGTGCAAATGTTTAGAAAATTTGCAGCCTGGCTATGTGGTAGAAAAAAACAACAACTCATTTTCTGGGGAGAAATTAAAGCCAGCTGCAAAAATATGCGTAGCCAGAAGGAAGGCAAGTACTAAAAGCCAAGAAAATGGAAACCAGGCCCTGAAGGTATTTCAGAGACAGGCCTAGGGAGGGAAAATGGTTTCATAGGCCAGGACCAGGGCCCTACTGCCCTGCGCTGCCTCAGGACACTGCTGCCTGCATCCCATCTGCTTCAGCTACAGGCATGGCTCAAAGGGGTCCATGTACTTGGGCTGCTGCTTTAGAGGGTGAAAGCTGTAAACCTCACTGGCTTCCATTTGGATTTAAGTCTGCAGGTGTACAGGGTGTAAGTGTTGAGGCTTGGGAGCCTCTACCTAATTTTAGAAGATGTATGGAATAGCCTGGATGTCCAGGAGAAAGCCTACTGCAGGGGTGGAGCCCTCATGGAGAACCTTTTCTAGGGCAGTGCGGAGGGGAAATGTGGGTTTGGAGTCCCCACAAAGAGTTCTCTCTGGAGAACTGCTTAGTGGAGCTGTGAGAATAGGGCCACCATCCTGCAGACCCCAGAATGGTAGATACACCAACAGCTTGTATCTTGCACCTGGAAAAGTCACAGGCACTTAATACCAGCCCTTGAGAACAGCTGTGGGTACTGAGCCCTGCTGTGCCACAGAAGTGGAGCTGCCTAAGGCCTTGGGAGCCCATTGTTTTCACCAGTGTGTACTGCATGTGAGACATGCAATCAAAATAGATTGTTTTGGAGATGTAAAATTTAATGATTGCCTTGCTGGGTTTTGGACTTGTGTGAGGTCTGTAGCCTCTTTCTTTTGGCTGATTTCTCTCTTTTGGAAAGGGAGTATTTACCCAATGCCTATATCTTCATTGTATCTTAGAAGTAATGAACTATATATATATA
>NW_016808764.1:3797184-3801831 GCF_001698545.2 Rhinopithecus bieti
TATATATATATATAGAATACACTCATAGGTAAAAGGGATTAGCTTTGTCTCAGATGGCACTTGGGACTTCTGAGTTAATGCAGGAATGAGTTAAGACTTGGGGGAACTCCTGGGAAGGCATGATGATGTTTTGCAATGTGAGTAGAACGTGGGATTTGGTAGGGGTCAGTGTAGAATAATATGGTTTGGGTCTGTGTCCTCGCCTAAATCTCATGTCAAATTGTAATCCTCAGTATTGGAGGTGGGGCCTGGTAGGAGATGGTGGGATTTTGGGAGTGGATTTCCCCTTTGGGGCTGTGCTCCTGATAGTGTTATTACGAGATCTGGCTGTTTAAAAAGTGTGTAGTACCTCCCCCCAACACTCTTTCTCCTGCTTTGGCCATGTAAAGATGTGCCTGCTTCCCCTACACTGTCTGTCAGGATTGTAAATTTCCCAAATCCTCCCCAGCCATAATTCTTATACAGCCTGTGGAACCATGAGTCAATTAAAACCCTTTTCCTTATAAATTACCCAGTGTGAGATATTTCTTTATAGCAACGTGAGAACTAACTAACACATTATATTTGGCCTATGTGTATAATCCAGGATAGCTTCTTTATCTTAAAGTAAACTGATTAGCAATCTTAATTTGATCTTCAACCATAATTCCCCTTTGTCATGTAACATAATAAAAACAGTGATTCTGGGTTTTAGCATGTGTACATCTTCAAGAATCCATTATTCTACCTACCAGACATACATTATTATTTTTATGTTCTATTTCCTTATTGATAATATGCTTCCTTTTTCTATCAGTTGTTAAAAGTAGGGTATGGAAGTCTCTAATTATTATTTGTGAATTGTTTATTTCTCTCCAATCCTGACTATTGTTGATTTATAAGTTTTATTGCCCCAGTTGTTGGATGCATGTATGTTTACAATGTTTATGTCTTCTGAATATATTGATATTTTCATTACAAAATGTCTCTAATTTTCTTTAACAAATTGTTGCTGAAACACTATTTTGTCTAATACTAGCATAGCCTCTTCACTCTCTTTTCACTACATTTTGCATGGTATATCTTTTTTAATCTTTTATTTTCACCCTATTTATGTTTTAAATGTGTGTTCGTTGTACATAAAATATAGTTCAATTAAGATTTTTTCAATTTATTTTGACAGTCTCTTGAATGGAGTGTTTAGTCCATTTTTATTTAATGTAATCATTAATAAAGTGGGTTTTACATCTGTCATCTTGCTTTACATTTTCCATATGACTCATGCAATTTATAAATTTCCCCATTACTGCTATCTAGGTATTCTCTAGTATATTAATTTCCTTTATGTATACTACATTTTTGAGTTATTTTCGTTGGGCTTTCCCAGAGAATTACAATACACATCTTATCTTCAAATTATCTAGGGTGGATTAACATCAACTTTATTTCTATATTGTTTGAAACTTTGCCAAAATATAGTATTTCCCTATCCCCTCTCATGCCATTATCATACAAATTACTTCTTTATAATACCATCAAAAGGTTTTATAATTATTGTTTATGCAGATGTCTTTAAAATAAGAAAATAGAACTACAAATAAAAATGCATTTATACCAAAGGCTGGCAGAGACATAACAAAAAAAGAGAATTTTAGACCAATATCCCTGATGAACACTGGTGCAAAAATCCTCAATAAAACACTGGCAAACTGAATCCAGCAACACATCAAAAAGATCCACCATGATCAAGTGGGCTTCATCCCTGGGATGCAAGGCTGGTTCAATATACCCAAATCAATAAACGTAATCCAGCATATAAACAGAACCAAAGACAAAAACCACATGATTATCTCAATAGATGCAGAAAAAGCCGCTGACAAAATTCAGCAGCCCTTCATGCAAAAAACTCTCAATAAATTCGGTATTGATGGAATGTATCTCAAAATAATAAGAGCTATTTATGACAAATCCACAGCCAATATCATACTGAAGGATCAAAAACTGGAACCTTTCCCCTTGAAAACTGGCACAAGACAGGGATGCCCTCTCTCACCACTCCTATTCAACATAGTGTTGGAAGTTCTGGCCAGGGCAATGAGGTAAGAGAAAGAAATAAAGGGTGTTCAGTTAAGAAAAAAGGAAGTCAAATTATCCCTGTTTGCAGATGACATGACGGTATATTTAGAAAACTCCATTGTCTCAGCCCAAAATCTCCTTAAGCTGATAAGCAACTTCAGCAAAGTCTCAGGATACAAAATCAATGTGCAAAAATCACAAGCATTCTTATACACCAGTAACAGACAAGCAGAGAGCCAAATCAGGAATGAACTTCCATTCACAATTGCTTCAAAGAGAATAAAATACCTAGGAATCCAACTTACAAGGGATGTAAAGGACCTCTTCAAGGAGAACTACAAACCACTGCTCAGTGAAATCAAAGAGGACACAAACAAATGGAAGAACATACCATGCTCATGGATAGGAAGAATCAATATCGTGAAAATGGCCATACTGCCCAAGGTTATTTATAGATTCAATGCCATCCCCATCAAGCTACCAATGAGTTTCTTCACAGAATTGGAAAAAACTGCTTTAAAGTTCATATGGAACCAAAAAAGAGCCCGCATTGCCAAGACAATCCTAAGTCAAAAGGACAAAGCTGGAGGCGTCACGCTACCTGACTTCAAACTATACTACAAGGCTACAGTAACCAAAACAGCATGGTACTGGTACCAAAACAGAGATATAGACCAATGGAACAGAACAGAGCCCTCAGAAATAATACCACACATCTACAGCCATCTGATCTTTGACAAACCTGACAAAAACAAGAAATGGGGAAAGGATTCCCTATTTAATAAATGATGCTGGGAAAATTGGCTAGCCATAAGTAGAAAGCTGAAACTGGATCCTTTCCTTACTCCTTATATGAAAATTAATTCAAGATGAGTTATAGACTTAAATGTTAGACCTAAAACCATAAAAACCCTAGAAGAAAACCTAGGCAATGCCATTCAGGACATAGGCATGGGCAAGGACTTCATGACCAAAACACCAAAAGCAATGACAACGAAAGTCAAAATAGACAAATCGGATCTAAAGAAACTAAAGAGCTTCTGCACAGCAAAAGAAACTGCCATCAGAGTGAACAGGCAGCCTACAGAATGGGAGAAAATTTTTGCAATCTACTCATCTGACAAAAAAAATATCCAGAACCTATAAGAACTCAAATTTATAAGAAAAAACCCCATCAAAAAATGGGCAAAGGATATGAACAGACACTTGTCAAAAGACAACAGGCACGTGAAAAAATGCTCATCATCACTAGCCATCAGAGAAATGTAAATCAAAACCACAATGGGATACCATCTCACACCAGTTAGAATGGTGATCATTAAAAAGTCAGGAAACAACAGGTGCTGGAGAGGATGCAGAGAAATAGGAACACGTTTACACTGTTGGTGGGACTGTAAACTAGTTCAACCATTGTGGAAGACAGTGTAGCAATTCCTCAGGGATCTAGAACTAGAAATACCGTTTGACCCAGCCATCCCATTACTGGGTATATACCCAAAGGATTATAAATCATACTACTAGAAGGACACATGCACATGTATGTTTATTGTGGCATTATTCACAATAGCAAAGACTTGGAACCAACCCAAATGTCCATCAATGACAGACTGGATTAAGAAAATGTGGCATATATACACCATGGAATACTATGAAGCCATAAGAAAAGGATTAGTTCATGTCCTTTGTAGGGACATGGATGCAGTTGGAAATCATCATTCTCAGCAAACTATTACAAGAACAGAAAACCAAACACCTCATGTTTTCAGTCATAGGTGGGAACTGAACAATGAGATCACTTGGACACAGGAAGGGGAACATCACACACCAGAGCCTGTTGTGGGGTAGGGGGATGGGGGAGGGATAGCATGAGGATAGATACCTGATGTAAATGACGAGTTAATGGGTGCAGCACACCAACATGGCACATGTATACGTATGTAACAAACCTGCACGCTGTGCACATGTACCCTAGAACATAAAGTATAATTGTAAAAAATGCATTTATAATGTTATTTGTATTTGCCAACGTAGTTACCTTTACAGATGCTCTTTATGTTTTTGTATGGATGTGAGTTGCTCCCACTGTCTTTTTTCTTGTTGTTATTTCAGCCTGAAATGCTCGTTTTAATAGTTCTTATGATACAGTTTGTTAAAATACTCTTAATATTTATTTAGACATGTCCTAATTTCTTCTGCACGTTTTTAAGGATAGTTTTTCTAGAAACAGATTTTTTAATATAGTGTTTATTTTCCCAGCAGTTTGAATAAATCAACCCATTGCCCCTGGGCTCAGTGATTTCTGATGAGAAGCTAGCTGTTCATCTTATTGGAGATCTCTTGTATATGATGAGTTACTTCTCTTTTGCTGATTTCAAAATTTTTCCTTTGTCTTTGACTATTTTTTTATTCTTTAAGATAACTATCCTGTTTTATTTACATTTGATTTTTTTTTAATTATACTGTAAGTTCTAGGGTACATGTGCATAACGTGCAGGTTTGTTACATATGTATACTTGTGCCATGTTGGTGTGCTGCACCCATCAACTCGTCAGCACCCATCAATTCATCATTTATATCAGGTATAACTCCCAA
>NW_016808764.1:3803026-3878685 GCF_001698545.2 Rhinopithecus bieti
GGCCATCTTGCTCCGCCCCTCTGTCTTTGTCTTTTGATAGTTTTATTATAATTTGTCTAATGTGGATCTCTTTGAGTTTACCTACTTATAGTGTGTTAAAGTTCTTGAAGGTAGAGACTAATGTTTTCTATCAAATTGTAAAATATGTGGCCATTATTTCTTCAAATGTTTTTTCTATCTGATTATGCCTCTTTTTTTTCTAGAACTCCCAAATCCAGAATTATATTTGCTTCTTTTAAAAATAATTTTTCTTTATTGAACTTTTCTATTTCATGGAATTTTATCCTCATATATCCTCTAATTATTTGGAAAACAGTCCTTTTATTTCTTTAAACTTATTTATAATAGCTGATTTATAGCCTTTTTAAAATTTAAAGTCTAAACATCTTGGCTTCCATATTCACTGTTTCTATCATGTTATTTTTTTCCTGTGTGAAAAAAATGTGTAAGCAACACTTTCTGTTTCAGTATATGTCTTAAAATTTTATGTTGAAACTCGACATTTAAAATAATACAATATAAAATAGATAATATTTTAATGTTAAAGTATTAAATTTTAATATTAAATGTGTTGTATTTAAATAATATAGCATGAGAATATTGTAAATCAGAACTCTCTTCCACACACATATACTTCAGAGTTTCATGTTGTTGCTGTTTGCTGATGTTTCTTGCTGTTGTCGATCCTTTGTTTAGTGATCTTTCTGGTCTAATCACGTAAAGTGTGTATTTCCTGTCATATGTGGCTGCTTAAGCCTCCACTTGATGTCCTTAATAGTCATCTGACAGAAAATTCCTTAATTGATGTAATCTTAGAGTTTCCCAGCCTTTGTCGAGTGGTTCTTGTTGTGTTGAGACATATCTTCAATTTTCCAGCAGTTCACAACTTTTTTTAGCCATCACTTCTTTCCTATGCAGAATGTCAAGTGAGACATATGTAAAAGATTGTGTGTTTTTTAGTTTCTTCAAAACATATGCATATACTAGCACATATATGTGGCCCACAAGATTCCAAGGAGTATGTTGGAGCTTTTTAAAAAGTTCCCATAGACATCTGACTTCCAAGATATTTAGGTTTTTGGACAAACCTATTATTTCTCCCAACTCAGGCATGTATGATGTTAAATAATTTCCTTTTTTTTTTTTTTTTTTTTGCTTTTTTCAAATTCCTGGGTGTTAAACTTTTTACACTGAGTAAATTCTTAGTAAGGGCTGAATAATGATAAATGAATGCACCTTTTACAGGTTGCTGCCAGTAACAGTGACATAGTGAAAATACTTTGGAGATGGGGCTTTTTTGAAAGTTCCCATTGTGATATACTCCCCTCAGTGACTGATAGGCAGTGTTTTTCACAACTTTCCTGGTTGTAAGGATGCTACTTTTATGGCTTCTGCAGAGCTGGAGAGAAGGGGATGGGTTTAAGGCAAGTTGGAGCACAACAAATGTAAAGTTTTTAATTTAATTCAGCGTTATGTCTTGAATAACTATTACTTATCCTTGCAAGCATTTATTCATTTTCAAAATTCTGTAAAAGTTAATTTTGACAATATTCCTCAGTGTTGTCAGGTTTTTAATGAGACAGTAGATTTTTCAGGGTTTCATATCCCACTACTGTAGAAATCATAACTGGACAGTGGAACTCTTAATTTTAGAATTCCAGTGTCATTTTGACAGGGTTATGATGTCAAAACAGAGGGAGTCAGATTTGTTAGTATACGTAATGAGTTATCTGGGATTATTTGGACAATTGGCCCATCTCTAGTTCTTTTTTAGTTAAAAAGTAAAGCCTGCAAAACAGCCCTAGATCTTATTGTAGTTATTCTGAATCCTCCTGTGTTTGAGGGGCTCAGGGAAATATTACCACATACAGCCCCCTGAGAAGAGAGCACAGTATCCCTGGGGACAATATTGGATGAGAATACTATAATAACTTATGGGAAAACTGCAAATTCTGACATTTCTCTCTAGGAAGTATAGGTTAACTATTCCCCTCCCATTTCTTCCTTTGGTAAATTTTGTTACACTGAATAATGTGATGGCTAATGAGCTTTTGGGATGTATAATTCTAAATTATAAAAGCATTCTACTCTTCACTAAAAAATCATCAAGCTCCATGCTGCTGCCTTGGTAACTATACCCTAATATGCACTATTAGTTATGGTAACTGTCCCTTCCTTATCCTTATTTGTGAGTCTATGAATATCTGTTGATAACCAGGGGTTGACTTCCAGTTAATTGTTGGAATCTTATAATAACACAACACATTATGTCCCAAGGTGTCACTTATTGTGGTTAAATGTTAAGGTCCACCATTTTTCACAAATCTCTTCACCTGTAAGTGAGATGCAGCCTGGATTACAGAATGCTATATCTTTATTTTAATCACCAGAGCTTGATTTTAATAATCACATGCTGCACTAACAAAATAAGACAAGCAATAAAATTATTGAGAAAACACACGTGTCTCTGATGCAGGTTTTTTTTGTAACACTTCTTAAAGATCTTTACAACTTTAGTAAATGGAAGAACAAGATAATAAAACACAATATTAAAGAGAGCATTAAAAATGTAAGTGGCTTTCTTTAGTATTTAATTTGTAGTAACTTATTTAGAACTTGCTAACAGTTGGTTTGTAAATGTCATTTAGTTCCTTAACATATGTGTCCAGATTCCACAAGCAGATTGCAAAATGTATGAGAAGACCTCTCTGTGTTCTCTGTTGTTTGGATTTCTTCAAGAGGAATCAGAGTGTCATACAGGTTGAGCATTGCTAATTCAATAATTCAAAATGCTTCAAAATACAAAATCTTTTGTGTGCCATGTGGCACTCAAAAGAAAATGCTCGTTGGAGCATTCCATATTTGCAATTTTTTGGATTAGGAATGCTCGACCAGTAGGTATAATACAGATATTCCATAATCTTAAAAAATCTGATTTCCAAAACAAGCATTTCAGATAAGGGATACTCAAGCCCCCATACAGGTGCAAAACTAGTTTCTCCACAAACTAAAGCTTTAAGAAAAAAAATTAGATAAAAATATAAATTGTTTGCACAGGTGAGGTTAATATATGTAATGAACAATTATATATTATTCTCTTCTATAGCCTAGATTTGAATCATCTTTAAAATATGCTAAAATGTATTATCTGGCAAAACTTTCTGGTTTAATCAATATTGGGCTTCAAATTACCATTATGCCTGGGAATTGCTATCAATGTAAACAAGACACTTTTTATACTTTTAGGGGAACAACCAAACACAAAACAGATAAGCCTCATCTGAACCATCAGAACTATTATCTTGCCTAATTTATTCATAGTAATAGCATTCCATGCCCTAAAATAGCCCATAGATAGCATATCCACACTCACCCAATGAATAATAAAGTAAAATTAAATGGAGATTCTAGTTCATAAATTGGCTTGATAATATTGGACCGTATGAACTTGCTTCCTTGGTTAAAATAATAAATACAATGCAATATAAATTAAAACAGGGCCTTCAATATTGAAACTCCTTATATCAGACCTATTTAGAGAAACAGTGATTATGGCTACTGTTGGGACAATTATAAGCCAAATTTGCTCCTTTCGAAAACTTGGAAAGGATAAATAGCACCTCACTATGTATTGCTACAATCTTAATGCTGTAGTCCCACTGATTAAGGCCCCTATACCCAATATTATTGAGATAAAAATAAAAGAGATTCCTTGCCATTAGAAGCTAGTATATATTTAGCAGTCATGTTCTGTTCACTGTCTATTTCAACAGCTTCTCAGCTGCAATTTGTCTTCACCTTCAAAGGGAGACAATATGCCTTTAATCAGCTACCCTGAGGCAGATAATTAAATTAATATAGGGAAATCTAAAAATATAAAATGTCCATGAAGTGAATGAAATACTTAGATCCAATTCCAGGCAATACCATTCTGGTAGGAAACATCTAGTAATTTTTCCCCTTTTTACAGATCTTTATAGGACTTCACTTCTGAGGGCCACCAAGACTCAACATATGGTTTCAATCATTGGTCTTATAACTAACTGCGTAAAATGGTGAGATGAGAGGTAGAAAAAGCTGTTGTGATTGGAGAGTAGAAGAAAGAATTCCCCAACTTTATCAGAACCTTTCAAATATCTACAAGGGCTCAAACAAATCTTCTTGTAAAAGCATCATTTAGTTTCTACTGCCAGAATAGTTGGCAACAATAACTGTCTCTTAAGTTCTGCTTGATGATCAATTTCTACTTACTGATCCACTAGCCAATTTTCAAACATGATAAAAACAAAGTAAGAACAGATTCAATTTGACAGTTGCTCTCAGAGAGATATACATTTAGTGCAGTAAAACAACAGAAACAGGAAAAAGAATCGTGTTCTTATAGTATGATATTTGTGAAAGGATTCATAAGATAGTCAAACTACATTTTGAAACAGTAAAAATTCATCTGGTTGAGAAAAGACAAAATTTGGAGAGAAGCACAGATAATTGGAAAACAACAAGAAATTTGATGTGTCTTGGCATTCTTCCCTGACACCAGGGGCCAGTGAGCAATGAGCCATTAGAAAAAATATAGAGAGCAGTTCGAAGTTTAGAAGGGAGTCAGAGGGACATAGTTAAACTTGAGCTTGATTAGGGTCATGACCGGGACAAAAGAAGAAATCCAGTATTAATGGTGCTTCTAGGATGAATGTTGTCTTTAATGCTAGATAACTCAATCACAGATGGTTTGTCTAACCCTCTATGGGAAAATCTCTAGTTTTTAAAGGTTGTCACTGGTGAAGCCAGTAATGTATTAAGTCTCTTTGGTGAGCAATCTTTCTGACCACCTGCAAGACTTCACTATGGTTGTCAGCACGGCAAGCCCTACCTACCACATCAATGTGGGATTTAGCCATTTGTCTCAGCACCCTTTTAGCCAGACAATGGATAGAGTTCCAAGTCCACTAAATGATGCTTCCTTCTCCACAGTCTTATGGAGTACTATAGTATGGATGTTTGCCCCTCCAAACCTCATGTTGAAATTTGATGTCCAGTATTAGAGGTAAGACATAGTGGGACATGTTTGGGTCATGGGAGTGGATCTTTCATGAATAGATTAATGCTCTACATTGGAAAAGGAGTAAGTCTTCACTCTGTTAGTTTTTACAAGAGCTGGTTAGACAAAAACTGGCACCTGCCTCCTCTCTCTTTCCCTTCCTCTCGCACCGTGTGATCTCTCTATGCAGGCTCCCCTTTGCCTTCTACCATGAGGGGAAGCAGCTTGGGTCCCTCATCAAAAGCAGATGTTGGCAAATCATTCTTCTTGTGCAGCCTGCAAAATCATGAGCCAAGTAAACCTCTTTATGAATTACCCAGCCTCTGTTATTCTTTTATAGCAACCCAAGCAGATGAAGACATGCAATGAAAGACACAAAAAGATTGTCTTAGTTTGTGTCTTGCTGCTATAACAGAATACCAAATCAAGATGCTGACATCTGGGGAAGGCTTTCCTATAGCATCTTCACATGACAAGGCAGAGGGCAAGAGAGAACTAACTCCCACAGGTCTTTTTTTATAGTGGATTTCTCAATCCACTCATGAGGGCTCCGCCTAACTCCTAAACACCTCTCAAAAGGCCCTACTTCCCACATTGCTGCATTGGGGGATTAAATTTACAACACTTAGATTTTGGCGTAGACATTCAGACCACAGCAAAAAGTAAGATGCTTTTGAGGAGCTTAAAATACAATCGGCTGAGTAGATTCTTATACAAACCAAAATAAATCTAGGAAATGAGTAAGGAAGAAGGGAGTAATAAGATTTGAGTATGAAATTATTCAACCTCAAGATTACAATTGTGATTTAGAATTAACATGAGGAATCATTTAAACTCACCGGATTTCTTGTTCCTGGCTTTATCATTTATACATGGTGTAATAGTAGGATAATTAATCAATTAATATATTTAAAACTTGTTTTTTCACTACATTGAGGATAATGATAACTGCATGAGATTATTATCAGTCTTTGATATGAAATATGCAAAATTTCTATCTCAGTGTTTAAGCCAAAAGAAGCAACAAAATCGGTGATTTATATAACTTGGCTTACCAGGTGATTTATTCTAAAACAATAGGGAACTTTAAAATATTTATTCCAAGAGGGAGACTCAAACACACAAACAAAATATCAAAATTATTCTCATTAATTATTACTTTGTTTCAGGCCCATTTGATGGCTCTGTGGGCAAAAACACGACCTGAATCTGCCTGTCTTGGAATTTATGGCCATTTCACTCAAGTATATGATTTTCCTCCCTCCCCTTTTATCATGATGTTTAAAGTTTTAAGAGAATTCTGTGAATACCATTTGGCTTTAACCCTATTTTGTTTATTTTCATAATCTCTTGTTTACTTTAACAAATAAATATTAATAAAAAATAATTATGGAAGCTCTTATAATGGGAGGCATTTAATTACCTGTGCTTTATGCTTCCATCACCATTGTGGTCAGGGGAACAGTGAAAATATGTGGTAGAGGGCAGGCATATTTCACTTAAAGTAGTACAAAGCATAGGATGACAAAACATTCTGCTTTTTCATAAACATTTTGTCCTTGCTCACAAAGGGATGTCAAAAGCCCAGGTGGAGTCCACTAAGAAAATTATATTTCCTAAATACAACCCTGTTTCTAAAATGCTGACCACTGTCATGTTTTGTCAAGTGACTGCTAATTATATTTTTGCTTTAGTCTAACAACGAGGCTTTAATTTTTGCAACATTTTAGTAAATTTTGTAGATTGCTAAATCAAGAATTTATTAAAGAAAACTGCATTTTTCTTTAGTTTTCTCAGTATGATAATGCAAGTTGCTTAAGTTTGAAATAAACCCCATAAGCTTGAATTTCTTAATATATAAAAATAGTTTCATCAAAATGGGAAGAGCTTTTGATTCACACTTAGACTTACAGGTAAATAAATTCTTTTTGTAGAAATGGATCCCTCATTTGGGAAGAAAATGTTATATGGACTTAAACGAGAAAGTAAAAAATGTGGGGAATTTGATTCCCCACATTTTTCGACTGGTGTATTTGAGGGTTGATTCTGATTTTACAGACTGTGGCTCTTAAGGGACAAGTAGTGTCAACATTATTTGTCACGGTGAAGACTTTTTCTTTATTGTTTCCTATGGCTTATTTGGACAACTCAGTCATTACTGTTGATGAAGAGTGATCTGCAGAATTTGATTTAGTGAATTAATTTGGACCATGATATTAATAGGGTTATAAAGATGTCCTTTTCTTAAGTTGAAACACCTACTATCTGGATTTATTATATAAATTATACACATAATTCAGGACTCAGAGTTCTCATGGCAGAAGAAACAGTTCTACTCAGTTAAGCATTTTCTTCTGTGCTATCTTAGAGTGGCTCCTTGTACATACACAGGTAAAACTTTGTCTTCCAAACTGAGCTGAAAATTGCTACAGGCCAGAGACAATAATGCTACTAGATGACTGAATTTAGCTTCTGTTAATATTTTTTAAAGAATGACACCCTTGGACGTGTCTGGGAAAAAAATATCTTCTATTAGTCAGTGTTCTTCAGAGAAAATAAAACAGGATCCAAATCTACATGCCCTCCTCCCAGACACACACACAATCTAGATTATAAAAGGAGATTTATTATGGAAATTGGTTAATGTGCTTGTGGAGGTTAAGATGTCCCATGATATGCCATCTCTGAGCTGGAAAACTAGGAAAGCTGGTGGCATAATTTTGTCTAAGTTTAAAGGCCTAAGAACCAGGAAAGCTGATGTTGCAACTTTTCGCCCAAAGCCAAAGGCCTGAGAACCCAAAGCAGAGGTGGAGAGGTTGTGTGTTTGAAGACAGGGGAAGATGGATGTCCCATCTCGAGAGGGGAGAGAGATAAAGAGAGAGAGATTCACCCTTCCTCCACCTTTTGGTTCTATGCGGGCCCTGAATGGATTAGACTGGATGATGCCAGACTGCATTAGGAAGGCAGATGGCCTTGACTCAGGTTTGCCAATTCAAATACTAGTATTTTCTGGAAATACCATCATAGACACACATAGAAATAATGTTTTCATGAGCTATTTGACATCCCTTAACATAGTGAATTTGACACATAAAATTAACCATAACACTCTCTTTTATACTGTTAAAATATTTTACGTTTGGCCTGAAGATTTCTCTGTACATTGTGAGCTATAACCTAAGGGAGTTGTAAACAGACTGTAGCCTACTCTTGTACCAGTCACTGAGTTTTGGCCAAAGGTAGCCAATTGTTTAAACCATGTTCAAGTAAGTCAGAGTCAACTTGTAACCAATTTGGCTGTTTCTGTATTTCACTTCTGTCTTCTGTCTTTTCTTTTTCTGTCCATAAATCTTTTTCCACCATGTTGCTGCACTGAGTCTTTGAGGCCACTGTGGCTCTGGACGCTGCCTGATTCACAAAGTATTCTTTGCTCATTTAAACTCTGTTAAATTTAATTCAGCTAGGGTTTTCCTTTTAACAATACTCTGCCTTTTGACTAAAGGGGTACTCTAGATTATGGTATCTGAATTAGGCATGTGGCCTACATACACTTGCTCTATGCATGTCCCATGTGAATTAATTTAACCAAGTACCTTGAAATTTGAGACTTGGAGTAAAATAACAGCAAAGAAGGTATTTTAGCTACTTCATTATGTAGTAGGGTGGTGGAGTATGCTGAAATGGAGAGAAACAGCTTATCTGTCTTCCTTTTTACTTATCCTCTTCCTTTATTTTTGAAAACAGAGAAGTTTTTAATATTTCCTAAATACAGCATGTAATTCTGTGCTGGAAACTTAAGATACAGAAATGATAAATTGTTTGCCACAAGATAAGTTAGGAAAAGACACACATGAAGTCACTTATATGCAACGAAGGCATAGAGAATAACTCTAAGGTATCTGACTTAGTGACTTAGGTGGTGATATCATCAACTGAAGTTGAGAACAAAAGGTTTTGGAAGTTAAATTGTTTTGTGACATGTCTGATATTTAGCCAGCAAGTTGTGGTTTGGCTTACTCCAATTCTTTATGTCTGGCTGCCATTCAGAGTCAACTGGCATCTGTTCTGATTAGTTAAAACTTATGATGCTCTTGTTATGAAATGTTTTGAACGTTAACCCTGGCTCAATACTGTAAATTGGATTTGAACATGCGTAAAATGTGAGATGTCCACTGAATATAGAAGTCTAGGAATAACTTGTAGAAGAATCCAAAACATGCCACTCCAAAATGTACTTCTTTGGCATATTTTGATATGGTTATTGGAAGGGGCTGCAGACACAGCAACAGCTCTGAAAAACTGTCACTATGTGGAAGAAATTTGCATCTTTAAACAGAATCTACATTAGTGAGGTAAACAGCAGATGCAGAGGCTTTCCAGATATTTCTTTCTAGAGAAGATTGATTCACAGGAAAAGGAGATAAAATGTCTGACACTTTTAAAGGTCTGGCAGAAGAACCATTAGCACAGGCTTCTATCCATTCCTCCTGAGAGCTGCTATCTCAGACATTTCATCTGCATAACAAGATAGCCTTTGCTTGCCAAGTCTTTTCTCCTGTCTCCTTGTCGTAACCTGTCACCATGCTCTAAGCTTCTATTTCTTTCTGTGTTATATGAAGACTTAATCATCTGACCCTTATTTGAGTCTCATATTAACTGAACTCCCATGTCCATATCCATGCTAATAAATTTGTATGCCTTTTCTCCTGTTAATTTATCTATTGTCAATTCATTTCAGCAGACTTAGACTCCTACCTTAAGATGAAAAATTTGAACTTCACTACACTTGAAGATAATATTCTGGAGGTTGAAATGTAACTCAGGACTTACCTGACTTCATAAGTTTTATAGTCATTGATTAACAGATTGTGTTTGGTGCCGTTGTTGTGGATACAGGAGATGTGTCACATGTTTTTGAGAAGAGGAGATGTCCTCATATTTTACCACCTCCACTTTCTAATTTTTTACTGGGTCTGGTCTTTGAGGCACCTTGACCTTCAGCCCCACTAGCTTCCTCAGCCTCCATTAAATTCATTTGCTCCAACCTGAACACCATGTGTTGCCATTTCAGTTACGTGATTAGATTCCCCTTGGAATCAGTTACCCTGGCTACATTCTGAACTTTGCCTTTACCTCTCCATCTTATTCTCAATTAACAACACTCTTCTTGGCTACAAGAGTGACTGTAGGCTTTTCTCCTAAATCCTTGGCTCAACAGATCCTAGAATTCCTATTAATCTATTAATTTGATCCCCCAAGAACTCTACAATCCATTTCTTCAGTTCTTTTGCCCATGCTTTATATACCTTAGTGTGGCTCCTTACTGAAGCCCATGTGGATTACTGACAGTCTTTCTAGATGACTACTTTGCCATCAGTCTCATACCATTTTCCAGTCACCATGTAGCTACATAGTGGTCTTTCTAAAATACTAATGGAATCATGTTTTCCACTTGATTAAAATCCTTTGAAAAATTCCCATCTCCTTCATAAGGTCTTATTTATTTGTACGTCAAATCCTGCATGCCTATCCAGCCTCATCTCTTAAAACATACATGTTGACATAGTATGCCCCAGCTATGCCAAGCTACATAAAAATTCCATAACTTATAAGGTTTACTCAGGCACTCACCCCGTATGCCTGCACTCATGTAGCGCCCTTTGCAGGAAATCCCTACTCTCCACCGCCTGTGAATACTGCTATTCTACCATTTAGTCTATGTATTATCATTGCAAATTTACTTTTCTAGTAGGTACTCTAAATTCCTATTCATTTTCTTAACACCATTTTGTATATATTTATGGGGTCAATGTGATGTTTTCATATGTGTATACATTGTGGGATGATTAAATCAAGCTAACTAACATATTTTGGTATATGAGTTATCCCAAATTTATTTTTGTGTGCGGTGTAAGATATAAGTCAAAGTTTTTATTTTTTTAATGAATATTCAGTTATTTCAGCATCATATGTTAAAACACTTTTTTCACAACTCAGTATATTACCTTGATAAACATTTTGATGTCAGGTAGTATAATTCCTAAAAATCTAGTCTTCTGTTTTCCAGTTTGTTTTTTAAAATGCTCCTGGAATTGCTTGTGTATTTCCATAGACATTTTAGAAACAATTCGTCAATTTCTACAAAAATTCCTGCTGAGGCTATAATTAGATTTATGTTAAATCTATATAATTATATAATTATTTTTCGAAAAGTGCATAGACCTCCCAAACACAAAGTCTTCTTAGTTAGAATTTTGCTTAGCTTTCCTGCACTGGGCACTTGCAAATCTTGATCAATTACATTATTTTGTACTTCCACATCTCTGATTTTCATTCTGATTGATGTCTTTCATTCTTTGCCTTTCCTTTTTGTCTGACAACTTGGGGTTCTCTCCTATAACTGAATTTCCAAATTAACATGAAGTTTGAGATTGAAAATGACCAACTTTCTGTCTGGTTTGTGTTACTATAACAGAATATCTGAGACTGGCAATTTATAAAGAAAAAAGACTTATTTAGCTCACAGTTTTACAATTTGGATCATTCAAGAACATGGCACTGGCATCTTCTCAGATTCGGGTGAGGGTTTTCATGCTGTGTCACAACATGGCAGAAGATCAAAGGAAAAGGAGATATGTGTGAAGAGGCTAAACCCAAGGTGTGTGTGGCTTTATGATAACCCACTCTCTCAGAAACTATTCAGTTCCTGTGAGAACCAATGCAGTTTCACCAGAGCAGAAACTCACTACTGTAGGAATAGCATCAAGCCACCCAGGAGATCAGAACCTTCATGACCCAAACACCTCTCATTAGGACCCACTTCTTCTTTTTTTTTTTTTTTTTTTTCTGAGACAGAGTCTCGCTCTGTTGACCAGGCTGGAGTGCAGTAGCATAATCTTGGCTCACTGCAAGCTCCGTCTCCCGAGTTCATGCCATTCTCCTGCCTCAACCTCCCGAGTAGCTGGGACTATAGGCGCCCACCACCATGGCCGGCTAATATTTTGTTGTTGTTGTTGTATTTTTAGTAGAGACAAGGTTTCACCATGTTAGCCAGGATGGTCTTGATCTCCTGACCTCGGGATCTGCCCGCCTCAGCTTCCCAAAGTGCTAGGATTACAGGTGTGAGCCACCGCACCCGGTCCGGTAGCACTTCTTAAAGGTTCTACCTCTCAACAGTGCTGCCCTGGAAATTAAGGTTTCAAAATGAGTTTTGATGGGTAAAAATCACATTTAAACCACAGCATTATGCCCCTGTGCCCTCAAAACACATGTGCTTCTCACATATAAAATATAATAATTCCATACCAATAGTTCCAAAATCTTAACTTGTTCCATCAACAACTCAAAACACAAAATCAAAATCTCATCGTATATTCAAGGCAAGTTCCTTTCAGCTTAAGTCAAAACAAATGATGTATTTCTAAGTTACAATTGTGGAACAGAATTTGGTAAACACTTTCTTCCCAAAAGGGAGAAATAAGACAAAAGAAAGGAAAGACACACTCCACATAAGTAAAAAACCCAGCAGGGCTAACATTAAGTCGTAAAGCTCCAAAATAATCTCCTTTGACTTCATGTCCTGCATCTGGGCACGCTGTTCCTAGGGGTGGTGTTCCAAGGTCTCAGGAATCCCTGCCCCATGGCTTTGTTGGATGCAACCCATGTGACTATTCTCACAAGTTGGAGTTGGTTGTCTGTGGCTGTTTCAGGCTGTTCTGGGGTGTCTGTAGTGACCTTGCCGCTGCAGCTTTACTAGGTATTACCCTTGAGATGACTCTCCCCGTTGGCACTACTCCTGAACAAGTCTCTGCCAGGATTGTGGGCTTTTCCATACGTCCTTTAAAATCTTGGTGGAGAAAATCATGCCTACCTAGCTTTTGCATTCTCAGACCTGCAGACTTAATACCACGTGGCAGCCACCAAGGCTTACCACTGGCACTCTCTGGATTACCAACGTGAGTTGCAAATGGGGTCATTTGAGCCATGTCTGCTCCAGAAGCAATTACTAGATAAGGAAGCAGCTATATCCTAGCCCTGTTTCTTAAAACCATTCTGTCGTCCAGCTGGGGCGGTGGCTCATGCCTGTAATCCCAGCACTTTGGGAGGCCGAGGAGGGCAGATCACGAGGTGAGGAGATCGAGACCATCCTGGCTAACACAGTGAAACCCCATCTCTACTAAAAATACAAAAAATTAGCCAGGCATGGTGGCAGGCGCCTGTAGTCCCAGGTATTCGGGATGCTGAGGCAGGAGAATGGCGTGAATCCAGGAAGTGAAGCTTGCAGTGAGCTGAGATCCTACCACTGCACTCTAGCCTGGGCGACAGAGCGAGACTCCGAGACTCTGTCTCAAACGAAACAAAACAAAACAAAATTCTGTAGTCCTAGGCCTCAGGGTTTATTGTAGGAAGGGTGGCCTTGAAAATCTTTGAAATACCTTAAGAGCCTTTCCCCCATTGTTCTGACCATTAACACCTGCCTCTCTTTTAGCTATGCTAATCTTTTTAGCAAAGAGTCTCTCAGCTATACTCTTGAATTCCTCTCCTGAAAAATCATTTTTCATTCTGTGTCTCATGGCCAGGCTATGAATTCTCCAAATTTTATGCTCCTCTTTTCTTTTATAAATTCTGCCTTTAACCATTCCTTTGCTGCTATAACTGGGCATGACCTATTAAAAGTAACCACAGTTTCTTGAGCACTTTGCTGCTTAGAAATTTCTTCTGCCAGATATACTAGTTCATCACTCATATGTTTTGAATTCCCTAAAGCCCTGTAGCATAGACACAGTCCCACCAAGCTTTGAACTACTTTACTGAAAGGGCAGCCTTCGTTCCAGGTGCCAATATCTTGCTTCCCATTCTCCACTGAGACTTCATCGGAATGACCTTTGCTGTTGATATTTCAGTCAGAATTTTGATCATGAACACTCAACAAATCTCTTAGAAGTTCCAATCCTTTTCTCATCTTTTTGAAACCAACCCAGTTTCCCTGTAGAACTGATGTTTATGGTTATGTTCGAATAAGCATAGAAATTGGCTCTCCCAGTTTTACAACCTGAAACTTACATTGGACTTACGTGATTTCCTTTCTCAGGAAACTGAACTTCAGGCCTCACAGTATCAAGAAACTGAAGCTTACCAGATTACCACATCCAGAAAATGAAACACTAGATCCCTCATTTGTTATGATTGCTTCCTTGCTCCTCTCGAATTCCTGTTTTTCCACACTCAGTTGTATTTCTCCCCCAGTACATTAACTCCCAATTTTAGCTGCTTGGGGAGAGATATTTGAAACTTATGTCCTATCTCCCAAGCTAACATTACTCATCCCCCTTTTTCCCTGGCCATGCTGATTGTCTTGGTGATCAGCTTTCTGTGCATCTAGCAACAAAACCTAGACTGAAACTCTGGCATTTCAGTAACATTTTTGTCTTATTCTGAGCCTTCACCAGAATCACATTTAACGCTCCCTTCATGGCGTACAATTTTTTTCTACCCTGGCCTTCCAAACTCTTCCAACTTCTGCCCGTTGCTCAGTTCCAATGCCACTTCCATATTTTCAGGTATCTGTAAAGAAATGCCCAACTTCTTGGTACCATTTTTCTGTCTTAGTCTGTTTTGTATTGCTATAAAAGAATGCCTGAGGCTGGGTAATTTTTTTAAAAAATAGGTTTATTTACCCCACAGTTTCCCAGGCTGGAAAGTTCAGGAAGCATGCCACCAGAATTTTCTTGGCTTCCACTTAAGACTTTTGTGCTACATCATAACATATCAGAAGGTCAAAGGAAAAGCAGACATGTATGAAGATGCTAAACCAAAAGGGTGTTCTTGGCTTTTTAATGAGCCACTCTCCTGGAAACTAATCCATTCCTATGAGAACTGATCCTGTGTCACCAGAGCAGGAACTCACTCACTATTACAAAAAAGGGCACCAAGCCACTCATGAGGTCAGAGCCCTTATGGCCCAAAGATTTCCCGTTAGGCCTCTGTGGTGGTTAATATTAGGTGTCAACTTGATTGGATTAAGAGATGCCTGGATGATAGATGAAGCATTGTTCTGAGTGTGTCTATGAGGGTGTTACCAGAGGAGACTGACATTTCAGTTGGTGGACTAGTAGAGGAAGACCCACCCTCAATGTGGATCGGCACCATCCAATCCAGCTGCCAGCACAACTAGAACAAAGCAGGTGGAAGAAGGTGGGATAACCTTGCCTGCTGAATCTTCTGACTTCTTTCCTTTTTCCATGCTGAATGCTTCCTCCCTCTCTTCCTGCCTTTGCACATCAGAGTCCTGGTTCTTTGGCCTTTGGAGTCTGCCACTTGTACCAGTGGCTTGCTGAGGGTTCTCATGCCTTTGGCCACAGACTGAAGGCTACACTGTCAGCTTCCCTGGTTTTGAGCCTTTCAGAGTCAAACTGAGCCACTACCAGCTTCTCTCTTCCCCACCTTGCAGACATACTATCATGGGATTTCATCTTGTAATTGTGTGAGTCAATTCTCCCTAATAAACTCCCTTTCATATATTCATATATCCTATTAGTTTTGTCCCTCTGGAGACCCCTGAATAATCTAGCCTCATTTCTTAAAAGTTGTAACTTCCAGCCTCGCTGCACTGAAAATTAAAGTTGCCACATGAGTTATGGTAAAGGCAAACCATATTCAAATCATAGCACTGGCTGGGTGTAGTGGCTCATGTAATCCCAGTACTTTGGGAGGCAAAGGCAGGAAGATCACTTGAGGCCAGGAATTTGAGACCAGCCTGAACAACAAACCAAGACTGTCTCTTTCTCTCTCTCTCTCTCTCTCTTTCTCTCTCTCTCTCTCTATATATATATATATACACATACACACACACACACACACACACATATATACACACACACACATATATATAAAGAAAAAAATTGTAGTACTTACTAACACTTCAAATTTAAATTTTTGAGATCCCTATATCCCATCAATTGTAGATTTTGATATATTTTCTTTCACATTTATATCTGCAGTTTTATCCCCATTTTCTTTCACATTTATATCTGCAGTTTTATCCCCACTTAACTCTCTCTAGATACATGATCACCACACTTCTCAACTTCTTCCTTCTTATTTTAAGTTTGTCCTTGCTGCCAGATCAATTTGTATAGGCAACCCTCTCATCATGTCATTCCTTTGAGTAACATCCTTTGATGGCTCCCATTACTTACCTACAGAAAACACAAATTCTGAGTTTCAAGTAGCAATAAAACTACACCTGTACAATCTTATTTAATCTTCTTGGGAATTGTATCACTATTTTAAATTTACAAATGTGGAGATTAAGATTTGTAAATGCTAAGTAGTTTTCCAACATTGCAGTTAGTGACAGATATTCTTCTCCATTCTAATAATGACATGACTATACTCTAAGGCCAGTGTCATAAAATGACTGATGCCCACAGTAGAAAAAATGCATAAATATATAATTTGAAAATTCTGTTCCTATACTGTGAAATATAATTAGTAGGTGAAGAAAGACATCATTTTTTTTCTTTTTTGGATCATGAAAACTACCTTGAAATTTAAAGTCATTGTCTTTCAATAGCCTCCTTCATTTAAACAAAGACAAAAGGGGTTCAAACTAACAGTGCAAGAGTAGGGAGAGTAAGCAACATAAATGTATACATAGCTCATGAATAATCAGCAAACTCATTTTCTTTTACTGCTCTTATAGCTTTTTACCAATTGAGTGTATCTAAGAAGATTTATAAAAGTGTCAAGCAGTGCCTTTTCTCAGGAATATATATTTTGTAGCCCAAGTACAAAGATTTAAGCCTTTCTACTATGTTCCTTAGTTCATTCTAAATGGGATTAGCCAGAACTGAAAGAAGAAGCAGGGAGTCTTTAAGATACTGAAGGCTGATAAGCTCAGATGAGCCTATGCTGTCTAAATATAACATTCATAGAGTTGAGCTCCAAAAATGCAAAATGAATTGCTCTTTCAGAATAAGCCACTTCAAGTAAGAGTCAGAAGTTTCTTTTGTCATTCATAAATGAAAAGAAGTAAAATTAGCTAAAAGGTTAAACATTGAAACAGAGCAACATCACAGTTTTTGAAAAAGGATCTATCCTTTGTGATCAGGAACAATCGAAAATTCAAGTAGGAAAAGGACTCAAGAATAGAAATAAGACCTTGTTTGTAAGAAAGGAGCTGGGAGATCTGTGCTCTTTCAGACTATGATACTTTCTCTAACAGGGAAAGGTCAGTCTTGAAACTTGAAATGTAGAGACAATTGTGCAATGCATAATTTGTCAGAATTTGTAAGTGATGAAAAATGGAAAATAACCAGGTGGCAATGAATAGGATAGGCGATTGTACTTAATTTTGAGCACTGGTTATTCAGTGGGTGGATTCAAAGTGGCTTAGAAATAAGGAACTTCATTCAGAAAAACAGAGTGAGTTTTTAGTATCATTTACAAATGGCTTTGAGTTGCCCATAGAGGAGGCATTATGTAAGAGTATTGTAGTATTGGCCTCACCGTAACAATTGTGAAGTTTGAAAGCACTGAGGGGGGAAAGTTATTTTTCTAAAGAGTAGTTTATAATACATACAAAAAATGTACTTTCTCCCAAGACTTTCCTCAGATCAGTAATTTATAACTTCCTAGGAGAAATATTTTTTCTTTCCTGTAGTCATGCATCAAGAGAGATTTCTGCCATTACTACAAATGGCTGATACAACTTCTCAGAGGGTCTGTAGAAAAAGGCCAATGCTAATTGTGGCATATAAAAGTTGAAGATTGAACTTCTGGTAGAGTTTTCTGTTCTATTCTCTCTAAAGTCCTGTTGGATATTGTTACATTCCCACTAGACATCTTTGGAAATGGTAGTAATAGTAGTGGCATTTAGTTGACCTTAAATCCCTCTAAAAAATCCATTATAATCCAATGCTTAGCTTGTGCTTGAATGATTTAGATATAGAAAACTCAATCCCCCTGGAGTAGGATGCTCATCTTTCAACTGGACAATTTTGGTTACTGAACAAATGGCTTATATCAAACCGAAAGCAATCTCCTGTGACTCATTATGACTCCTTAGTCTTAGCTCCTTTTGATTCCCTCTATTAGCTCCACCTAGTAGAAGGGGTCAAAAAAAATGAATTGAAGTATTTTGACAGATTGATTTATAGAGACCTGCTACATCTACTCCCTAATTTTTCACTAATCTTTCAATATATAGTCTAAAAATATCTACTTTCTTTAATAACACCTTTAATGGTATGTGTGGTATTGTGGAATATACATTTGGTCTTCCTTCCTGGTTTCATTTCCTAGCATATGACTCCTAAAATCCTTGGAATCCAAAATGTTGTCTTTTTTTCTGCTAATGTTGACTGATAGTTTTAGGGGAGGCTGATCACCAGAAAAGCAAATGCAAGATTACAGAGTTGGGACTTTCAGCTCCATGTCCCAACTGCCAGAGTGTGGAGAGGGGCTGGAGATCAAGTGGATCTCTGATAGCCAACGGTTTAATCAATCTTGCCTACATAATGAAGCTTTAATAAAAACCCAAGAGGATGGGGTTCAGAGAGATTTTGAATAGCTGAACACATGGAGAGCCGTAGAGGGTGGGGCAGCTAGGGAAGGCATGGAAGTGTCATGCCCCTTTCCCTTACCTTGCTCTATGCATCTCTTCATCTGTGTCCTTTATAATAAACTGGTAAATATAAGTAAGTGTTTCCCTGAGTTCTGTGAGCTGCTTTAGTAAATTAGTCAAACACCAAAGCAGGTAGCATGGAAACCCCAGTTTGACATCAGTCAGGCAGGAGTTCCAGAGGCCCATACTTGTTAATAGTATCTGATGTTGGCGGAGGCAGTCATGGGGACTGAGCCCTCCACCTTTGGGATCTGACACTGACCCCAGGTAGACAACAACAGAGTTGAATTGGGGGATACCCAGATAGTGGCCACTACAGAATTGATTGCTTGCTGTGGGAAAAAAAAGACCACATATTTTGGGGTCACTGAAGTCTTCTGTGTTGCTTGTTGTTGGGTGGGTGTAAGAGCAGAGGAAAAATACAGCTTGAATAGATTTTTTTCCTAAACAGAATGTCATTAAATTTCTTTACCATTTTGTTTGTTGTCACAATCTAAACCCCTGAGATGTCAATTCCTCTTTCGATATGACTCTATAACTCATACTTTATGCTATTTTGTTTCTTGATTTCCCTGAAGTTTAAGACTATTCTAATTTGCAATAGAAATTCTTTCTTTGAACATTGAAAAGTCTAGTATAAACCTACATAAGTCTTGTGATATCTAGATATTAAGAGTAATTAATGCCAGCTCTCATAAAATACAAAACAACAAAAAATATCAGTACCTTTGCACACTAGGAGTTAAATGTTCACTCATTCAAAATCCTATGTAGAAGTTACTGATAGGAGCTGGGCATGGTGGCTCAAGTCCCAGCACTTTGGGAGGCTGAGGCAGGCAGATTACCTGAGGTCAGGAGTTTGAGACCAGCCTGGCAAACATGGTGAAACCCCGCCTCTACTAAAAAAAAAAATACAAAAATTAGCTGGGCATGGTGGTGCACACCTGTAGCCCCAGCTACTTGGGAAGCTGAGGGAGAAGAATCACTTGAGCCTGGTAGGTGGAGTTTGCAGGTAGCTGAGATAGCATCAGTACACTCCACCTAGGTGACAGAGTGAGACACCACCTTAAAAAAAAAAAAAAAAAAAAGTTACTTATTGGGTATTTCTTCTGGGAATCACCACTCCATTAAGTGACTAAGAGGTTCAGGCTCCTTCTAGCCTATGTCACTGCCCTTCCTCATCACAGAGCTTCTATTGCTATGATAATAGACAGAAAACCGGACATGGGAGGATTTTTTTCATGTTTTAAATTAGCACATAATAGTTGTACATATGTTGGGGATTCATGTTATGTTTTATATATGCATACAATGTGTAATGATCCAATCAGGGTAATCAGAATATCCATCACCTCAAACACTCTTCTTTATGTTAGGAATATTCAAATTCTTATTTTGAAATATACAATAAATTATTAACTATAGTCACCCTACTGAACTATCAAATACTAGATCTCATTTTTTGCATCTAAGTGTATCTTTGTACTCATTAATCAATTTCTATTTATCTTTCTCTTTCCTCTATCCTTCTCAGCCTCTGGTAACCAACAATCTAATCTTTATCTCCATGAGATCCATGATTTTTGCTCCCATATATAAGAGAGGCCATGAGTTACTTGTCCATTTGGCCTCGCTTATTTCACTTAACATAATGACCTCTGTTTCCATACACACGTTTCTGCAAATGACAGGATTTCATTCTTTCTTATGGCTGAATGCTATTTCATTGTGTATATGTACCAAATTTTCTTTAGTCATCCATTCACAGACAAGTTGATTCCATCTTCGGCTACTCTGAATAGTACTGCTCTAAACATGGGAGTGCAATCCCATTTCTTTCTCATTTAGAGGAAAGAAAGGTGTGGAGTTTTTGCAAGGCAAATTTGAAAACAGTGTGTATCATTTCCACCTACATTCCACTAATCAAAATTAGTCATTTTTCCCTACATAACAACAAAAGGCTGGAATGTTGTTTTCATGTGTCTCCTGGAGGTAAATTAGAAGATTTGGGGAATACTTAGCATTGTCTCTGCCACCCGTAGCCTTTTCTCTTCAAACACATGTGATTCAGTTTGGAGAGGCAAGCGAAACACAGGAAATTTGGATGAACAATGAAGAGTTCTAACATTTGAGAAAGTTTCCTAACAAGTAGAATTTGAAGTGAACATTGAAGAACAAGAAGGATTTTCACAGATAGTGGGAAATGACAAGAGCCTTCCTGGTGAGTGTCTCACATAGGCAGATGTGCAGATAAATAAAAGCATAGGATATACACTTTCTTGTTGGATAGTGGAGAATTTCTGGAGATGTTCCCACTTAACACAAATAGATCTAATACCAAGCACAGCACATGCTCATCCTTACTAGCTACCAATGAACACAGTCATTGCTACATTTCCAGAGGTCCCTTTGAAATTTGCATTAAAGTATATTGATGATGGGATCTGGGATAACATTTACTATAACTACTTGACATTTTAATATACACCTTTCATGAAAATGTAGACATCTTCATATGCATAGACTTTAGATGAGTTGACTTTATTTACCTGACTCTTTTTTTTTTTTTTTTTTATACTTTAAGTTCTAGGGTACATGTGCATAACGTGCAGGTTGTTTACATAGTAACTTATGCCATGTTGGTGTGCTGCACGAACATCAACTCGTCAGCACCCATCAATTCATCATTTATATCATTATAACTCCCCCAATGCATCCCTCCCTCCTCCCCCTCCCCCTCCATGATAGACTCCAGTGCGTGATGTTCCCCTTCCGAGTCCAAGTGATCTCATTGTTCAGTTCCTACCTATGAGTGGAGAACATGCAGTGTTGGTTTTCCGTTCTTGTGATAGTTTGCTAAGAATGATGGTTTCCAGCTGCATCCATGTCCCCTAACAAAGGACGCAAACTCATCCCTTTTTTATGGCTGCATAGTATTCCATGGTGTATATGGTGCCACATTTTTCTTAATCCAGTCTGTCCACAGATGGAGCATTTGGGTTGTATTCCAAGTCTTTGCTATTGTGAATAGTGGCCGCAATAAACATTACGTGTACATGTGTCTTTGTATAGAATAATTTATAATCCTTTGGGTATATACCCAGTAGTGGGATGGCTGGGTATATGGTACATCTAGTTCTAGATCCTTGGAGGAATGCCATACTGTTTTCCATAATGGTTGAACTAGGGATACCTGACTCTTTAGAATTTTGATAGGCAACCTCTCCAACTACCTTTTATATTTAAGCCTCTAATGTCTTTTTGCACCCTCTTCTGATTCCTGACTTTTTTCAGATTAATCTTATACTCTCATGTATATTTTACATTCTTTGAAAGATATCTGGATATTCCAATGTCCTCAGCATAGTGCAGGAAGTTCAATAATTGTTACAATGACTTAATAGTCATTCAGACAATATTTTCTGGCTCTGATTCTTTGGGTCTTTGCACAACAATAAAACCCTGAATTTTTGTCTATAAATCTTCACACTTTTTAAATTTTACTATTAGACAGTGGAAGAGCAAAAAGCTGAGTTGAAATGATTAGCACCATAGTTCAGCTCTGGAACCTATAATCTGTCTTCTGGGCTGTGGTGCAGGACTGAACATTAGGAAATGGTTCATACATCCCACCCTAGTTTTTTCATACCACCTTGGCAACATGCAAACTAAATATTTTATATTCGAATAGTTTATTCATGCATTACCCTGCCACATTTGATATTCTTGGTTGGTTACAAATTCTGTTACCATCTCTTTTTCAAGGCCCAAGCACTGGGGGAAGTGCAATTGTTAACACGGGATCTTGTCTGCCAAGTATGTAGCTTCAATAAGCAAAAGTAAAGCAAAGAGGTATCTCCTCAAAGTCAATTTATGTCCATCTGGCTGCTTCTTAGAAGCATATTTTAATAAGGAATTTTAAATCTATGTTAAATCGCAGCTTAAGTAAGGACTGAGATAAATGGCACAATCTAAATTAGAAAATAGTGGAATTAAATTGATTTTTACTCCATAACATAAAATGTGCTCTCTTTGATATTTGGAATAGTTCAGCTTGTTTCTCCTCCTTCTTCACAGAGTTACATCATTAAGTATCTTGAGGAAATGGACAAAGTCCCAATGGGCTCTCTTTCCTAGGTTGGGTCACTGAGGCATCCCACAAGAGACACCATCTTGACCTCAGGTATCAGACTGTGAGAAGTTGTGTGGAGCTGCGGGTCTATTTTCCCCTGGCCTAATCTAACGAACAGCAAGGACAGGAGTCTAGAGAAGAACATAGAGGAAGTGGTCAAAATGTCAGCCTTGCCAATTCAAGGAACAACTACTTTCCTAGGCTGGTGGCAGTCATGAGGAGCCTGAAAGATAGGAGTCTTTGTGGGAGTAAATAGTCCTTTAAAAAGTGAAGCTGTCTACAGAAAACAAGGTTTTGCTGGCTATTAGAAGAGTTCAGGGAAGGACAGGACTTGAAACACTCCTAAGCCTTTACCTGCTGTTACTATTCAACCCCACACAGAACAGAACACATGAAATCACATCTTGAAGTCTCAGCAAAATGAAGTTCTTTCCTGTCTTGTCTGAGTTCAGCAGCTGTGTTCTTTAGCCAGTTAGCTGAAGCTTTTCAAAAACGTCTGACCATCACAGCAATGTTTCAGCCATGAGTGCTAGACACTGCTGCTTATTGGCAGGCACTCTTGGAAGCTAATAATATACTCATCAATCTTAGACTGTAGATAATAGAAAATATCCGTTATTTTAAGAGCTAAACTCAATTGGGCGTGGTGGTTCACACCTGTAATCCCAGCACTTTGGGAGGCCAAGGCAGGTGGATCACCTGAGGTCAGGAGTTCGAGACCAGCCTGGCCAACATGGTGAAACCCTGTCGCTACTAAAAGTACAGAAATTAGCCGGGCTTGGTGGCAGATGCCTGTAATACCAGCTACTCAGGAGGCTGAGGCAGGAAAATCGCTTGAACCCAGCAGGTGGAGGTTGCAGTGAGCTGAGATCGCACCACTGCATTCCAGCCTGGGGGACAAGAGCGAGACTTCATCTCAAAAAAAAAAAAAAAAAAAAGAGTTAAACTCCACCATATTCATATTTGGATGAATAATGACTGTCCCCAACATCAAGGCCAGGAAAAACAAAAGGCAAGATAAAATAGGAGAGCTGGGAAAACGAGGAAAAGACAAAGACATTTCCTGACATGATAAACCTGGTAAAGAAGTAGAGCATTATAAGACCTAAAGAAACTCTAACACTCTGAAATTTAGGTGTAAGAATCTTTAGGAATTAAAGGCTTATCAAGATACCTAATTCAAAAAACATTCTAACCAAGTCAGTGCTAATGATGATAATAACAGTCAATATTGATAGAATAGTTAACCCAGGGAAGGCCCTGGTTTATGTGTGTTTACAAGCATGAACTGATTTAATCCTCACAATAAATTTCTAAGTAGGATGCTATAAACATACCTATTTTACATACAAGGATACCTTCTTAGGAAGGTGCCATTACTTGGTCAAGATTACCCAAGTAACAAATACAGAGCTGAAATTTGAATTCATAGTAGGTTAATTAAAAACCTTATAGTCATATGTGGATCAGTGCAATTCTGCAAACAATATGGGGAGTCATAGAAGCCAAAAAACTAAAAACTAATGCAGCCATTAAGAAAGAAAGAAATGAAGCATAGTAGGAGCAGCATACCCCCTGGCCAGGTGTCATTCCCTGCTCCAACTTCATCTTCTGTCCTCATCTAAGAGGCTGAAGTTAGCACATAATTCATGGAAGAGAAACTCGAGATTTTAAACACCGATCTTTCATGGTAGTAACAGCTCATATTTTGTTATCTATAGATGGTACTGTCCCACAGATATTTCTCTTATCCATTTCCTTCCTCTAACTTTCCTTATTTTATTCATATAAGAAAATTCATGTGTTCGACAGATTATTCTATCTCTATTTTAACCTCTCTAATTCACTGAGTTTCATCTTTTTGCTTATATCTGTCAACTCATTTTAGCTGTGAAATTATGCTTATTTCTTAGTAAAATCTTCCAATTTTCCTTCATTTCTCTGATTAATGCTCTCACATCAGATTATATTGTTTTAGAGCATTTTATGACACACATATAACAAGATACAATATGTTTCACAGATGGGATATTTAAAAATATATTTAATAACATTAAAATATTAAAAGATGAAATGTTAAATATGTAAATATGCAAATGATCACCAAAATCTCAAAGATGAATTTTAAAACAGCATCATATATGAATTTAAATTTAGTACCTAAAATAAATTTAGCACATATTATGTAATTATTTCAAAGAAAGAAATTACAAGTTTATATTCACTTCTGTGTAAAGTAATATATAACCCACATTTCCAGACCCAATTGTGCATGAGGGCCATTTTGAAACATTACACGAAATGTCTGGCATAGATTCAAACACAAAGACAGGAAAAATATGTGTGGTAAAGCCTTTAGTTCAGAAAGTCCACAATTCACATGAACTGGGCTTTCAGAGTTAGATGGAGTGCTGTGTTTAGTTAACAGAATTGACAAGCCAGTGGAGAATTATGAGTCAGTAGTTAAGTTACAGGAGGCAGAATTTTTTCAACAGCCCATAATCATAGTTTTCTAAGGAGTCATTTGAAGGAAACCTATATCAAAATCACCTGTATGCTTTTAAAAATCAGAATCCAGAACCCCTTCCCAGACCAATTTATTCTTTTTTGGTAAAATGGATAGAAGAAGAAAAGAAAATGTAAGTTTCTCTCCGTAGCTCAAACAAAAATCCCAGCCATTAAAAATCACTGCAGTGGGCAGTGGGAGCCCTAGATCTCTTTTAGATAGACCAACACTTAGTCATATTTTGTGATACAGAGGAAGGACTGGTGATAGTATGGAGGACATGCCTGATAAAGGGAGAAGAGACTGGAAATTAGTGGCTATTTCAAGAAACAGGTGAGGGATAAAGGAAGCCAGAACAAACAAGTAAAGTGTGGAGAAAGGGCAGACAACAGAGTCAAGACACATTTCAGAAGTAACATTGGCACCATTTGTGGCTGTGACTGATTGATCGGATTGAGGAGTCACAGGAGAGGGCATCTAGATTTGGCAAAGCGTGGATTTAACTTCAGGAACAGGTTTGGTGTCTCAGGTGATCTCATCGACTTCATTTCTTGCATCTCTTAGCTCTTCATTCTAATTGGTTTTCTTAGACTAATGATTCTGGAGTAATTGCTTATGTCCTAAACAAATAATTTGGTAAAATGTTTATGTCTATTATGTCTACTCCACAAAATGACTCTAATGCCGTCGTTAATAAAAGACTGTGTTGAGGAAGGGGGTAGGTATAATGTGCTCTTCATCAGCTTGCTGATATCACATGCTCACATTTATGGCAAGGTATCTGAGGATGCATCATTCACACATACACCCAAATTACCAAGAACAAAGTTGGGTAACTTCATTAAAGAGATCATTGACTTTTACAATAATAGTTGTCTTTATCTATGTTAGAACTGGAGAGATAGAGTGCATGTACTAGGAGAATGGGTCATTGAATCAGGAAAACACCAGAAAAAGAATGAAGATATAATCAAGGCTTCTTAACAAAATATGGAAGCCAAAAAGGGATGCTGAAATTGAGCATCTTGGTAGTCCTAGAAATCTATATTTATGTAAGATAGCAAAGAAGCTTGTCAAGGAAGACACATAGAAAATATTTAATAATAGAGGAGGAACTATTTTAAAATATTTAAAACTATAGGATATAAAAGTAAGTCATTTTATCAGGAAATCTGGATTCAAGTGCTCTCAAGAATGGATTATATAAAGGCCTTAAAGTAAATCAGGAAAGATATAATGGTATCATTAGTAATACATCATAATTATCCACATTGTTGTTTTCATTTTTTAATGAGTTCATTTTCTAACAAAGAGTCTCTGATTGAATATTTGATACTACTTAAAAATTGAGTGCTAACCAACATTGGTCAGATTTTCATACAAAACCACTGTGGGTCTGGTTCCTTCATGTCCAATCCATGTGTGAAGTCTTTTTGTTCATGCTCCTGTCCCTGGTCCAATAGTTGGTGGCTAGAGTAGCAGAATTAGCTTCCTTTTTGGAAATACCCAGCATATGTATCACATTTGTGTAAACATTCACCTGTTAAACACCTGGAATAGTTTTTTTGGATAAAAGTTGTTTTTAAAACTCACTCTGGCTATTGAGTGGAGAATAGCTTGCATTGAATGAGAATGAAAGCAAAGAGACCAGGAGGGAGGCCATGACAGTTGGCGCTATGGTAATGCCCAAGCACCACGGTGAGAGATTCTTTAGTCTGTATCTGATGAGCACAGGCGACCAACCAGGGTACCTGGGATGGATAATTACTCCCAGCCTGCAGTAATTGACTATTCATTTTCGTAATTTCCTTTGGAATTATTTCTTTTGTGGAAAACAGAAACAGAAGCCTGTAATGTTTCTGCTTTCATGCAGACAGGGAACAAAAAATCAAAGCATCTTATATTTAATGGCCAAAATTAATGTGAAAGATAATAACACAATTTTTAGCAATAAAAATAATTCCCCAAATTCAAAGGCATGAAAATCCCAGCTGGCATTCATCACTGTGTTTTGGGTCATGTATATCATGCTGAAAAATGAAGTCAGATGGGACCTTTCCCAGGAGAAGCTGGGGTGATTGTAAGTCAGAATTATTTTCTCTCTCCAGGCAGTCATCCCTGCAAACTGTGCTCTATTGTCTCCTAGATTACATGTGAGAAGTGTTAGTCAGGTCAGTGTCTCAGAGAAACAAATTGTACGACAGGCCATATTCCCTGCCTGATATACATCTTTTGTTAGCAATATTATGCCAGAATAATTTAATAGCGGTTATTATGGAGATAATTCTGCACCTCCTTTCTGGTTGCTAGAAAATTGGTACCTGACAGTTCTGGACAAAAATTTTCTGATATAATTTTGTTCTTCATTCCTGCTATAGAAATTTTAAACTATTGTCTTTAAAAAGTGTGTTTGTAGCTATACTCATTCTGGAATACGAAAACGTCTACATTTTAGAGTAGCATCCCCTACCCCATGAGTTTTTGATCATTCTTTATATAGTCCTTTGAGTTTAATTTTATATATGAAATAAATTCTGGAAACTTAAACAGCTTCTAAGATGCCATTTGATGTTTTGATAGAGAAAAATGCCTTTCCCATCCTATCTTCTTACGTAACATCCCAAGGACAAGACAAGTTAAGCATTAATATTACTTTATTAATTAAATGTTGAGAATCTATGAACCAGGCATGGTGTTTTTCACACAGAAGTGAACAAAATTGATTTCTTTTCAGTATTTAAACCTTGATTTCCCTATATTTCTTTTAATCTCAGAGGAAGCTTTCTCTAGTCTATGTCCAACATTTTTATATGAGTGAATTTCACCAAATAATTTTTCTGCATTTGTTGTGATGATTAAATATTTTATCCTTAATTTTGTTAGTACATTTACTTAAACTGATTGACTTTTCAAATGAGAAAACCATCTTGAATACCCGAAGGAACTACTTACTTGATGATGTTGCGGTACAATTTGCTATTGATTAGTATTATTTCATTTAGCATTTCTGTTTCTGCATTTATGAGGTACTAATTTATAAATTTCTACTCATAACTGTCAGATTTTGAAAGCAATATTATATTGACTTCAGAAGATCAGTTGCAAAATAATCTGCTCTCTTCTAGAATAAATAAGTTATATTTTTTCTTTAAATATTGGTAAAATTTTTCCTATGAATTCATCTTGGCTCAGAGAGTTTGGTTTTGTTGTCATTGCAGTTAAGGTTTTCATTACAAATTAAATTTCTTCAAGGGGTACAAAGACATTTTATTATAAAAAAAATTTACTTGTCAACTTTGACAAGTTTCTTTCTTCAAGAAATAGATCAATTTATATAGAATGCTGAGTTTATTGGCACAAAGCTATTCATAACATCTTTGGTGTATCCTTTTAATGCCAGTAAAATATATACCCATACAGCATTTTCATTCACTTGTTTCATATGCCTCTTATACTACATTATTTTTATTCATTATTTTTCCTTACATTTCAATTTGAAATTTCCATTGACCCAGCTTCAAATTTTCTAATCTTGTCTTCTGTTTATTTGCCTATCAAATCTAGGTAAAGAGTTTTATTTTCCCAGTATTATTTTATCAGTTCTAAAATGTTTATTCAATTTTTCCTTGTGGACACTGATTCTTTGTTGAAATTTTCTATTTTTTTCCCATTTAATGTAAACATCCTCTATTTTCTTAGTCATAGGTATTATATAAATTCCTTGTATGCTAACTCCAATATCCCAGTCACGAGTCTACCTCTGTAATATGCTTTCTTCTTCATCTTTATAATTTTACATTTTTTTTCTGTCTTTTTGCACATCAGGTAGTTTTTTATTTTTTTTTATTTTAAGCCATATGTTGTGTATAATAGACATGTGGAGCCTGTAAATGATGTCTCCCTCCAGAGACAGCCCTGTTCTTATCTGTTAAATGATACATGAACCTACTTTCCCCAATACATGTGGAACGTATTGCAATTACAGTAAGATTTAGCACAACTTTGGTTTGTCAGTACTCCATACGCACCTCTCCTGTCCTTTTGGTTGATAACCTGGAAAATATTGGTTTTCTCATCCCTACAAGAATAAAAGACTTTTAATTATGCTTTTCTAATGTTTTGTCTTTAAGTCTTATTTTCACAGCTCCTGTAGCTTCACCTCTGGTAACAATCCCAATGGCAATGTCAGACACAAGTTCGAAGCAGACACCCTTCTCATAGTAGAATTTGCCTTTAAAGGTTGGCAAGATTACGGAAGATCTTATACCACTTTTAGCGTGACCCTGCAGCATTCTACACACAGCCTCAGGAGAGAGCAATGGAAAAACTGGCTTATTCAGGTGACTCGGGGTCCTAGACTGTCACCTCAGGTGTACATGACAACCACGTGTTTGTTGGTTTCTCATTTCTCCAATATACTAGATTTGTTTGGGCCAGACCTGATTCTCAGTTCATGCACACAATCAGCAAATGCCTTCAGGGAAAGAATTAGAACACTCAATTGTCTTTGAAAATAATCCCTCTGGAAATATGAGTCATATAGTCTATGTTTCCTGCATCATTCTCTAATATTTTAAAACTATAATTTGTATAAGTTACCCACCTTATGTTTAATGAATGCTCAGTGAGTTCAACGACCTGTTATATCCTATGTTATAGTTTCAATATTGGTCCCCACCAAACCTTATGTTAAAATTTGATGCCCAGTGTTGGAGATGGGACCTAATGGGAGGTATTTGCCTCATGGGGGCAAATCTCTCATAAATAGATTTTTCTTCCTGAGAGTTGGGAGTGAATGAGTTCTTGCTTTATGAGTTCCCATGAGAGCTGGTTGTTAAAAAGAGCCTAGCACCTTTTCCTCTCCCTTCCTTCTGCTCTTGCCATCTCTGTACATGTGACCTCTACCAGGAGTGGAAGTAGCCTGAGGCCTTCACCAGAAGCCAGGCAGTTTTTGGCGCCTTGCTTCTTGTACAGCCTGCAGATCTGTGAGCCAAAAAAAACCTCTTCTCTTTATAAATTACCACTTTTCAAGTATTCTTTTACAGTGACACAAAATGGACTAAGACACTTAATGAGAAGCAAAGTTCTCCACCTGCACCTTAAAGAGTGTTATTTCTCAGGGCTTAAATCAAGGATCTCTTTATATTCATAATTTTCTTCCATCATTTCATCTTCTCGAGAGTCTTCAATTTCTACTTCTAACCAAGATACCTCTTTCTAAGCTATAGATTATTATGTAAAACTATTTTGGCTCTCAACTTGGATATTACAAATGTGCTTCAAATTTTGTAGTCCAGAGCTGACCTCATGAGAATTGCCCCTCAAACAGGTCATCTTCTATATCCTAGTGCATGATACCAACATTCAATTGTGTGAATTAGAATCATGGGAATTACCCTTGCCATCTCTTTCTACACAATCCTGTGTACCTAGTGAACTGCCAGTTACTGGTGATGTTATTATCTAAGCATCTCTTGAACCTATTCATTTTACTATATATGTATTAGTGTCATTATTTCCTAACCTGAAGTGTTGCAGTAGCCTCTTCATTCTTGCCCTCCTCTAATTCATTGCTAAGAAAGAGACAATGTTCTTTCCCAAAACTAAATTTAATTTTGCTGCTTTCTTGCTTAAGTCTTTTTGATGACTTCTCATTAATTATAAGAGTGTTGCCAAAATACTTAACAAGGTTTCTAAGATACCAACAATTCATCCACACTCTTCTTGCAATTTTCGCTCTTTCATACTTTATTTTACATCTACAGTGTAACTAAGCCTCTTAGCTACAAAATAAATTATCAAAATAAACCTACGTATATTCAACATCCAGCATCAGTGATTGACAACTTGTCAATCTTATTTCACTCATACTCACCTGCAGTAATAAACTTGAGACTACTTTGAAGCGAATCCCAGACATCATAGTATTCCACCAATAAACATGGCAGTATATATTGCTGATGTATGTCTTTTTAGAAGATGAAGTCATTTTCAAATCTAAAATTAATAATATTCAATATTCTATTAGTAGTGTCAACCATGTAGACAGTTTCTCTTTCTATTTCTCATTTGATGATCAAGATGATAAGAGTTCAAGCATTACAATTGTTTAATATTTCTTTGAAGAGTCTTAATTATTTACTATTTCATTTTAAAAATTAATTTCTTAAAGAAATCTAGTGCATTTGCCCTGTAAATTCTCTTGTAGTCTGAATTTTGCTGAATGTATCACTATGGGGTTATTTAACATATTTACCTCTTCTCTTATATTATCTTTAAACTGATTATTAGTTTCAGAGCCTTTCTCAGATTTGTGCCAATTGGGGGCAATAATATATTATAGTAATAGCTGTTCTTGTATACTTCCATTGAGAAAGACATAATTTTCAGTTGTCTCTATTTTTGGAAGAACGCTTTTTATTTATTATATACACCATTATTAATGCTAGTTTCACCCATTAGATTAAAATTCAACATGTGCATAAAATAGTCCTGTATTATTAACGGTAGTAGCCCATATGACTAGTGTAGTATCAGGCATAGAAAATATTTTAATACACGTTTAATTACATGAATAAATGAGTATGTATCTTATAGCTTGCATGTCATGTATTTAGAACTCCAAATTGATACTGGTGTGCTACCTCAGCTGGACTAAAAATTCTTTCACAATTTATGTTGGTAATGTTTAACATGGTTTTAAGTTTGTATAATTGATAGCATCATTTCCCTTGTCATAGCCACCTATGAGCCAATGAAGTAAGTACCTTAAGCTTGTAAACTTCAGCAATTTCATCTTCCTGAAGCTGATTTTGGGAGGAATACCAACCTCTTAGCTATAGAATTTTCTTCCTATTCAAACTGTACCAAAGATCTTTAATGCTGCTTAATGCTCAGCTAACTAAATAAAAGCAGACAGGAGCCCACTCGGAAAAAGTTTATGATATGAGGAACCACATTTTGATTTAGTGTTAAGTAAGTTTAGTTCATTCTAATGGTATTTTTCCTTTTATTCGGCAAACATGAGTCATTTCATAAGTCCAGATTGAAGTAAAGTTTTGTGTCTTTATTGCTTTTGCTTTATTTTCTGTTATTTGAGTCATACGTTGTCAACTAACACAAAACTAATTCTTAACCTCTCATTGGAAATAACTTCTACTTTTGCCTTCATTTTTCAGCCTGCAATAAAAGCTTCAAATGTTAAATAGGTCTAGTGCTATGAAACTGTAGGACAATTCCACATTAGGTTGATAAATCAGGCAGAACTCATTTATCAAAAATATAATTTATTTAAAGATGCTTTATGTGCAGGAGTACTAGATTGTTTATCCAGTGCTAACTAAATAATTTATCAAACTCAGTTTTTTTTAAATATACCAAAAATTAGCCTATAGTAATATGAGATAAACGTCCCGATTTATGGGAATAGCACGTTGGAGGAAAATGGGATTAAAACTCATTATCACATCATAAATGCTGAATTCAATAGCCAAATATTTTCCGTGTATTTCAAAATAGATATAACAGAGTTTAATACCTATTTTGTTATAACTCTTGTTTACAAAATGGTATCCTCTACTCGTGCTCACATCTCCTCCCCTAGGTATTTCTGCTGATGATATATAGAAAATAATAACCTTATATGATCAACACAGAGCCTTTGGTTTTAACCTGTATTCCTGACTGAACTCCAGTACCACAGGCAACTCTGATTTTTCCCTCTCTTCAAAATGCTCCAGTATTCAAAGGAAAGCTCATTTCCTATGATTTGTGAATCACGCACAGGGTCTCTGTTAATACTCAAAAGCCAAGACCTGCTCTGATATGAAATAATGGTTAGTAATAGGGACAAATCTGCATTCAGACCTATGAGCTGGTTCTTTGTTCTATCCTCAGCAGATGGTGTTCCAACAAGCAGAGGTGGGCATTTATTAGGTACAGTGTTTCGGCAAGTAGGCTCTGGAGTAGGGATGTTCTACCTTATATCCTGACTGACTCACTTCCTAGCAAGGTCGACTTGGACTAGTAAGTAAACTTTCCGTGTCTCCTTTTTTTTTTTTTTTTTTTTTTTTTTTTTTTTTTATCATCTTAAAGATTACACATACTTTATTATATAACCTAATAATTACAAAACATTTATGAAGTAAGTGTTAGGCAAGCTTGACTGATACTGTTCTGCCAGCTTAAGTCACCTAATTAGGAGAAATGCTAAGTCAGCCTATAGCACCATAAGAATGTCTTTGCAGTCTTCGAAACATAGAGCATCATCAAGCAAGGGCCCTGGTTGTTGCCCTGTGAAATCCCTTCCTCTGTTTATGCTAACACCATACTTCTCAGGACTTTTGGCCAATGATAGAGCACAGCAGGTATACTAAGGCAGGCTCATTCCTGTGAGACACAGGACTCCCCTGACTGCTAAACTTCGGCTCAAGAACTCACAGATGACCCTGCTCACTCTTCCTGGGACTGCCTAGGTGACTTCCGTCTAATCTTCCCTCTCTCCTTTATTCAACTGCCATGTAACAATGTGGTTTGGCAGTCTCCCCACCCCTACCTTTCCTAGCTCTCTTCCCGTGTCTGTTTCTTTACTTGTTTGACCTCTAAAAACCCTTGCATGGTTTTTCTGGTATTAGTCTTTGCTTTATGGATACATAATATGTAGTTTCTACTCTATTATCCCCTCTCAATTAGAAGTACTGACACTTCCTATCTTTAGGTCACACCCTGCCTACTTCCTGAGACATTCCTGCCCAGGACAGGAAATATACCAGTGGTTTTCCAGTACACCAAATCATGGCATCTGGGATGAGTCTTGATGCCATGGACCTAGCATCTGCTGTGCCAGTTGTATGATTTAGACCCTGGACTGCCAATCAAATCAACCTCAGTTTCCTGCCCTATTGGATTCAATATGACTAGTCCTCTCCCTTGTGGCTTACTTATTCTAGACCTTGATTGAGTCAGAAAACAAATCTGTCTCTGAATCCTGGTATACTTGCCCGATCTTAGGCGTGCTACCTAGACTTTTTCATCATCCCCTCCTGCAAAGGTGAATCTTTTCCTGAATCACCAACCACAAGCTAATGTCTGATTGCAAATAAACTCATGATCAAATCCATGACCCTTCTTCCTCTTTATACACGAGCTCGTTCTGTCATTTCTGGGTTAATTCTCTTTGAATATCAGAACCAAATTAAAGCTTGGCAGAGTTGACCATACACAGTGAGTCAAAATGCTAGCTATGGCCAGAGGTCAGACTTTTAGACTGGTCAGTTTCTCTTAGCTAGTTGGGGCTTCCTCTTTCTTGCAATAGGCTAATTTTGTTGAACCTCTGGAATACATTGGAGTTGATGTCACATGTAGTGATTATTTAATACTGAATGCCGAATTCTCTTCTTTTTATCAACAGGGGGTGGAACAGAGGGAGAGACTGGGGAAGCTGACATCCATAAAACTCAGCTTTGGGACTAAAGCTAACTGATAAAATGTGCCAGTTACTTTGACTTTTTCTGTTTTTATATCTCTTCTCTAGAATCTCCCTAGCAATGAGAATTGAAATGTCATAGTTTAGTATTACTATCAAGCTGTCAGCACTCCAACAGTAATGTAGGTTCATGCTTTTCTTTTATTTTCCTCTTATTTTCAAATAAATTGTGTATATTTGATAGCAAATTATTTATCATAACAAGCTCAGTTACATTTTATTATATCAACACAACCATAGAAACAATTTCTTCTGTTGTCCACGTAATTCTAGATAAGGGAATGTCTCAGAATTCACTTGCTGCAAAACGGGTCTCTATCATTTCCCTTCCACATAAATACACTGTTTTTATTAGAGACTAAAGGCATTCTCCTGGTTATTCTTTTAGAGGCATCATCTAGAATCAGGAATTCATGGTGACAGTTAAAAGAGATCAGATGGATTTTACAGGAAGCCTGAGGCAAAGGAGAGTTTTATAAGCTGACATCAGAACCAATGTAACTTCTGAGTAGAGTCGTACTGTACATTCCCAAAAAAGCCAAGGGTCACGAGGCTAATGTAAATTAAAAGAGAGAAAGGAAAAATGCTTTCAAATAATAATAATCATTTTTGACCTGAGGGATGTGCTAACAAACCTTCTTATGAACACGGTTATTATATTTGCTATAGAGATGTTGATGAGCATGTTATCATTATGAAAACCTGTGGGAGAATTTTCTCTTAGCTTCCACTAAGAGACCAACTGCAATTTCTCTTTATCAATTGTTTGTTTTATTATTTTGTAAGCCCTGTAATTTGTGTATCAAATTGTATTTTAGTCTTTGCTTTGGCTTTTAAGCAGCTCTTAGATGAATTTGTAGCTTATCTTTGACACACAAATTTTGAATATCTGACAATTTTACTTTGGGCTATGGCTTTTTTTTTTTTTTTCAATTTTATGGCCTTTGTCAATTAATTCATATTTTACTTATGATTCTCAGAAATATGTTCTATAAGACTTCTTGTCTTATTGGATGCAGTCATTATCTCTTTTTTCTAATAGTTTGATTTATTGATCTTAATGTCTTTGATCATTTGTTCTCTTTAGTCTCTTTGGGAATCATTTTATTTTCTGTTTATTAAATTCTTCTTTTCATTCATGACACTCACTGTCTTCAGCACTTGGTAGTTCTTGATCATTATATTACTTCCAGAGCAGTCTTCTTTTGCAGAGATTCTTATTTTTTCTGTTGTCTATTTTACAGATGATCCTTATTTTGGTCTAAAATATGTTTTATCAATTTTTTAGTGTTTTATTTTCTGAAATACCATCTGATTTTAGGAGAGATGAGGAAGAGACATATAAGCTTAGTCTCTCATCTTGACTCACTCTCTTTTACTCACTGATTTTCTGACTCATGCAAGAGGAAGAACAGAGAATGTGAGAGGGCCAGTAAATCAGCTCAGATCCAATCTGAAGGCCATGAAAAAGCAAAAGCTGAAGAGCCCAACAAGCCCACCAAAACCAATAGGCCTGTCTCTGGTTGTGCAAAACTATAAGAAAACCAGGGAGAAACAACAAGTACAGTAGGTATAATTGGCAGTCAACATGAAGTCACTACCTAGACATATGTGGGTTTTGAAGTAGCTACGTTGTCTGGGGTATATACCTGGTGTTCATTGTCTCATGCCAGGAAAATTTAGGACACAGACACACATTTAGAAATGGTAGTTTAATAGGCAGAAGAAAGAGAAAGGAAAACAGCTTTCTCTCTAGTGAGAAAGAGGGGACTTCCAAGAGGAAAGACTGGCTGGTGGCAGATGCACTGGGCTTTGGAGGACGGCTTAAGGAAGCAGTGTCTGATTTACACAGGGCTCACAGATTAGTTCCGTGATGTTTACATAGCGCTTGGAGAAGGCTGGTTGCCCCATCCTAACCTAATTATGCAAATTAATTCTTCCCTTGGCCAGTGCCATCTTGTCTGCTTCTTACTGTACATGTGGCTGGCAGAGAAGGGAAGATGGAGCCACCATCTTGGACATGTCTAGTCCCTAGTTCCGGCCAGCATTCACCCATGCGGTTCCCAGCTTTCTTGTCTAGGTCTGCAGCTCGGTTTTACAGGCTACTCTTTGTTAGAAAATGATTTGGAGCTGTTTTTTATTAAAAAGAAAAACCTGACTGAGGACGCCCCTACCCTCACTATCTGCCTAAGTGATTTATTCTTAACTCCTGTATCATTCCCTCCTCAGGAGTGGCAACCCTAACTACTGTTAGGGGGTTTTGGGTGATGACTCTTTCTGGCTACTTCCTGCTGAAAGGGCCATTGTGTGGAGAACAGCAGCTAGGCCTCCTCCTGGGGATGATCTAAGGGTCCTTGGAAGAAAGGTGTGCCCATGCATCGTTCGGTCTGCAGCACCATTTGAAGTTGGATTGTTTCTAGGTGAGAGGAAACAATCTGAGTTACAGTGTTGAGTAGCCAAGGTCCAAACATTAATATAAAACATGTGAGCAAGAAGGGGTTTCATAATGAAGCTAACCAGTACCACAAAGAAGACTAGAATTCATTAAAGAGGTATTGTAGCCATCCAGCACTGGAGCCTGCATTTTCTCTTAACCTGTTAGTGATTTTTCACTTGACCTTAAAGCACCTGTAGGTTTTCTTCTACTTGACTAGAGATCCAGAAACAGCACGTTTCATTTAAGATTTCCTTCAGTTGCCCACACTTCTGGATTGATATTAGCTTCTACCAGGAGGTGACAAAGAGATTGTCCTGGGGCTACAAGGAGGCTGGTCCCCAGGTGAGCTAAAATGCCTCCACCTAATAAAGGAGTGAGACGTTCCAGCATGATTAAAAAGGTCTGTGTAAATAGTAGGTTTCCTCATCTGCAACTAAGGGATTGAGAAAAGTATCAAATTAGAGTTTTTCCTGAGATGCCCCTCACAATTGTGTTATGGGAAGAAGGAAGGGCTAGATTAGAGAGAAGAGAGAGGCTGGCTTCAGTGTCTAGAAGGAGATCTACCTTCCTTCCTTACGTTTCCATAATTATCTTGGGCTCCTGTGCTGTAATGGAAGTTTGAGTCACTGGATCTGGGGATTCCAACCCTGGGAGCCATCAGTCCTGGTGGACCACCTGTGAGACTGGTTCTGAACCCCAGAACCTTCATCTCTGGGGGCAGTCCAATTTTCAGTGGTCCCCACCATATGCTGAACAGGGTTGTGGTAGTTTCTTCTTGCTGCCTGGGTGCATTTTCTTAACGTGTCCTGACTTGCCACACTGACAGCAACTAGTGGATGCACCTAAGGGATCCTAGGCTTTGCAAATCTGTAAAGCAGTTACTAGAGCCTCTGACCCTCTCTTTTGCTTCCTTTCTTTGTCCTGGTCTACTCCTGGTCCCCCTTCTGGTCCCTGTTACAAAACACTGAGGTAGCCACCTTCAGGATGTTTTCTAAAGTGCTGTCTCATCCTACAGGCTGCTTCTATAGTTTCCTTCTAATATCAAGAGTTGCCTGTGTAATAAACTTGTCCTTTAGGATTAGCTGTCCCTCCACCAACTCAGGGGATAGGGAGGTGTGCTTCATTAGAGCCTCTCTCAGTCCTTCCAAAAAGGCTGCAGGATTCTTATACAGCTTTTGGTCTATCACAGACAGTTTAGAGTAATTAAGAGAATTGGTTGTAGTTCTTCATAGGCCCTCCAATATGCACATTAAAAAATGTTTCCTTTTCCATTCATCTGTATCATCATAGGGGTTCCAATTAGCATTGTCTGGACGAGCTGCTTCCCTTTCCATTTGAGAATGGTGTTTCCATTATCTCTTTGCCTTCTCTGTTCTCTCTTTTCCTATTAGGCCGACTGTAGGAGACATTTTTGCTCTTCTCTGAATTTCTCTACTGCCTGCGGAGCTGCCTGCTTCTCAACTGTGATTAGGGTTTGGCTTAGGAGCAGCATAACATACCACCATGAGAGGTCAAATATCTGAGTTAAATTTTGGAAGGCCTTTGTATACCTATCAGAGTCAGAAAATCAGCCTAAGTCTCCCTTTACTTGCCTAAGGTCATATAATGAGAAGGGAACTTGAATCCTAGTGACATCACCTCCATTGGGCATTTCCTGTCAGGGTGAGAGTGAAGGTGGGGTAGTGGAGAATTTTGGAAATGGCAGAAGTGGAAGATCTGGTGGCATGGTCGGAGGTGGTCCTACATAAGGGGGACTGGGAGGGCTGGGGCACTCAATAGCTGCCTCAGATGGTTTCTCCAGAAGTTGCTTTTGGTCTTGGGGAATCATTCCCTTTGAGACTGCCTAATACTATTACTGAAAGGGCTGGGTTCATTGTGTGACACTTGCAAAAGTCTGGGTTGTCTTGCAGGAGAAAGAAAGCCTGTGCAAAATGTACCTTGGACCATTTTCCCTCCCATCTGCAGAAAACAACCTAATTGTTGGATATTAAAATTAAGGCTCCCTTCCACAGGCCCGTCTGGTTCAAGAGGGTAAGAAGGTAAAGCCCTTGTGCAAAAGAAAATGAGCCACTTTTCTTTTCAAAGTCACAAGGTCAAAGGAATCCCAGTGCTTCAGAATGCACTCCAGAGGTGTACAGGCTGAAGATAATCTGTTACCCATCTAGAAAGAGAAGTGAGAGAAAGGCATCCCTTTAGTCTCCTTCCTTTTGGTTTGACCCAGGGTAGAGAGGAAGACAATGGGCACGTCCCCCTTGCTGTTTTCTTTCCTTAGTTCCTCGGTCCCTGCACCTTGTTAGATGCAATGCCCATCATTCCAGGTGTGACCCCCAGCCGTGGAACCAGAGGAACTAAGAAATTGGGATTAGTCACACTCACCCATGCAGATCTAGTCCTCTCCCTATGATTTCCCTTTGACTTCCTAGACTTGTGTGACCCACCTGGCTCCCCAAATAATGGATCTTGGGAGAGACTATGTGACAGTTACATTTGGGCAACTTCTGCACTTCCCTCTTTAATGGCAGAAGTGTGCTGGTTTGAGTTCTATATCCTGCTGTTACAGCACATACTAAAGCATTTACCCTTAGAGAATGATTCTCATTAACTTCCAAACTTAAAATCCCTGCACTAATTAGGTGCCATTCTAATTCGAGAAGGAATAGGTACCTTAAAAGAATGTAGGGACCAAATGGCCATTTTCCTGCTATGGAGCAGTATCAACACTAAAATTTGGCTTTGGAGGATATTTTACTCCTGGTTGTTGAAGGCAGAATTTTCTGGTTTATAGAAGCAGCATGAAGCCTGATTTCTAGTAGAAAGGTGCAGAAGGGGAAGATAATTGGGAAGCTAGAATATTTAGGTAAAGGACTGACAATGTGCCTGATGGAGAGGATCCCTATTCCACTAGGTGGTGGTGGTGACCTTGAAATGCCATGTGCTCTCCAGGCCAATGGGAGCATGACCTTGACATGCCATGTGCTCTTCAGACCAACGGCAGAGAGAGACCTGGAAGTGCGATGCACTCTCCAGATCAAGGGCAGAGAGAACCTAAAATGCCTTGTGCTCTCTAGACCAAGGGCAAAGAGTGATGTTCACTGTGGTAGAGGGGGCCCTCTGTAGAAAATCACAAAGATGCCTCCCTTCCCCAGTTACTATGACATTCCCTGATCTTGCCTTAACAAGATTATTTCCCTGAACCATAAAACTTCCCACATACTGCATACACAGAGAGGATAAGCAATATGGTTGTTGTGGAAAGGAAAGGAGGAAATTATGATAGAAAAGTTGGAGATTGTGTTGCTGAAACCCCATCAGGCAGTTGGAGGCTGGTGTCAGTCCAGATGTCCTTGAATAACACTGGGGGTTAGCCACAGCCAGAGATCCTCAGTTGCTCCAGAACCTCTTCCAGCCTCATGTGACGGCTAAGTCTTCCATGAAAGAAAGCTGATACAAATATGGCCAACATGCTCAGTAACACATAGATACTGGGGGATTCTCTGTGTTCTCCCCAGCAAGCCTGTCCCCTAAGTCTTATAAGGCTAGCAGCCATGCTAGTCATTTTTAGATGGCTAAAGGAGGCCCAGTATTTGGTTTGATTTGGTTTTAAAATGGAGTACAAGAGCCCCAAAATGAAAGGACAGAGTTGGAGTTTGCTCCTCTACTCACCATTTTGATGACTGTTGTACCGTGGTATCTCAGATGAGGTCTCCAATATGAAGTAGCTATATTGTCTGGGGTATATACCTGGGGCTCATCATCTCATGCTAGGAAAGTTTAGGACACTGACACACAAGGAGTTTAGGAGTAGAGGTGTAATATGCAGAAGAAAGAGAAAGGAAAACAGCTTTCTCTAGTAAGAGAGAGGGGACTTCCAAGAGGAAAGATCGGCTGGTGGCAGATGCACTGGATTTTATAGTCTGGCTTGAGAGGAAGAAATGTCTGATTTACATAGGGCTCACAGATAGGTTCAATCAGGTATGATGCTTATATAGTACATATGGAAGGCTGGTTGCCCCACCCTAATCTTATTACACAAATGAATTCTTCCCTTGGCTAGTGCCATCTTATCTGCTTCTTACTGCACACATGACTGGCAGAGAAGTGTAGATGGAGCTGCCATCTTGAACATGTCTGGTCCCTAGTTCCTGCCAGCGTTCACCCATGCAAGTTCCCAGCTTGCTTGTCTATGACTGCAGCTCAACTTTACAGGCTACTCTTTGTTAGAAAATGATTTGGGGCTGCTTTTCATTAAAAAGTAAAGCGTTACTGAGGACCCACATACACTCACTCTCTGCCTAAGTGATTTCTTCTTAACTCTTAGATCAGTTTAACTGCAAGAGGTGTTGTAACTTAGAAGTCAGTGCAATGTCATGCATAGTTTCTCCAAATGCTCGTATAAGTGAGTAATAGCAGGCAATAGCCACAGTAACCTTCCACTCAATGGAATTCAGGAAAAGTATCCCATTGCCCTCACCCTGTCTTATCTTCCCAGATCTATCGTAGTTGGTATCATCATATGTGCTTCATGTGGCTGATCTGAAGTGTGGAGTCTTTCAGAGAGTAATCAGGCATCTGTAGACTGGTTCTCTGCAGAACACTGATGATATTTGTCTTTTCCATACTGGAGAGGAAATGAAGAATTTCTTTTTCCTAGGAATTAGCTCAGGGTTGGCCTCTTAGAAGGTTTTTTTAGTGTGTCTAGTAAAGACATTTTGAAGAGGTCAAAGATTGTTATGGTTATCAAAAATGAGGATTTTATTATGGATAAAATTATAATTTAATATATAGGAAGTGAATATGAAAACTAATAAACTATGTGAGGCCCAAAGTTCAGTTCATGGTGAGTTCTCAACCATTTTTCCCATTTTTATTTTAAACATATATTTTACCAGCTGGTTAAAATATTCAAGTCATTCCCTGTCTCTTCTCCACAATAGCTGGCATTTTCTGGGGCAAGTATTTGAACTCAGATGTATCTCTGTGGTTAAGTGGCTGTGATTTTGTATGAGACAAAGTAACAGCATTACACTTCTCTTTTAAATTGTTAAGGTTGAGATAACATTATTCCTTTAAAATGACTCTCTGGCTTTAATCCCAGTTAGAAGTAGTTAAGCAGAGTGAATTGAAAACCATATCCTTAATCATTGAAATAATTAATTCAATCTTGATATAGCCCTTTGCAACTATTAGAATTTCAATACATGTGAGAAATAAATTATTTCCTAGTACATAAAAATTAAAGAGCCTAAGAAAATCTTCCTGCAGAAGGGAAATCAGGATACCACCCTTTAGGTTTCCTGAGAGAGAAGAATTTTGTCAATTTGCTGGCACAATTAAGACAGACAAGTATATTATTTGTTTTTTTTCCCCTAGGCCTGTCAGATAATAATTTCTTTTCACCTTTAAAATAAATTTTCACATACATTCATCATCTCTCCTTACTTATATTGACAAAGATCATGGCACTAAGAAAAAAAAAATCTTAAAAACTCCATTAGTGAAGGGCATTGATATAAATGTGCCTAAATACTGATATGTACTTTTCAATGGTTATTCTTTTTCACTGTCTATTCTAGTAGAGTTAAGGAATATTTGAAAGAATAAAGAGAGCCTTCTCCTCTCTTAAAAGGATAGTTTGAGCTAATTTTTTGATACTGCCTTCATCTTTATTATTTCTTATTTGAAGGGAGCCATCTTTATTAAGAGAGGGTATGGCTATAGAGTAAATTTCAGATGCTTTCCCGTTGTAGGGAAGAAGTTCCCCACTGCGAGCTCACAAGAACATTTCCTATTTACTTCTCTCTTCTCTTGTCTTCCCTCCTGTCTAGCCTTGCTGAGAGCCTCACAGCATTCTCTGACTTGAATTTCAGAGTCTCCCTGAGACATCCTCCTAGCATGTAAGAGAAACATTCTTCTAAAATGGTAATCCAAGTACATAATGCTTCATATTGAGTTCAATTATTGAAATTATATTTAATTAAATGCAATTATGTTTATTTTTTGAATAGATAATGCATTTTTATTGTTCAAAATTCAGTAGGTATAAAAGTTACAAAGTAGAAATTCTGCCTCTTGCTACTTATCTCAAATTCCAGCTATCAGGCTTTCTTCCCTAGAGGAAACCAATGTTATTAGTTTATTCTGTATTTTTCAGCAGATGTCATTTTTTTTCTCACTTTCAGAAACATGCATATTGATTATATTTTTTTTTTCATTTAACAATATGTCCCAGTGGTAAATCCAAAATAATATACAGAATTTAAAATTTTTTTTTAAAGTGCATGGTACTTCATTATGGAGTACATGTTTAATAATTTATCTAGCCCTACCTACAGATTAGCATATATTTCATAACTCAGGTTGTTATTTTGAATGATAGGAAAGAAAGACTAACCTGGAAAAGAAAGCATGGGGCAAATTATAAAGAGATTTGGTAAAAGACTTTGGAATTAGTGGGGGAAAAGTTAACCACATTTGTGTATGTGAGTGAAGCAAGAATTAAAATTATGTGTTGTAAAAATCAGTTCAGTGACAAATTGAGGATACTGAAAATAAATAGTGTCTTTCTCTTACCTAATTGCCCTGGCCAGAACATCCAATACTATATTGAATAGGAGTGATGAGAGAGGGCATCCTTGTCATGTGCCAGTTTTCAGGAGTAATGCTTCCATCTTTTGCCCACTCAATATGATATTGGCTGTGGGTCTGTTATATATGGCTCTTACTGTTTTGAGGTATATTCCTTCAATACCTAATTTATTGAGAGTTTTTAACATAAAGGGATGTTGACTTTTATTGAAAGCCTTTCTGCATTTATTGAGATAATCATGTGGTTTTGTCTTTAGTTATTTTATGTGATAAGTCACATTCATTAATTTCTATATGTTGAACCAAACTTGCATCCCAGGAATGAAGCCTACTCAATCGTGGTGGATGAGCTTTTTTGATATGCTTTGGGACTCAGTTTGCCAGTATTTATTTGAGGCTTTTTGCACTGATATTCATCAAGGATATTGACTTGAAGGTTTTTTTTTGTTGTTGTTGTATCTCTGCCAGGACTGGGTATCAGAATGATGCTGACCCCACAGAATAAGTTAGGGAGGAATCCCTCCTTTTCAATTTTTTGGAATAGTTTCAGTATAAGTGGTACCAGCCCTTCTTTGTGCCACCACAATTAATCTCTGATGCCATCTGGTCCTGAGCATTCAAATAGGAGGAGATAAAGTCTTTGTTTGTAGATGACATGATCCTATATCTAAAAAACCCCATCGTCTCAGTTCAAAAGCTTCTTCAGCTGATAAGCAACTTCAACAAAGTCTTAAGGACACAAAATCATTGTGCAAGAATTGCTAGCATTTCTAAACACCAACAACAGGCAAGATTAGAGCCAAATAATGAATAAACTCGCATTCACAATTGCCACAAAAAGAATGAAAGACCTAGCAATACAGCTAACAAGGGAAGTAAAGGACCTTTTCAAGGAGAACTCAAACCACCGTTCAAAGAAATCAGAGATGACACAAATGGAAATCCATGGATAGGAAAACTCAATATGGTGAAAATGGCCATACTGTCCCAAACAATTTATAGATTCAATGCTATTCCCATTAAATTACCATTGATGTTCTTCACAGAATTAAACAACAACAACAACAACAACAACAAAAACTACTTTAAAATTCATGTGGAACCAAAACAGCCCAAATATCCAAGACAGTCCTAAGCAAGAAAAACAAAGCTGGAGGATCATGCTATCAAATTTCAAACTATCCTTCAAGTCCACAGTAATCAAAATAGCATGGTAGTAGTACAAGAATAGACACATAGATCAATGGAACAGAATAGAGAACTAAGAAATTAGACCACACACCTACAACCATCTGATCTTCAACGAACCTGACAAAAACAAGCAATGGGGAAAAGATTCCCTGTTTAATAAATGGTGCTAGGAGAACTGGCTGGCCATATGTAGAAAACTGAAACTGGACCCCTTACTTAACACCATATACAAAAATCAACTCAAGATGGATTAAAGACTTAAATGTAAAACCCAAAACTATAAAAACCCTAGAAGAAAATCTAGGCCAATACCATTCAGCACATAGACACAGGCAAAGATTTCATGACGAAGATGCCAAAAGCAATTGCAGCAAAAGCGAAATTTGACAAATGGGATCTAATTAAAGAGCTTCTGTACAGCAAGAGAAACTATCATCAGAGTGAACACACAACCTATAGAATGGGAGAAATTTTTTGCAATTTATCCATCTGACAAAGGTCTAATATCCAACATCTACATGGAACTTAAGCAAATTTACAAAAAAACCCAACCCCATTAAGATGTGGGCAAAGGACAAGAACAGACACTTCTCAAAATAAGATATACATGCAGCCAGGAAACATGAAGGAAAGCTCAACATCACCGATTATTAGAGAAATGCAAGTGAGATACCATCTCACACCAGTCAGAATGACTAAAAAAGTCAGTAAACAACAGATGCTGGAGAGGCTGTGGAGAAAAAGGAATGCTTTTACATTGTTGGTGAAAGTATAAATTAGTTCAACAATTGTGGAAGACAGTGTGGTCATTCCTCAAAGACTGAGAGGCAGAAATACCATTCAACCTAGCAATCCCATTACTGGGTATACACCCAAAGAAATATAAATTATTACATTATAAAGATACATGTGGACAGGCACAGTGGCTCACGCCTGTAATTTCAGCACTTTGGGAGGCCAAGGTGGGCAGATCACTTGAGGTCAGGAGTTTGAGACCAGCCTGACCAATACGGTGAAACCCCATTTCCACTTAAATAAATAAATAAGCAAGCCAGCAAGCAGGGCATGGTGGTACATGCTCGTAATCCCAGCTACAAGGGAAACTGAGGTGGGAGAATAGCTTGAACCCAGGAAGGGCAGGTTGCAGTGAGCCAAGATTGTGCCACTGCACTCCAGCCTGGGCAACAGAGTAATATTCCGTTTCAAAAAAAAAAAAAAAAAAAAGACATGCACGTGTATGTTCATTGCAGCGCTATAGCAAAGACATGGATTCAACCTAAATGCCCATCAATGATAGACTGATTAAAGACAATGATTAAAGACCATGAAATACTATGCAGCCATAAAAAGAAAAGAGATTATGTCCTTTGCAGGGACATGGAGGGAGTTGGAAGCCATTATCCTCAGCAAACTAATGTAGGAACAGAAAACCAAATACCAAATGTTCTCACTTATAAATGAGAGCTGAATGATGAGAACACGTGGACACATGGGGTCAGGGAACAACACACATTGGGGCCTGTCAGGGCAGTAGAGGGAGGGAGAGCACCAGGAAGACTAGCTAATAGATGCTGGGCTTAATATCTAGCTAATGGGATGATCTGTGGAGTAAACCACCATGGCACACATTTACATATGTAACAAACCTGCACATCCTGCACATACAAATACCCCTGAACTTAAAAGTTGGAAATTAAAAAAAAAAGTAAATAATATAACTGCAACAGGGTTTGCTGAGGAATCTGTCACTATTTCCAGACTATGATAGAAGGATGACATTTTTGTACCTTAAAGAGGGCTTCTAGGCCTTGACCGTGTGTGTGTGTGTGTGTGTGTGTGTGTGTGTGTGTGTGTGTCTAGGAGAGAGAGAGAATGTGTTTGCTAGGGGAAAGTGTTATCAGTTAAACTGATTCCCTTCTTTGGTACCTTATAGAAATAGGACTCAGCCACTCTTGTGGTATTAAAAGTACCAGCAAACAGCTAGTAATTTTGTTATGTTTTTCAGCCATATGATTTTATATATCATATAACTAAGCAGCATAATGCCAAACACCATGAGATTTGTTCACATTGTTAGAAAATGTTGTGAGAGTGAGGTGCTTGAGATGATCCCCCTCTACTGAGCACAATGGCTCACACGTAATCCCAGCACTTTGGGAGACCGAGGTGGGCAGATCACGAGGTCAGGAGTTTGAGACCAGTCTGTCCAACACAGCAAAACCCTGTCTATACTAAAAATGCAAAACAAAACAAAAAAAATTAGCTGAGTGTGTTGGTGTGCACCTGTAATCCCAGTTACTCGGGAGGCTGAGGCAGGAGAATCGCATGAACCCAGGTGGAGGTTGCAGTGAGTCGTGATGGTGCCACTGGACTCCAGCTTGGGCAACAGTGTGAGACTCCATCTCAAAACAAAACAAAACAAAACAAAACAAAAAAACAAAGGTCCCCCTCCCTCAGCACTGGAATGCACTTGGGTATTGGATTGAAAGAGAAGTACAAAAAGAGATTCTTCCCTAACCTTTTCTTTCTGTAACACTCAGGAAAACATTGTGCCACTAATGCATTAAAATCTATAACAAACATTTAATTTTAAAACTATGAATAAATGATCTAAATGTAATTCTAAGCAGTTTTGTTTACCCTGGCATATTAATTGTGGTAGCCAGAAGGAGAGAGAGTGGAGGGCTGTCCGGAATGCTTTTGACATCCTGTCCAGCACCTGTACACCTTCACCCTCTGCTCCCACAAGCTGAAATGTATAATTGTCATGCCTTAATCATGAATTATGCATGAATCATGATTGTGGTTGGATATTTTGACCTCCAAATTCAGATGTTTTAATTTAGCAACTGGGAATTCATGTTTATTTATTTTCATTTTTCACAGACGTAATACCCTTCCTGGGAGAATAGAGTATTCCAGGGCCCTTTGAATTATAGATAACATCTGGGCTGTCATTGAAAAATGAATCTAGGGCTCTCAATTCTACTACAGCTATTGAAAGAGAAAGGGACAATTCACATATTGCCAAGTTGTCTGGAGCTCATAATTTTATATATTGCAATACAGAAATGAAGATGTAAAAATAAGTGGAGAACTTTCTTTTCAGTTATTCTTGAATAAGCTCCTACTGGGCCAATACTCCTGAAAATAACAACTGAAAACTCTAAACAAAAATAAACTTCTAAACACATGATGACAAACCCACAGCCAATATCATACTGAATTGGCAAAAGCTGGAACCATCCCCTTGAAAACCAATACAAGACAAGGATGCTCTGTCTCACCACTCCTATTCAACACAGTATTGGACATTCAGGCCAGGGCAATCAGGCAAGATAAATAAATAAAGGGTATTCAAATAGGAGGAAGGAAGTCAAATTGTCTCTGTTTGCAGACATGATCCTATATCTAAAAAAATCCCATAATTTCAACCCAAAAGCATCTGAAGCTGATAAGCAACATCAGCAAACTCTCAGGAAACAAAATTAGTGTGCAAAAATCACAAGCATTCCTATATACCAACAGTAGACAAGCAGTAAGCTAAATCATAAATGAACTCTCATTCACAATTACTACAAACAGAATAAAGTACCTAGGAATAGAGCTAACAAGGGAAGTGAAGGACCTTTTCAGGGAGAACAACAAACCACTGCTCAAGGAAATAAGCAAGGGCACAAACAAATGGAAGTGCATTTCATGTTCATGAATAGGAAGAATCAGTATTGTGAGAATGGCCATACTGCCAAAAGCAATCTATAGATTCAGTGGTATTCCCATTAAAATACCATTAACATTCTCCAAATAATTAGAAAAAAGTATTTTAAAATTCATATGCAACCAAAACAGAGCTCATATAGCCAAGACAATACTAAGCAAAAAGAACAAAGCTGGAGGCATCACCTTACCTTACTTCAAACTATGCTACAAGACTACAGTAACCAAAACAGCATGGTACTGGTACAAAAACAGAAACCTAAACCAGTGGAACAGAATAGAGTTATCAGAAATGAGATCACACATCTACAACCTTATGATCTTTAACAAACCTAACAAAAGCAATGGAGAAAGGATTCCTATTTAATAAATAGTGCCAGGAGAACTGGCTAGCCATATGCAGAAAACTGAAACTGGGCCCCTTCCTAATACCATATACAGACATCAACTCATGATGGATTAAAGACTTAAATGTAAAACTGAAAATTATAAAAACCCTAGAAGAAAATCTAGGTAGTACCATTCAGGTTATAGGCACAGGCAAAGATTTCATGACAAAAACATCAAAAGCAATTGCAACAAAAGCAAAAATTGACAAATGGGATCGAATTAAAGAGTTTCTGCACAGCAAAAGAAATGATCATCAGAGTGAACAGACAACCTACATAATAGGAGAAAAAGTTTGCAATCTACCAATTCAACAAAGGTCTAATATCGAGAGTCTATCAGGAACTTAAACAAATTTGCAAAAAGAAACGAACCCCATCAAGAAGTTGGCAAAGGACATGAACAGACACTTTGCAAAAGAAGACATTGATGCAGCCAAAAACATATGTAAAAGAGCTCAACATCACTGATTATGAGAGAAATGCAAGTCAAAATCACAATGAGATACTATCTCATGTCAATCAGAATGGCAGTTATTAAAAAGTCAAGAAACTACAGATACTGGTGAGGCTGTGGAGAAATAGGAATGCTTTAACACTGTTGGTGGGAATGTAAATTAGTTCAACCATTGTGGAAGACAGTGTGGAAATTCCTCAAAGATCTAGAACCAGAAATACCATTCGACCCAGCAATCCCATTACTGGGTATATACCCAAAGGAATATAAATCATTCTATTGTAAGGACACATGCATGCAAATGTTCATTGCAGCACTGTTCACAATAGCAAAGACATGGAATCAACCTAAATTCCCATAAATGATAGATTGGAAAAAGGAAATGTGGTACATATGTACCATGAAATACTATGCAGCCATAAAAAGGAATGAGATCATGTTCTTTGCAGAGACATGGATGGATCTAGAAGCCATTATCCTCAGCAAAATAACATTCAAACAGAAAACCAAACAACACATGTTCTCACTTATAAGTGGGAACTGAACAGTGAGAACACTTGGACACAGGAAGGGGAACAACACACACTGGGGCCTGTTGGGGAGGGCAGGGGCAGGGAGAGCATCATTATCAAAAACTAATGCATGTGGGGCTTAATATGTAGATTATCAATTGATAGGTGCAACAAACCACCAGGGCACATATTTACCTATGTAACAAATCTGCACATCCTGCAAATGTATCCCGGAACGTAAAACAAAATTAAAAAGCAGTAAAAAAAGAAAAAGAAATCAACCCAACAAGGCAGGTTAGTAATATGAGCAACACTTGAATGAAAGTGTTAATATATGGTGCATTTCCAGTTTTTGTATCTTTTAATCTAAAGGTGGGTCATGATTCATGTGAGAGGATCAACTAAAACTTCAATGCAATTCCTGAAATTTTTCTGACCTGAAGAACGAGAGGAAGAATTTGGAACAACCTTAACTTATAACCACTAGAAAATGAGGGGAGAATCCCAGGGACAAGACAATCAGAGAAAGAACAAAAACGATTGCCTAAGTGTCCATTGCTGAAACATGCAAATGTGTAGCAAACTGCAAATAGCCAAGCTAAGGATAAACACTTAGCGGAGATTTTAGCTGCCCCAAAGACATTTTGAGGTTCAGTCTAACTGACTTACTGTGTATTATACACACACACATTCCATTTAAAGGCACTTAAAATAATAAACGTATAATATTCACAATGTGTATAATGTGATACAGAATACTCCACATGTGAAGAAAGAGAAAAATGTGCCCCATTCTCAAAAGGAAAGATAATCAGTATATAGTGACCTTAAGATGACAGAGATGTTGGAATTAGCCAAGAAGGATTTTATAAAATGTTATTATGAGTATATTTAGTGAAATGAAAAACAATATTATTTTAATAGATGAAAAGTAAGGCAATATCAGCAAACAGAAAGTGCATAAAAGAGCCCAATAACACTTAGAACTGAAAAATTTAGTCATATGAAATTAAGGCTGAAAGACTTGCTTAATTTCATAAAGGACATTAAAAGGAGTCAAAATCAAGAACACAAAACAAGAGAAATTATCCATGCCACAAATATGAAAGGAAATAAAAATAACCCATAAAAGTCAAAGACTTATAATCCTGTAAGAAAATATCAAATTATTTAACGTATATGTGATTTGGATCCTGAAGAAGAAGAGTGAGAAAAATAAGGAAAATGTATTCCAAGAAATATCTGAAAACATCACAAATTGCAGAAACATAAATTTACAGATTCACCAAAACATCATGATAGATCTGCTGAAAAACAAGCAAAATCTTGAAAACAGCCAGATAAAAAAATGATACATTATATAAACAATGATTTGAAGAATGTTTTAAAACCTCTCATTAGAAACTATAGAGTCCAGGTAATGATGCAACAGTCACTTGAAAGTAGTGTGCGTGTGTGTGTGTGTGTGTGTGTGTGTGTTGGTGCTCACATGTGCATGCATGCACGTGTTTGTGGGGACAGAGTAGATACTGTCAGATTTGTATATCTGGCAAAAATAAGAATGAAACACATGTATTTCTATGGTAATTTTTATCCAGCTATTATATTGTGAAATATGTATTTGGTCTTTGACCGTTTCCTGGTATACAATTCCTTAAATCCTTAGACTCCCCAAAGTAATGTCTTTTGTTCTCTGATGAGTTTAATGATGCCTGCCAGCCCCTAGGGAGCTTCAGAATGAGGGTTGGTCACTAGAAGGAAGGTAAGATTAGAGGGCTTGGACTTTCTGCCCCATTCCTGAACCTCCAGGGAGAGAAGAGGGGATGAAGGTTAAGTTGATTATCAATAGATAATGGTTTAATCAATCATACTTAATGATGCCTTCATAAAACAATACCATAAGGACAGTGTTCAAAGAGCCTCCAGGATGGCTGAACACATGAAGGATCATTAAGGATGGCATTAGCTAGAGAGAGCATGGAAGCTCCACACCCCTTCTTCCACACCTTGCACTATGCATCTCTCATACCTATCCTTTGTAATATCCTTTATAACAAACTTGTAAATGTAAGTGTATCCTTGAGTACTTTGAGCCACTCTAGTAAATTAATCAAACCTAATTATATGCGTCGGGGGTGTGTTTTTGTGAAGGGGTCATGGAACTCCCAGTTTATAACCAGTCGGAGAAGGACAGATAAAACAACCTGGAGCTTGCCATTGGCATCTGAAGGGGCTGGTGTGCAGTCTTGGGGGATAAACCCTCAACCTGTAGGATCTGATGCTACCTTTGGGTAGATAGTGTCATAATCAAAGTATTAGAGGATATCAAGCTGATGCCCCTTGCAGAATTGATTGCTTCCTTTATGTGTGACCACATATCTGGTCACAGAGGTCTTCTGTGTTGGTCGTAGTGGTATGAGAGAATAAAACACTTTGGGTTTGTTTTTTGCACTCTCAGACCATCATATCCGCAATACAGTAAAGCATAGTTAAGGAGCAAGAGTCACAACACCAGAGGATGACTCAGTTCTTTAGAAAATAAATGAAGACGGCCGGGCGCGGTGGCTCAAGCCTGTAATCCCAGCGCTTTGGGAGGCCAAGACGGGCGGATCACGAGGTCAGAAGATCGAGACCATCCTGGCTAACATGGTGAAAACCCGTCTCTACTAAAAAATACAAAAAACTAGCCGGGCGAGGTGGCGGGTGCCTGTAGTCCCAGCTACTCGGGAGGCTGAGGCAGGAGAATGGCGTAAACCCGGGAGGCGGAGCTTGCAGTGAGCTGAGATCCGGCCACTGCACTCCAGCCTGGGCGACAGAGCGAGACTCCGTCTCAAAAAAGGAAAAAAAAAAAAAAAAAAAAATAAATGAAGACAATTACATATGGTAAATATGACAGAATTTATTTGCTTCTCTTATTACTGTAGAATATATAGGATGCTAAAACCTGCTATAACATTGACTTGGACATTTATCGCATTGTAAGATGGGAAAGACGAGAGTTAAAGGATCTCTGGGGTTGCAGTTTCCACATTTTACATGAGGTGGTACAGTATTGACTCAGAAATCTGCGAAGACTTAAAATACTTTTGTACGTCCCCGAGAAAATTACCTTTAAAAGAATACAAATGGACATGAATAAAAATCATCACATTACAATGAAATTCTAACATGTCTTCAAATAATACAAAAGAGGTAAGAAAGGAATAATAAGGAAAGATAAGAAACAATAAGAAAACAGTAAATCAAAGCAATATTCATACATTCCACAAAATAAAAATCGCATTAAGTGGAATAGCATATGCAATCCACAAAAATCACAGAGATGATTAGAATGATGGAAAAGTAAGAACCAACTCTGTATTGTCTGTTAGGGATATCTTTAAATATTCAGACACAAATAGGCTGAAAATAGAATATTATACCATGTAAATGATAATCAAAATAAATCTGAAGAGCCTATATTAATAGCACATAAAACAGGCATCAAAACAAACGGTATTAGCAGAGCTATTTCATAATGTCAAAGTATGAATTAGGAATAAAATAATAAAGGTACATGTGCTTAATAGCAAAATTATATGAGGCAAAAGCTGACAGATTTGAAGGAAAAATAAACATTTAAAATCTCAAATGAAAATTTGATCTCACTGTCAGTTATATACATAATTATACCAAAAAGAAAAAAAAAACAGACACAGATAATCTGACCAATATCATCAACTACTTTTAACTAATTAATGTTTATAGAACACTGCACTCAAATGCCAGACAAAATAAATATATCCTCTCAGATATCTCAGTAGTCATTGCTTTCTCTATTTTAATAGTTTCCATTTATCTCCTGAATTTTCACATATGATTATACATAATGATATCATTATCCTTTAACTATTTTAACATACTAGTAATAGCTGTTTTAAACTTCTTATCTGCTAATTCCAATGTCTAGATTATCTTTGAGCAGTTTTATCCTCATTGTCATTTCTCTTGGTTTATGTGTCACACTTTATTGCTTTTCCATATTTTTAATTTATCTTGGAAATTGTGGATGTTGCATAGCTGAGAGTCTGCTTGCTTGCTTCTATTAAAAAGTGTTTTTTTCTTGCAGTTATTTAAATTTTAGCAGATCAGCTTGCCCTGTCTAAGCTTGGTCTTAGGTTTTATTGTGTTGGAGCTAAATAGCCCTGACCTAGAGCTAGAGTAGCCCTGCTCTTTGAGGTCTGGCTTTTTGGATTTTTAACGTATTTATTGGGATGGGAAGTAAGATTTATCTTCTCTGAATGCCAATATCCATCAACATTGTACTGTCTCTCAGTCCACAGTAGCTTTTTTTCTGCCAGGCTTCCTTGGTTCTCACTTGCACATATACAGCTAATTACTAGGTCAAAGTCTTAAGGGAACTCTTATTTAAGTTTCTCAAGGTCCTGGGCAATTCAGGTTCCTTGTCTGTGTAACCTTGCCCAGAAAATGCAAATAGCCTCAGCAGCTCCATACGTCATTTCTGTTTCTTCCATTCATTGAGACCAAAATGAATGAAGGGAAGCTCTATGTTTGGCATTCACTTCTCTGGGTGTATAAAGTGTCTTAAGTCATGGAAAATACAGAGCTCACCTCATTTGTTTCCTTTGCTCGTGGATCAGAGTCCTATGCTTTTTCTTACTCAACATCTAAAAAGGGTTGCTTCGTAGTTGGTCTGGTTTTGCAGTTATTTAAAGAAAGAGGTTAGATGTGCCGTCTGTTGCTCTATCATGCCTGTCACTGGAATCCAGATGAGCAATTTAAAAGGAACTATCAATAAGTAAGATTAAAAATAAAATAAAATTTGTATTAAATATGTATCAACTTTTCATTGGTTGAGGAAGAAAAAATATGCCATGTTAAAATGATATATTACAAGTAGGTACAAATAATCATATCTTTTCTTACCCTTGTCATGCTTATGCCTATTGTCATTTTATAACCATTGTTCTAGTAATGTATACTAATGATATGGAACTAATGATTAAGCTAGTGACAGCTGACAAACCTGCATATCTAAAATAATAACTAAATGAAAAACTATGATATGAAGAATATTTTATTTTTTAATTTTTTATGGAATGTCTTTGGGTATGAGTGACTTGTTTTATGGGTAAGGTTGAGGAAATCTGTCAGAAAAAGACATTCAATCAAATAGCCCATCAGAACATAAGGCAATGGAGGACAGCGAAGGAAAATTTCTAAATTGACTATGCTATTGTGACAAAAGTTCTGTCCCCTGAGGATTATGCTTCTTGGTTTAGATTTCTGAAATTCACAAAGCACATCAGCCTGTGTATTCAAGGTCAAAAATAAAGAAGAAAAATAAAAGGAACTTATTAAATGATATTATGGGCCAACTTCATGGTAACATTTTGATAGAAAGTAGACATTTCCACCATTCCTCTATACAAGGGCATGCTCTATGTAAGACATGAGTGTTCGATTTTACAACTCCTCAAATCCCTTTCAGAGCTAAATTCTGAGACTTAGTGATATTGTGGACCAAAATATGACCCACCCCCATATCATATCAATTTTATGCATTAAGTTTCTGATATAAAATGATTATTCTAGGGACCTAGTCTACAAACATTAGCCTTGTTTTATGATACCACCCATCTTATCTTTACCTTCATTTCTCGTCAATCTTTCATGTATTTCAATCGTTGTTGAGCACTTGCTCTCTTTTTCAAGGCCCTAATGATGCTCAAGAATAAATCATATTTCTGTATACCCTGACTTGAAAGAACCACAATCTGGTCCCACATTTTTTGCCTTCTTTCTACCCAAACTGTCTGAAAGTTACATAAATGCCAATTGCTTGCAATAAACTTGTATTCCAGCACAAAGGCAGCATCTTTGAATCCTCACAGGACAGGTCTGAGTTTTCCTAAGCACTCAGATTAAGTAGAAGCACCAACAATAGCAAATTATGCCTGAATATTTCAATATGTATAGTCAGAGATATGAGTTTTCCCACAATATAGTCTGGAGACCAAAGAATACTTGGGAAATGAGTTGGAAATGCAGTTTCCTATAAACTCTTCACCATCAAATTCCGATTTAATTTCAGTAACTCTGGGTGGAGCCTGGGAGTCTGATTTTTAAAATAAGTTTACTAGGTGCTTTTACTCAGGTATTGTATTAGTCTGTTTTCACACTGCTATAAAGATACTACCTGAGACTCAGTAATTTATAAAAGAAAGAGATTTAATTGATAGTTCTCCAGGGCTGGGGAGGCCTCAGGAAACGTAACCATGGTAGAAGGGGAAGCAGGCACCTTCTTTACAAGGTGGCAGGAGAGAAGTGAGCAAGGGCACAGGAAAACTACCATTTATAAAACATCAGATCTCATGAGAATTCACTCAGTATCATGAGGACAGCATGGTGGAACCACCCCCATAATCCAATCACTTCCTCCTAACAGTTCCCTCCCTCAACACCCGGGGATTACGATTCAAGATGAGATTTGGGTGGGGACACAAAGCCTAACCATATCAGGTATGTTATGCCAAAATTTGAAAAAAATAAGAAAAAAAAAACATACGTATATATAATTTGTTCTCTGGTGTGTGTTAGTGTGTTTGTGTTTGCATTAAAAATATTACACAGACCAGTAATGTGAAAAGGCATACATTATCAAAATAAATGGTATACAATTTCTACTTAATTTCTTATATTATAAATACTTTATCTTAGTTATAGTAATGATATATTTTATCCTCTTGAAGCATTTTATCCTCTTGAAGCATTTTTACATCTGATTTTCACCATTTCATGTGATTCAAATGAGAACATAGGTACCATGCTGATTTAAAGTTGGAGAAATTGAGGACCAGCAATGTTAGAATTGCTTGTCTAAGCCAGTTGGGGATGGTATTGCTAATCATGGCTCTGATACCAGGACTATAGTTCATCTCAGTCTCCTTGGGCGATGGGTCTGCCAGTCACAGGGTGTCTAAAGAGCCTCCAGCTCTAACACATGCACACAGACTTGAAACAGTACATCCTATTCTTTGATGTCTGTAGCCGAATGTAAGCCAGTTTAGCTTTGGGGCAGGCTTTTGTGAGCCTCCCCATTGTTCTTTTTGGAGTTAATGACTCTTCTAAAGAAAACTGGAGTTATTCTCTCAATGTAATTCTTTCAATCTGCCTAGCTTTCAGGTCTGGTTTCTACTCCTCTATTGAACACTTAGCACACTGACACTTTAGGTCACAGGATGAGGACCTTATTAGTTAAGAGACCCAGAAGTTACCTAATCTAAACAACTCATTTCCTCACAGAAGAACCCAGTGGCAGAAAATGTACAGCCTAAAAGGCTAGGCCAGTGGCCATTTAGAAACAGAGCCAAGGCCAAGGTATACATCTCTTGTGCCACCACAGTACGATAGAAGGAACCCAGACATGAAAAGCATAGCTGCCTTCAAGTTCAGCATCTTCAGCATACAGATCCTATAATCTCAGCAACTCACCTAACCCCTCAGAGTCTCAGTTTTGTAGACTGTGAAAAGGGAATAATGACAAATATCTTCTGAGGCAGTTGGTTGAATTTAAGATAACGTTTTTCAGCAATGGGTACTCTGCGAATGCTGGTTCCTTTCCCTTTGTGTAGACCAACTTTGGATTGAGTCTTTACTCATCTAGTTCGACAGCAATGATTCTGCTTTTTACCAAACAGTATACTATGTTTCTTAAGGTACTCTGACATTTTTAAAGCAATGCACTACTGCCTGTGAATCTAGTTCAAGTATTTCAAAAAATTGAGACATTATGCCTAATGAACCCAACTGACTTCAGCCGCTACCTCAGTGGCCCAATGACACTCTGAGATCGAGGGTCTGGGAGGAGGTGCTTCTTCACCTCCTGACGATGGAGATGGAGTTCAGCCAGCATCAAGTCCTCCTGGGCCATAAGTCTTACTACTTCCTCCAAGGAGGCACCCATTACCCTCTCAAGATCATTTTGGCCCCGTCAAAACAATACATGAAGGAGATAAGATAGATAGTGAACATGTGCATAGTGGTGGTGATTCTGATAGGACTCAAGGCCTTTTTTCCCTGCTGTTCTTCTATAGAAAATGAGAGGTGTCTTTCTTAACAAAGGACAAAAATGAGTCTCTAAATTTTTTCTGAATGTATTCCAAAGGCTTCTTATCTACATGATAAGTGCCAATCACATGAAAATAGTATGATTTGAAAATATCAAATATTCCACTCCATCTCTCTTAAATTTCTGGAAATGAGCTATTTGCCTACATTTTGAAGATCATCATACATGGCAGTGATTGCTTATTTTTATTTGTTTGCTTATTTGTTTGAGTCTGAGTGGTATATTAGTAGAACACTTGACTGCAGTTAAATGATTTACTCACCATCCCTCAAATCATAGGGCTGGAGGAAACTGTAAAAAATCACATCATCTTTCCCAGAATTTATACAGAAGTGAAAACATTTTAGGGGATGCCGAAGCCAGAGAGAGTTTTTGCTGCAGAAATAAAATAGAAAAGGAAATTATCCTCTGCTCTACAGCTCAGATTGCATTTCCTGAGTTGGACATTCAGTTCAGAAAGAGAAAATGCACAGCCATACACTTACCAGTGACACCCATCATAGGGCAGAAATCCCAAGCAAAGGGCTCGTGCTGCTGCATATTCATGGATGCAAATCAGGCCCCAAGGCTATAGCACTAGGCTCTGAGATTTCAAATCTGGGTATTAACAGGGATTCCTTCAAGTTTCTATGAATATTAACCAGGAGGGTTACGTCAAACATGCGGTGAGTGCATGTAGAAACTTTTCTTCCAGTCAATCTGAAAAATTAAGCTTTGGTTAGAAAAATGCTCCACCTTCCCATTTAGCCCCTTTGTGATGTAGGGTGGTTCAGGGATTTGGTTTTGAAAGAGAACTGGGGAGCACTGGGCCATGGACTTTCACAGTCACAAAGCAAACCCCATACTGTAAGCCCCAAAGGGCCAGGTGGGAATCTGGATTGTTACTATCATATTACCAGCTGTTAGCACAGTGTCTACACTAATACCTAATACCTACACTAATACCTAATACAGTGGCTCCCTGCATTAGGTATTTATTGCTGCATAACAAATTACTGTAACATTTAGAGACTTAAAATTACATTTATTATCTCACAATTTCTGTACATTAGATACCCTATCACAAACACAAAATATAGATACTATTCACAAACAGCCTTAGGCATAGAATTGAATATGCACCATCCCATTAAAACCCTCATGTCAGTCCTATGGTCCGAGGTGGTCACTATTATTTGTCCTTCTTATAGGGAAGGAACCTGGGGCTTGGAGAACTGAGTGTCTTCACAAGTCACATTGCTAATCCCAGTTCAACCTGGTATTCAAGCTCTGGCAATGTGACTCTAAAGTGTATACATTTAGCCACAGTCTCACTATTGCTTTCCTAAAATAAAATCTTTCAAGTCTCTCAGTCTGGAGGAATGTCTGCAGGTATTTGGGCTCTGTAGGCATGGCTTAGCTGGGTCCTCCAGCTCTGGATCTTCATACAGTCACTGTAAATTCAAGGCTTAACTAGGGGGAAAGTACTTCCTTGCTCACTCACATAGCTGTTGGTAGGATTCAATTTCTCAGGAGCTATTGGCAAGAGGACTTGTGGATCTCTCCACAGAGCACTTTGCAGCAGGGCAACTTGCTTCATCAGAGAGAGAGCAAGAGGTCAAGGGAAAGCGTACTAGCAAGACGAAAAGCCCAGTCACATGGCTGGTGTACAATTAAGCATCTTGTCTGCAGTTGTACAAACTCATCAAATTGAAGACTCAGGACCAGTTTTTTAAAAGGCTGACATGAGACCTCTCTGTAATATCTTAATACATTTTCTGTAAATCAAAAACTATTCTAAAAGAGTTTATTAAAACCTTATGTAAAAGAATTTCAGTGGAGATTTCAAAAGTAATAGCAAAGATTCTAGAAATGTGGCAGGGACATTTTTCTATCTTATTGAATCTTCATGTAAAACTAGCCAGAAAATCTAGATTGAAGAACTAAAAACCTTTGGATCACATTTACAACCAAACTAGGTGATAAGATTATTCACAAAGCCCAAAATAGAGGTACTAATCAAAAACACAAAGTACAGGGACTAATCATGAACAGCCTTTGGCGTAGAATTGAATATGCAACATCCCATTAGAACCTTCACCTCAGCCCTATGAGGTGGGTAATAGTATTTGTCCTCCTTATAAAGAAGGAATCCATGGTTTAGAGGGCTGAATGTCTTCACAAGTCACATACTAATCAGAGTTCAACCTGGTATTCAAACTTAGGCCATGTGACTACATATTACATAAGTTTAGCCATGATCTCTTGTTTTGTGTTCCTAAAATCTCTCAAGTCTTACAGTCTGGAGGAATGTGTGCCGGTATTTGAAAACAGAAACATACATGGGCTGTTTAAAAAGCCTCAGTAAACTCAGATTACTTTGATGCTAGGAGCTAAAAGCCAGAGAATTGCTCTCAAGACTGAATACTATTTTCTTCTTCCCATTTTTTTCTTTTTTCCATTTTTTTTTCCCCCATCAAGAATGATGTCTGACATTGGGAGCCTGAGGGAGGAAAATTGTTTGAGCCTAGGAATTTGGAACCAGCCTGGGCAACATATGGAGACCCATCTCTACAAAAATAAATTTTTAAAAAATTAGTTGAGCTTGGTGGTGTACACCTGTGGTCCCAGCTATGTGGGAGGCTGAGGTAGGAAAACCACTTGCACCAGGAAGTTGAGGCTGTAGTAAGTGGTGATCACACCACTGTACTCCAGTCTGGGTGACAAAGCAGGACCCTGTCTGGAAAAAAAATCTGGAACGTTTGTGTTTTTTCTGTTGAGTTTGGAATTTGAGTTATCATACAGCTTCTGGTGCCCAGTATTCTAACATCAGGCCAGTGGACTATTTTTATTTCAGCCCACGTTTGAGAGAATAAGATAATGGCAATGTAAAGACGGCTGACTTTATTTCTTCTTAAAGAATATTGTACTTTTGACTATTTGTGGAATTTTGAATATTCAGCCAAATTTGTGTTTGGAAGTCCTACCACTTCTTAATGTACTGAGTCTTCTTCATCATCAGCCGGGCTTCCATGTTCCCCAGAAATCTCCTCTCATCGCTAGTATCCTGATTCACATGGAGATATTACTAACTTACTGTTTTACCCATTTAATATGTACCAAGTGCCAGGCACTATAGTAATATCTTCTCATATTATCTTTTATTCTTTACTTCAGTCTTACATAGTAGAAATTTTTGCTCCACTTGAATAATAAACTATGGGTCAGAGAAAGTTATCCTGTGTCCCATAGGATTCAAAATCTTGTCTGTTTAGTTCTTAGGATTCCAAATAATCACTTTTACCTGGTGGAGGACATGTGTAGTTCTTGGCTGTAGGCACAAAACACGGATCTTGATGGAGGATTAGCGGGCATCTCCCCTCACTACCCTCCCATATGAGTTGAGTGTTTTTGAGTATTGAATGTGCCATTCTCTCTTACTGAGAGAACAGCTTTGTATCAGAGACTCAGACACTCTTCAGGGCTAGTTCTTTTTTGGGAAGGATTAGCCACCTCCCTTCTACCAGACTTACAAGGAATCCCTAAGATAGAATCAAGATGTCCTATGTGAGGAAGAAGGGAAGACCATTTTATTGAGAGCTTAATGTACTTTAGGCCATTTGCTAACCATTTTCAGACCTATCTCACAGGAATCTTATTCCTATTTTCCTTTATTGTGCTTAAACATTTGTAGAGGTTGGGATAAAGTATGTGGGTTGAATAAATAAAAACAAGGTAATGCAGTAGTGCAACATTAAACATTTTTGGCTTTTCATGATTATCAATACTAAATTGAAGCTTTTCCTGAACTTGATAACTGTGAAACTTTTTAACATCGGCCAAACCTGGAAGCAAAAGCATTTTTTCTGACTTGTCTTTTAGATGATACTTTTAAACAAATTTTCAGTGTTTACTTAAGGCACTCTTTTATCTGTCTTGTCCCCTTGCTTTAAAGATAAGAATTATATGGTTCTGAGTTCTTTTATTTCCACCTTTCCTGGAAGGTATAGAAAGAACACAGGGGGACTAAGCACTTGTCACAGTATCCTGGAGTTTGAGTCACTCAGCAATTTTGTAAGGCAGATCTCTCAAAGAAGATCAGGGATTGCAAACAATGCCTCCCTCCTATTTCTAACTTGGAATGCATTAATTATTTCTAACCTCCGTGTACAACACTATTTTGGGAGGTCTGTGTCACTTTTTAGAATTTCTACAACTCAGAGTTTCAGATGGTTACCATCTGGAGCATTGCGTCAGATTGAATGAATTCCTCTCAGACAGATTTCAAATCCATTAAGTTCTGAAGAAAGATCATTCAAAGGGCCTTAAGATTAACTGATTTTCTTGTCTTCGAAGGAAACAAGTGAACATTTAAACAGAAGGACTTCAGCCAGTTATAATCCATAAATCTGTCAGCAAAATGTATCTAGCATGTTCATAAAATTAGATAAGACTTTTTCCTCATTTAATGTCATTTTCAATTATGCACTCTGCATTATATACAGATCAACTGTTTCTTGGTGGGTAGCCTATCTTTGGAAGTCTGGGACACGTTTTCTTCCCTTGTCAACTTGCTTCTGATTTGGTGCTTAGGGTGACATTTAGTCAGATATCAGGTTAAAAAATTAATACAAAATAGGTAAGTGCAAACCAATATCCATTATAACCAATGAGAAGTAATTCATTCTTTTGACAGCTCACTGATCTGTACTGATTTTCCTAACTAACTGAAACACTTTGTGATTCCTCTTTTTAAAATTTTTATCCAAGCTACTCTTCCAGTCTTCCAGTTATGTAACCTTCTCTGAGGGAAAACATTAGTTTCAACTTCCTTAAATGAATCTATGTTGTTTTCCTGATATAAATCACCCACAAAAACATGATAATCACTACTTACCTCGTATCTCATATTGAGAGTCACCATGCACCATTACTGAAGAGGACAGAGCTGAAAAAGTAAATTGGGACTGAAATCCAGTCTACACCCAGCTTGACAAATTGTCCAGCAAGAAAAAAATGCTAAATTTTTTCAAACTCATGGCAGAAATTGTATTGGAAGCTGCATGGACACTATTATATTAGGTCTATTCCAAATCTGTGTAAGTTAGATGTCACTATCTCAATTTCACAGATGCAGAAACTGATTCTCCAAGAAGTAAACTAGTTCTCTCAGGATAACACAGTAAGTGGAGGAGTCAGATTTAAACTGTGGTCTGCAGGGCTGTCCAGTCCCTGCTTATTTCCCCTGAGCCATGAGGCTCCTACTGCATTAGTGATAGACCTACCTAGGAAAAGGCACTGTCTTCACTGAGCTGGACTACATTCAAAATGGCTGTTCCATGACCCTTCCAGTGGTTACGATGCTTTTGCTTATAGTTTATCTGGGTCATTCTCATAACATTGGCCAGTATGGATGTGGAAATTTAGGAAAAAAAGCAAATTTGTGTCCAGTTGGTTCCTCCAGCTATTTGCTTGCAGAGTGAACATAAGGTTTCTCTCCTAGTTAGGTTCATTTTTATGGTAAGAAAGACAAGCTCAAATAAAAGGGACACCGGGAGGGGAGGGATCATTTTACAGCCACAGACAGTTTGCAGGACACTCTGAAAACAGCTCAGCACTAGGCCTTAGGAAGATCAAGAATCAAATATCTAGAAGGGCAGTTCTGCTTGGTGGTACTCTCTTCATTTCACGTTTCCCTGTCTTCTCTGGGTTAACTCTCTGCATATGTACTCTTTCTTCTCTGTTTCTCCTCATTCCCTTTTTCCTAGATTCTACTCGTTTGTAACTATATGTGCATCTAGGCTGGAAATGGCAGCCTCAGCTTCAAGATTACCTGACTTTGAAACCCCAACATCTGAAATTGCCATCTGTGTCTTCCAGTTCATATTCCCAAATTATGAGTCTCTTTGCTGTTGCTTTTCTTTCCAAGACAATTTATGGATGGTCTACCCATAGTAGATGTCCATCTCTAAGCCAATTAATGTATTCAAAGTGAACTGACTGAGTTATATGTTTTTTTTTTTTTTTTTATTATACTTTAAGTTCTAGGGTACATGGGCATAACGTGCAGGTTTGTTACATATGTATACTTATGCCATGTTGGTGTGCTGCACCCATCAACTCGTCAGCACCCATCAATTCATCATTTATATCATGTATAACTTCCCAATGCAATCCCTCCCTCCTCCCCCCTCCCCCCTCGCCATGATAGGCCCCAGTGCGTGATGTTCCCCTTCCCGAGAGAGTTATATGTTAAAATCATCATTCTGTAGGAGCTGTGAGTGGGAGGAGCCCCCTGTTAGGTACATAAATAGTAGGTCCCACAGTTAATCTCAAATGTGTCACAACTACTCTGGCACCAAGTTGTGCTCGTCCTCAGATAGTCAACTACTTGGTAAGGAGCACTAATAGACCTGAAGTACAGCCAGGGGCCTAATAGTCATAGTCTTTTTCCAAGGAAGAGGTTGTTATGATAAAAATAAATGAGCCCAGCAGTAAGAGGAAGAGGAAGAAGTGATGGTTAGAATTCTAAAAAAAAAATAATAGTTGGCTCTTTATATTTTCTTTTGTCTTTTCTACTACCATCACTGAAGCCAAATGACTGGAGGAACTATTAGTTTGCTGCAAAAGTAATTGCATTTTTTTGCCATTGAAGGAATTGCGAAAACCACAGTTGCTTTTGCATCAGCCTAGTCTATAAAAACTCACCTGAGTTGCATGCATGCCAGCTAAGAATTAACTCCAAGGTCTAATTTTCACCATTTGCTTTAAATTCCTCCTTTCATCTGTTTCCCTTGGTTGTGCACACCTTGGACTTCAAGAGAAGGTATTCTCTTGCATAGCCCTGTCTAGATTGACAAATTTTAGGTCATCCTCTTGGCTCTGGCATAATACTTCCTTAAGATGCTGCTTCCAGTACACACCATGTGATTCACCGAGGCATTCTCCGCCTTGCCTTTTATCTTATCTTTATTTATGAGTAATAACTGTGATGGATAATATTTATTGGTCATTAACTATATCTTAGACACTGTCTTATGCCTTTTCATTGTCTTATCTAATTTAACTGTCACAAAACTGTATATGGTAACTAAAATCATTATCTTTTTTTCTATAGAAAAGGAGATAAAATTTCAGAGAGATTGAATATTTTACCTAAGAAAACACAGTGACCAAGATGAATATAAACCTAGGTATGGTGAATTTTGGGGCATATACTCAAAACAATGAATGATTAACACCTACCACTGATTGAGTTTTCTGTGTGTGCATGATGAAGCTATGTCTAAGATGTGTCTCTTCCTTCAAAACATAAGTTTTAATGGGTAGAAACCTTAAAATATACCTCTGGTGTCCTCATAATGCAGACCTAGTTGCAAACACCAATTAAACTCTTAAATTGTTATTGTTTGTCTAGAGCATGCTTCAGCTATCAGCATTGTCCAAGGCAAGTTACAATAACATCAATTTCTTCTACTTAATTTCAGATTAGCATTCTGAGAATAAAAATATTGAAAGTTGTTATTCTGAATTTTGTACCCCAAAGATGGATACTACCTGGCAATCATGAGTCACTATCATTATCTTAAACAGCTCTTTCTGAAGTAATTAGAATTATTAGAGTCAAGACATGTGATTATATGGTTCATTGGTCTGTTCCTGTGATCAGTTTGCTTAATGTAATTCTAAAATTGTCCCTAAAAACATTGCTGCACTCTTTCCTTCCTCCACTCGTTAGTGGATCACTATATGGTAGGAAATGAATTGTTGCATATCCCACACACAAAGCCTGTGCTATGAAACTGCCTTTGTTATAGGCAGGCTTTAACACAATATTGTCATTATCGGCTAATAAAGACCGTAAAGCACCCTTCATCACCTCTGCTCTGCTTCCTCATCTTCCCAAAAAGGCGATCTGCCAAATATTCAGAGCACTGTGTTCCCTAGTCACTGAAATAGGTAAAAAGGGGATGTAAGAAGGGCTTTAGTCCGTGTTCCACATAAGCAAACTTAGTCTGTTCGTATTCCACAGTTAGCCATTACCTATGTCTTAGAAGAGGACTTTAGGATTACCTCACTTTCTCCACCCCCATGTAAGCAAAACAAAACAAAATACATATTGTTTGTGCATCTAAACAGGCACACCACACACACACACACACTCTCTCTCTCTCTCTCTCTCTCTCTCTCTCTCTCTCTCTCTCTCCTTTGATTCTAATTCACAAGATGTGGGTATAAGCAGGAGATGACCCAGACAGAAAGGATCAACACTCCTGTTACTGCCCAGCAGGTTCTCCTTGCCCACTGCCTAGACAGAGCTGATTTATCAAGACAGGGAAGTTGTAATTGAGAAGGAGTTTAATTCATATAGAGTCAACTGTACCCGAGACTGAGTTTTATTATTACTTAAATCAGTCTCCCTGAAAATTTGAGGATGGCTTTTTAAAGAATAATTTGGTGAGTAGGGGTTGGGAAAGGGGGTGTGCCGACTGGTCAGGACAAAAATGAAATCATAGGGAGTTAAAGCTGTCCTGTTGTGCTCTCAGTCCCTGGGTGGGGGCCTCAAGACCAGATGAGCCAGTTTATCCATCTGAGTGGTACATCGTAATGCAGGGTCTGCAAAATATCTTAAGCACTGATCTTGGGTTTTTCAACAGTGACTCCTAAACCACAATTTCTCATCTCATAACTAATGTTTTAGTCCTGAAAAGGCAATCTAGTCCCCAGACAAGAAAGGGGTTTGTTTTCAGAAAAGGCTGTTACTGTCTTTGTTTCAAAGTTATAAATCAAGTTCCTTCCAAAGCTAATATGGCTGATGCCCCAAAATGAACCAGGACAGTTAGGAGGTTAGAAGGAAGAGGGAGTAGGTAAGGTCAGTTCTCTTTCATTGTCATAATTTCCTAGTTATAATTTTTGCAAAAGCAGTTTTATCCCCAGCTTTTAAATGTCTGAAACACCTGACTTCTGAGGTCTCTTTTTCTCCATTTGCCCCATTTTCCTTAGCTACTGCAGAAAGAGCACTGGGAGCAAAACAAGTTCTGTATCTGTCTCTATTAATTGCCAGTTCTGTGTCCTTAGGCGAATTCTTGACTTTCTCAGAATCTGTTTCCACATCTGTGGGACAGTAGTGACAATAACTGCCAAAGAAAAATTTTGCTGAACAGAATTAACAAGGCCAAGGAAACTTCATTCAAGACTATTGCAACAGGGGAGAGATATTGAAGTCAATTCTGATGAAACAAGGGCAGAAGAATTTTTAAGTGTTGGGGTGAGCTAGGGGAAGAATACTGAAGGATGTTAGTGGGTAGATTGTTCCATAAGATCAGGCCATCTGTGTTTTCTAATTGGCACTGATCAAAGCCCCCTACCTTTCCAATAGAGATGCGATCTAGGGGCACTATCGTCTTTGATGATTACATTTCAAAAGGATGGCTTTCACTTCCTCCAGAAAGATAATCCTGGGTTGTAAAACCAGCAAGAGGTGGGAGAAGATTTCCAACTCAAAGTGGCAGAGAAAGAATTACCAATACCAAGTTTTCTGAAGTGAATGCTCAAAGAAAATGTAGGTCAGAGGCCTATAGTTATGAGGAGACCTGTTGAAAGTTTCATCAAGCTGAGGGAAACATTAAGACCTTTTGGTCATAATCAGCCTACCTTTTCTACATGGTTGTTGAGAGGAAAAAATAAGCTAATAAAGATCAAATTCCCCTTAAAGTTTCAAATGTATATGACAATGGGGAGGAGGAAGAAAAAGAGAAAGAGCAAAATAGTTGTTATTCTTGGTCACTGAAAATGTCTGGAACATAGGGGGAAAAATATATATATACACACACACACACACACAAACATACATATATACACACACATATACATGTATGTATAAACATCCATACCTACATACATAAATGAATGAATAAGCAAAAAATATCCCCTTTTATCAAATGAGACCATTTTTCTGAAGAGAGTTATTTTCAGAAAAACAACAGAACAAATAAATCAGGTTGCTTTGTTTTGGGACCTCATTTATACAGTGAGCATAGACTGTTCCCTGCTCATATGCTGTTTTCTCTTATATATTTTACTTAGGATCCCACAGATATCTGAGGATAATCCAAAATTCTTTTTAATTCGGCTGATGATTTCAAGAGTCAATCCCTACTCTTCTGTGAACTCTCTTCAAAAACAAAATAATTTAATTTAAAGAAAATCCAGGAAGGCTAAATCAATGCAATCTTGGGCCTATGGTAAATAGTTTGGCAGATGAATTTAGTTATTTCCAAATCTGTACATGATGGAGAGGACCTTCAATAAAAATACCGGGTCATCTGGAAGATGTACCCCTGTTCTACATTGATGAATGTTGGTAGATTGGTGAACTAGCTACTGGGTGGTGCTTAAGACCACATAATTTAGAGACATATTGTATTAACCCTGGCAAATTCTATTGCCTGCCATATGGGCAAATTATTTTATCATTTGGAGGCTCAGTTTCCCTATCTAGAAATGTGAAAATGTAGTAATAATCACCTCCCAAGATTGTAATGAGAATTAAGTGGGATGCAGTACCTAACACTGCCTAGCCTATAGTAGAGCACCCAAATTGGAATTATAATGCCTTTGCTGTTATCATTAGTCTACACATTTAGCCTATCATTAGCCTAGTTGATAATAGTGTTGATCTGAAATGCTTAGACTGTTTATATATTTAAGACTCCTAGTTAGCCACCATCTTTCGGACAGCTCTGCAGGTTTCATTTTCTGCTTGTGATTTTTCCAGAGAAATTGGTCTCAAGGGTTTAAAATTTTCCCGGGGACTTCCTGAAGGTCAGGGTCTATCTTGTGGGAATGTGTTCTTCTCAATGAGCCGAGACTAAGCACAAGAATTTGTGGTTTTTAGTAGAGTGGAGCTTGGATCAGCAAGATGGAATTTGGTCATAGAGTAACCCAGAAATCCAGTCCTTATAGAGACATCAACCTGACTGATACCGGGCAAGAGATGCCTGTTGTGTGTGCTTTACACAAGAGATCATTTATAACTGATGAAGTTTAAAAACATCCCCATTACTCATTACCCTAATTTAATAAAATACCTTGTCAGTTAAAATAGTGATGCATGAAACAGGTTTTGTTCCTAATATTCATCATCTGCCAAAGTAGATTTGGGAGGACACTAACAATATGAAATGAGTGCCCAAGCATTTTACTTCATGGTTTATCCAAAACCTGTGGCCTCAGTCAAAGAAGTCAGCATTGACATATCAAGCACTAGCAAATGCAGAAACTCTCCCAGTGAAACGTCTGCAAAGGAGAAAAGAAGCAGCTTCTATGTTCTGGCCTTTTATGATGGAATATACCTGTCCTCACCCTTTTTAGACTTACTGTGTGTGACAAGGCATGAAAAGAGAGGGCAGAGTTTATCTACTTGCTGTTTTAACCTTATTTGAGTGACCACATGACAAAGTTGGGGAGAATAAAATGTTATTGCTTCAGTGGGTATTCAGTCAAGAACTTTAGCTTAAAGATGGGCCAAGTGACCAGAATTTTATGGTTGCAAAGATCAGATGTCAACAACATCTGAAGATTTCTTCAGCATGGATGGTGAAGTCCTCCACAATTTGACTATAGCTTTATCTTTCCTTGTGGTCCACCTGAGCCCTTTGCTCTGACCATGCCATGTTCACCTTTGACTCCATTCTCACTTTCCTTACTCATCAACTCCTTTCTCCATCTGACTCTGCCACCCTTGGAGACACTACTTCTGCTCTGACACTGTCTTTAGTTGCCCCAATGCATTAAAGATTATTGACCTTCGCTTCCTTTAAATACTCTATTTAATACTTTAAATAGAGTATTCTTGTAGTTAAATCTTGCAGTAATTAAATATGTAGGCTCAGGAGTCAGCTAGCCTGGGACAGAAGCCTGGCTGTTTCATTTACTAGTGGAGAGGCCTTGGGAAAATTTCTTAAACTTGGTGTGCATTTTGTCATATATGAAGTAAGGGTGCTAATAGTACAATAATAGCATCATTGTGAGGACTGAAGAGCTGATTTTGTTTTCAAAGCAGTGTCTGGCAAAAAGTGATTTTATCTTTATATGGGTATTCTTTTTGGTAAGGATACCAAAATGATATTTTGAAGGCAGGAATTATCATTTCTATGTGTTTATATCTTCAAAAACCCTTGCAGTTGGCAGACACTAAAGTGAGTATGAATTGGTTTAATTAATTATTACATATGGGCTCTTAGTGATTATGATGAGCTGTGAATTAGCTTTACTTTCTTTTTTTCCTTCATTAACAACCAATATATTTGAGTACATAGCATATTTTAGGATCTCGAGATATACAAAGGGTCATAGTTCTACCCTCAGGAAAATGGATACATATATCCACAAATAAATGATTGAAATATGGAGAAAACAGTACGTTGACATGGTTAAACACAGGAGCCATGGGAGTACAGACAGGGACAGATGACCCAAAGGGATCCCATGGAAGTTTTATATATAACCAACACTTACAACTGTAGTGACATTTCTGACAAAGGCATTCTCCTTTCAGTACCAAGGAATATATGGGTGGTGAAACTAGCTAACCGGAGAGGCACCTTAAGCTTTAAGGGAAAAACCATTTTTGGAGAAGCCTGAGTCAGAATTGACAGTATTTCTTGAGACACAAGAAGAGTTCAAGTTAACCCAATTTGCTTTGGTATTGTTTTTCTTTGTAAATATTCATTTAAAAAGGCAAGGGGGGAACAGAAATAGCCCTTAAGTGTAGAACTGGGATTCCTTTGGACCTCCACTGCTGTGCAAAAGTTTGAAGGTATATTCAGAACTACTTTAGCTGAGTCAAATAGTTTTCTTTGTTGCCAGGTTCAGGCAAGAACCAGGCAGCAAGCCACCTATGACTTAATTACTAGGCCATATTAAACCATGGCAATTTAATTGCAATTAGTGCTATAATAATGTATTTATAAAATGCCAGTATATGCATTTGCATTTGACAATCCATTTACTTTCAGCCTGGTACTGTATTAAATTATAAAGCGCAAGGTCATTAACCTACATTCTACTCGTGATCATGTTATTAAATTGCATCCTGTCCCTTCTCTGGCTGAGACAACATTGTTAGATCATTTATCTGTAACTATTTAATTTCCTTCTGATCTTCTGAAAGCTTTTATTATTGCTAACTAAGCAGGTGTGACCTGTGCGGAAATCACTTGGCACTTCTTTAACATCTGGGCAGGATCCAAAATTTGGTTGAGTTGCTTTAGTGCTCTCATTTTCCTCCTATTTGCTTTTGGTCATTAGTGATTTTGGCAGAACGATACATGTTTTCATGTTCAGAATCATTAGAGTTTTGGGGACATTAAAGAGAACACTTGGCATGTGACCAAGTGTGCCATGTATGTACTATGGAACAGAACACTTCCTCTGTTTCTGAAGCCAAGGTGGCACTTAGTGTTGAGTGTTCAAGGTTCTTTGGCTCAGTGTTATGGATAATGAGTCTGGCATTTGTACTATAGAACTTCCCAGATAGATTCTTTCTCATGGATAAAACCTATCTTTTATCAACACAGAGCACAAGGACTCCTGTTCCAGACCAGCTGTCTTATGTACCTCACTGGGTATGTGCCCCAGAGACTGGATAGTTTAATACAACTTGTGCTCATAAGTGAAGAATGAAATAAATAGAAGGGAACTACCATTTGTTTTCCTTTTTTGATTTATTGATTCATACTGAATGTGAAAGATCGTAACTCATGGTCTCTCAAATAAATTTCCTATTAAAATGCTGTAAGAGAGATATTCCTGTAAACTCAATTTACAAGAAACTGGGACCCAGAGAGAAAAATTTACTAGTGGAAGTTTGCACAGTTACTAGGTGATATGATTTGGTTATGTGCTCACTCAGATCTCATTTTGAATTGTAGCTGCCATAATCCCCATGTGTCAGGGGAGGGACCCAGTGGGAGGTAATTGAATCATGGGGGTGGGTTTTTCCCAGGCTGTTCTCATGATAGTGAATAAGTCTCGTGAGATCTGATTGTTTTATAAAGGGCAGTTCCCCTCACACGCTCTCTTGCTTGTCACCATACAAAATGTGCCTTTGCTCCACCTTCGCCTTCCACCAGGATTGTGAGGCCTCCCCAGCCATGTGGAACTGTGAGCTCATTAAACTCTTTTTCTTCATAAGTCACCCAGTCTTGGGTATTTCTTCATAGCAGTATGAAAATGGACTAATACACAAGGTAGTTGAGCTAGGATTTATAGTCAGGACTGTAGGACTCCAAAATGCTTTGTGACAAATCACAATTTAGTTATCATCTATTATGTACAGAACTCACTCTGTTTCCCTGAGGTTAGGTATCTTGTCTATGGATTAAGCATATTTGGCCTTCATCTTCCTTCTCTTTTTGCTGACATTCTACTGACCACATTATTACTTGCTAAGATGTTTTACACTGAAGGAAAGAAGGAGCAGACGTAGAAAGTATAGAGCAAATATAGTCAAATTTCAAGTACTGGTAACTGTTGATCAACAAAGCATCATGTACATATTTAAGACCCAAATATGAAGGAATGAATGTATGAATGAAGAAAGAAAGGTGTTTTTGATTGAACTCTTCTTCAAATGAATATATGCTCTTTTTTAACAGAGTCATATATATTCATCCTCAGAGTAGTGTTTTTGCCGAAGAATGTCCAGCTTCGCCATTGAGATAATAGTTTAGTAGAGGATTGGTAGGATGGTGGCATTGAAGAGCACTTTGTATAAGTTTGGCTGCCAAGAGTGTGAAGAGAAAAGCAAGTGACAGAGTGAACATCTGTTTTCAGAAGACCTGTCTGCAGGAAAAATACCTTATCTGTGTAGTGTCGTGATCTGTACTTGGAGTTCATTATTGGGTATCAATGATGTACTAGAGACTACATCAGGTCCCAGACATACAATGGTGGGAACAGTATACATGATTCTTATTCTCTTATGTATGTATTCATATATCTCATGTATATCCAAGTGAAGTCAATGAATAAATTGTAAATTGAGAAAATCCCTTCCAATTCTCTACTTCTCAACGCTTCTCTCCACTGTCTCTTGTGATTGGCAGAACACATCAAGTAAAGGGACTGAGTGATGCTTCAGCTGTATCCAAGGTTATCGGATTTATATTTAGAATCTCATTCCCTCAGCACTTCTTTCAACCCATGAGTTGTGGATTCAAATACAATTTTCATTAGTCCATATTCAAAGAGGCTGACTGAATACTTTGGCTTAAGTGACAGTAACTTTTAAAATACCCTCAGGACCTGAAGTGATTGCCAGACTCCAGAAATCTGTGCTAGGGAGAAACAATGCAATTAAAGTTGGTCACACATGATACAGATACTCTTTTTCTGGGTCAATCAGAGAATTTTGGTGACTTTTTCTTGTGAGTAAATAATTGACCTCAATGAATATATGCAGTCAGATTATATATAGAGGAAAGGGTCAGCTCAATATTTTATCAGATTTTGAATACCTATTGTAGAATGAGATTGGCATCATGACTTTATTATGTTGTGTTCTACCATTAGCATTTATACATGTTAGGGTATGTCTGATTGATTAGTTGAGGCGGTTTGCCCATTAGTTATCTTATATGAGACCAGGCTGCATCCTGAGAGACAGCTCTTCCTCAGAGAGATGGAGTTCTTCTTACAGTTCCCTGATCAGGGAAAAGAGGGTCAATTCTGAATACAGCATTAAAGGCTTAGAGCATATCCCCATTGGGGTCCTGATATTTTTTTCTCCTTTCATCTGAGTAGGTTTAAGTGCTTGAAAACTAGAGAATGTGTATTGTCCACATTTTAAATTCCTGATATTTACCATGGTACCTGATCTTTAGTAGGCAATCAATAAATATTTCTGAATCAATAAAAAGTACAGGGTTTGGGTTGTGGTTAGTGAAATGCTTGGAATTCAAGTTAGTTCTATGTTCCAGGCACTGTGCTAAGCAGTGTACATATATCCTTCATTAGCTGCAATAGCCTTTTGGAGTAGATGGTGACATTATTATCCTTATTTTCAAATGAAGAAACTGAGGCTCAGAAAAGATAAATTAATTAGTTAAGTTCACATGGCTGATGAGAAAGGATTTGACTGACGATTATACGACTCTCAATCTCATGGAACCTCCCAAGCATTTTTGTGCCAACTTCAACCTTAATCTCTAGCATAGTATTAAGGGCACAGTATGAAAACTGAGAAAATTTTCCAGCATCAACAATAATATTAATATAAAGTAGTTGATGACATATTGTGAGTATTAAATACTCCATGCACCTAGGCTCTCTTAGAATCTGAGAGTGAGGATATACTATAAAGATTAATCAATTGGTATTTTTCCTTCATTATATTCTAGGATATAGTTAATAATGTTGCTGCTGTTGATGAATGCGTGTATCTATCTGAATAATGAAGAATGCAATAAATCCCCCTTGATATTATTTCAGTATTTGAGTTCAGTATTGAGTTTGTAACTGAAGATCTACCTCCAAATTCTTTTTACTTCCTAGTTTATTGGAGGGAATTAAATAAATTCCCTTTAGGGTTTTTTGTTTGTTTGTTTGTATTTTGTTTTATTTTGAAACGGAGTCTCGCACTTTTGCCCAGGCTGGAGTGCAGTGGCGCAATCTGGGCTCACTGCAAGCTCCGCCTCCCAGCTTCACGCCATTCTCCCGCCTCAGCCTCCCAAGTAGCTGGGACTACAGGCACCCGCCACCACGCCCAGATAATTTTTTGTATTTTTAGTAGAGACGGGGTTTTACCATGTTAGCAAGGATGGTCTCGATCTCCTGAGCTCGTGATTCGCCCTCCTTGGCCTCCCAAAGTGTTGGGATTACAAGGCATGAACCGCCGCGCCCACCTGTTTTGTTTTTTAGGTTGTTTTGGATTGGGTATTTCTGATTGGAAACAGAATGAGTTTTACTAAATACAGCATATATTTCTTCCAGTTCTGGATCCATATTTTCTGCAGACCATTTAGTGGAATGGTGTTATGGCTGGGAATGCATACTCCTTTACATCCCAGTCTGGAATTGACATGAGTCTTTCTGAATTTGAATTATCTGCATTGGAATTGGACTCTGGAACACTTAAAGTCTTACTTGTCTGTAGCTGAAAGATCTTGGGAAATGTTCCTTGTGTGATGACTACATTGAGTTCACTACTCTAGGGAAACCTAAGGCACCTGTGAATTTTTAATAGCTGAATTTTGTTGGACCAATTATACAGTTATACAAAGTTTTAAACTCTGCTTCATGAATCACATGGACAACTTCTTCTTCACTAATAATACCTGAGGATTCAGCTTCTGTTTGCCTTTGTCATTGAACATGTTAAGAAAATCATATTTATGTGCCTGTCTGAGAGTTTTCTGACATTTGGTATATATTCATTTATCTGCTCTCCAGGTTATTTTTTTTTTTTTTTTTTT
>NW_016808764.1:3878989-3900929 GCF_001698545.2 Rhinopithecus bieti
GGTAGTTTTGGTGGAAGTCTGACTACCCTAATGGATTATTCATGTAGTTATATATTTTTAATATGAAGTATAATAAAACTGGTTTTAAATAGGAATATAAAGCTACTCGAAAATAATAAAGATTAAATCAACATTTTAAACACCTCTTTATTAGGCTTTGAAATACTGCTGAGTTCATTTATTTCTTTATCTCTCTTCAGCAGATTCAATATTTTTAATGATTAATTATATTAGCTATGTTTCATGATTCAGTAGAACTGTAATAACATTTTAGATGCACAATCATTTATCACCCAAGCAGAGAGGCTCCTATTTTGTTCTCTGGGTTTGACTTTATCCATTTAGTATAAATACCTAACCTTATAATCTTTCAAATTCAAATATCTCTGGATTGGAAGCTAAACTTACTTGAGATAGGAAGTTGAACTCAAATTAAGTACTCAATATGGGAATCATATTATCTACACTAAAAAATTAGAATATTCCATGTGATAAATAATTATTGTTTGTTGATTGGTAAATATATTCACATAAGAAGCTTTATTACCCTCATGGATATTAATAAATTTAATGTAAAATGATGGCTGTATCATAAATTTGATTGTTTCATTTGACTTAGCTGTTCTTACTTTTTTCTTGTCTTATTTTTTTCTACAGGTTTGATGTAAACATATTCAGCAAGTTCTATAGTTAAATATGCTTGCTTAATACACATGAAGCAACTAAAGATAATGGAAGATAATTAGGTGACACTTAGACATGTGTTCTAAATTAAGCACTTAATATGTGACCCAAACACCTCTTGCATTGAGTCTTGACATGAGCACCAGTTGTAGAGTCCTTAACCTAAGTTTATAAGCTTCCGAGAAATTACATGCATATCTACAATTATATGTACATATACTTTCGTCTAATAAATTCTACTGACATAATGGTTTCTCCATTGGTGAAACCAAAAACAATAGATTTTATTTCCACTAAATTCCCTTCTACCTCTCAAATTCTGATCATTCATGTTGCGTGTACTGCTCCCTTCCCTTTTTCTTTCCTTCCTTAGATAATATAGTCAAATTTCCTACTTTTATAGATGAAAACAAATCTGATGGTTAATGCCTCTCTAAGTTGGGTTATGGTGATAGAATTGAGAAATGAGGAATAAATTCACTAAGCCAGAAAGAAAAGTTTGGCTTTTTAACAAAGTGGAGGACTAAGTGCAGCTATAGAGGTCCAGGAAATAGAGTCCAACATTGTCAAGTCATAGAAATAATAAAAAAGTAGTGGGTCAAGGCAGAAAACAGTACAGAGCAATTCTTTTGAGGAGATATTACAGTGTGATGTCCCAGACTCATACAAATAGGCTGTGTTAAGGGACATAGAAGAGCCAGCTGTGTTTAGAGAGTATAGCAAAAAGCCCAAATAGATTGCTCTGCTTTTTCCCTTCCGTCCTACTTCTTACACTTAGGTCTTCTCTCTGCAACAACGAATTCAAAAACTTCTTGAGAACTTAAAGCTTGTAGAATGAACTAGATGAACATAAATGAGGACAATCTTGGGCTTTGGCAATGAAGTCATGGATTATCACCCCAAATAAACACAGAAGACAGATTGCAAATTCAAATCAGAAACACATATGTAGTTCATTGAGCATCAGCTCAAGGCGTAGCTGCTCTGTGTTACATAATGGCAAGGGGACATGTGTCTGAGAAGGGATCTCATGTAGAATTCAAGAGCTGCTTGCTGCCTGAATATCTGATATACTGAGAGATAAGGTCTTTGAATGATTTCTTGGGGACATTTCAACCACCAGGATTTAGATGATTGTCTAAGGTCATTATGTAAACAAAGTATGTGGGGGAAAATGGCATGGGATTTTGGAAGCCAAATGACACAAATTAAGTCAACAAAGTAATTTCATCACTAAGCAGCTTCCCCATGTGAAAAAAATGCAGAGACTCATGGGGTTGGATTCAGGATTTAATTAGATGATACACATGGCAGAACTTTGTAAACCTCTTTATAAATGTTAGCTTATTTATTTAAAGGATAATATATTTGTCCCTTGGACTGGCAAGGCCCAGAGTCCATTTGGAGGTTAAGCTTGCAGGCAGTAAACAGATCAGTGCTCAAATGGGGCACAGTGGGAACCTCTCCCTCTGCAATTTGTCCCTACAGTGCAGCTGGAGGCAGCCAAGCATCCTGAGCCAGCGACAGCATGAGGCCCATCAGAACTCCTGCCAGGGCTGCCCTTTCCTCTGTGGGGAGATTTTCCAGTGAAATGTTCTTGTCATTTCTCTGGGGAAGAGGGATTGAGACCGGGAGAGATCCAGGATGGGTCAACAGCTCCTAAGCGTGGTGGTGGAGCAACCATTTGCCCTTGCACTTTTCTGTCTTGAGTAAAAGATAATTTAGCTTCTCTGAGGGAAAAAGTATCTAATGTCAGTAATGTCAGAATAAAATGTGGTCCTTCTGTTTATATATCTGAGCAGCATGATGTAGTAGGAGGGGATCTAGACTTAGAGGGGGTCAATCTGGTCCCTTTACTAACTCACTGTGGAATCATAAGGAGTTCATTTGACCTCTTGTTTTCCCATCTGTAAAATGGGATATAAAATCTGTCCTGTTTTCCTTATGAGCTGTTAAAAGTTTATCTGAAAATCGTTTAAAAGCATACAAAATTATACAAAAATATGTTCCTCCCTTTCTTATATTGTTTATATTGTAAGATAAATCCAATTTTGCCTCACTTACAAAACACCAGGTTATACCTACTTCTGACTCAAAAATCAGTACTGCAGTAGATTACTACTGCGTCAGTTCTTAAAGTTGTGCCTTAGGGAGGATGTGTAGGAGCTGAAAGAGTGTGCACTTTAGAAATAGGTAGACCTGGGTTTAAATTCTTGCCAATCATTTACTTACTAAATAATCAGGAAAGATTTTCTTAAACTGCCTGGGACTCAGTTGTCTCTCTTGTAAAATGGTCAAAAGTATGCCTTTATCACAGAAGTGATGCAAAGTACAGGATATATCATAGGCCTCTATACAATATCTTCACCCCAAGAGTAGATTCTAGCTAATTATTAACTCTATTCCATCCACCCCCTAGAGTATTAAAATGAGACACACGAGTGGTGTAAAAGTGTGAAGGTCTTATCAGACATTTAACAACTTTTGCTCTTCTTTGGATTTTTCACCTGAACAAAGTATATGAGAGCAGTGTCATGTGGACATGTTAAGGAAACATTTAAAAAAGTAAAAGCACATTAAAGGATACATGAGTGGGTTCAAGTGAGAAGGGTGTAATTTCCTTGTGAGGATTCAGTTCTTGAATTTAGAAAAATTTTTAAATAAAATGAACATAGTGACAAGCATATCTGTAATACAAGTGGAAGGAATATTAGTATTAGAGACATATTTTTTTCTTTTGTGTAATTTTCTCTTCAACAGGTCATAAGTTTACATTGGACATCAGTTTTCTTCTTTGTAAAGTGATGTAGTTCATACAAAGCCTTTTCCAGCACTCACATTTCCTAGACCTACGTTGCTCTGTTCATATTTCTGAGTCTTTGGCTTGGAGGAATTCATCCCTAAAAGAGGAAGCTTGGGATTGATCACTGGGGGCAGGCAGCCGACGAAGTCCAGGTGTCAACATGAGTGAATGTTCACATTTCCGGCTTCACTTCAGTCTCTCTGAAATCCATCCCTGTGAATGGCCAGCGCTCTGCTTAATGAACATTTGCACTGGCACATTATACTACAGGCCGACCAATGACCACCCCACCATGAGCCCAAGTCTCCTTCAGGGAGGGGCTTGTTTTATGGTTCCTTTTGGTTGGAGTTAATACAGTGGAAGCTCATTATAACCCCAGTGCTGATCAAGAGTGAAAAAGACATCTGCATCACCAAGAGCATTAGGGTGAATTTAACATGATGCATACTTAATTCTGTAGGCACAGACTCTAAAATGGCTGATACTAACAGACACGTTTTTATTTAAAAAGGTGTTTGCACTCTGCTGTGGCTGCCCACGTGGAGGCAGAATGTGGATCACTTTTCAGCAAGATGTAACAACTAGGGTGTGGGCAACCCATCCAGTTCTCAAGGGAACACACTGACAGGGTTCTAACAGTTTCCTTGAAAACAGAATGATTTGAGTTACAACATGGGGACTTCAGGCCCTTCCTCTTAATCTGGTTCAGTGTTTCTTTCACTTTAGCATGTATAGGTATAACTGTATAGGGCTGTATATTTCCAGGTGCACATATTGCACATTATGGATGACTCAGGAGATTTTCCAGGACAGTTTTGGCAACATGCAATTCTTTTGTTATATGCTGAATGTACAATCTGCTTACTCCTCTACCCTTTCATGTTAGAGATGACCACAGACTCCCTGACTATCATAAAATGTAGTCCAAAGGCGTAGAAATATTTCACCACTCTCTCCAGGGTAGGGTTGACTTCTCCTTCTAAAGGTTTCAGTCATACTTGCATCAAAATCAGGACAAAGCTGCCAAATACAACTCCCTTTCCACATCAGCTGCCAAGCACCTGAGCTCACAGGAAGACATCTAGGTCAGCTTTGCTATTTTCCTTTGTTCCAGGACTGTGGTGTCAGAATTAATAGCTGCAGGGACAGACCTGTTCATGATTAATGGCCTAATCAGAGGAATATCTCTTAAACTTGCAAAAGTTGTTTATTTTCTTACTTTAAGGATCCTAATTGCGTGTCATACCTTTTCGGTCTAGCATTTGGTCATTCTTTATATAGCAATGTGACCTCTTTGTTGTTGTTATTCTTTTTGGCTGTGTGTTTTTGTGTATTATTTGGTAAACTGTAGTGCTCACTGAAGGCAAAGCTGCAAAAAGGTATCAGGAAACTAGAGGAACAAAGGGGACATGTCTCTGGTCTGGTTGTCTTGACCTCTTGTCTTGGAGAGATCACCAAAGAGCCCTGGCCGTCTGGACCCCCCAGTTCACCTCTGTAATGGGCCTTGTGACCACATGATCTGCTTTGCTAGGGACACTCTTAGTTTATGCCACATTCACTTGTCCTGGTTTGCAAGATTTATTTCATGGTTACACTAACAGTGGAGAGAGTGATTGTATCTTCTCCACAGGGTTTCTGTGAAGATTAAAGGGACTACCCCCAAGTAGGGTGGAACTTGTATGAAAGACACTATGCAGTTGAGGACACGCACTTGTCTTTGGGATACAAAGGAAAGAAATGTACTTAAATGAATTTGCCTATACATGGTAGAAAGTAGGCTGGGATTATTTTAAGGATACAGTACTATCAAGGATTTCATGAATATGGAATTGAGAAGCTAAAAATCTATGAGGACATAAAAACCGTGTCTCCTTGTTTCTGTTTATCTTTGATTTTGCCCCTGTCTCTGATCTTTTCCCACATCTTAATTTCTGTCTCTTTTTACCTTGTTATATTTCTCTGAGTCTCTGAGATCTCTCATTTCTGCTTTTGATTCTTTCTCCTAGGTGGAAATCCACACCTTCTATTTTACTCTTTCTGCTTTCTTCTTTCAAAATTTCATTTCTACAGAACACTGGATATGTGCCCTCTTATGTCAGATGTCTCTGCCAACTGATTACAGTCTTGTGTCTCTTTTAGTTCTGATCAAATAAGGCTAGGAGCCCCTCCTCCAGGGGTTGTGGGGAGGTTATGGGCATAACACACCAAAGTATAATAATACGTTTGCCTGTATAAGTCCTTGCTAAATATCCTCATGAAAATGTAGGTCAGATAGGGCTGAAGCTAGGTGTTTAAGGATCTGAGTTTCATCAAAACATAACCTATCACTACTAGCAAACATAAATTCAGTTATTTCAAACAATTATATAAGGGTCTAATCTATTCCAAAGATAATTCTTACCACACACACACACAAATGTGTCTCAAGCATTAGAGGAAGGGCCTAACAATAATCCCTGTATTAAAAAAGAGATTATTATGCCACTGCCAGGTAACACCTCTTTGCTTTTTTGAGGGGTGGGGATTGTCATAATTTTTTTTCTAATAGGCTGGATAGTTTTATTTGTGTCACCCATAATTTCTGTCCTGGTCCTCTCTGTGGCTTGTGGGAAGTTGGATGGGATTGAGTAGGGGGACTAATTGTGGAAAAAGCAAATTTGTGCGTCACATTCATAACCCTGGCCTTATGATCATTGCCTTCCCAGTAAATGAACTAATGGAAACAATGCATACATATACACAGGCAAGCCACGTCAAGCTTTGCCATAGAATGGTTCAGTGACTTCACCAACTTGAGTCTTTTGATCCTAGACATGCCAATGGCTGATGTAGTTATAAATACCTTCTGAGAAACAGCATGGGACACATGGGCTCCTTGTGTTTGAAGGTAAATATCCCCTGGTTAGTTTCTTTTGTGTGAAAAAGAGGCAGTGCCTCCTTTGGGCTTATGGGTTGGTCAAAGGATCAATATTCATTGATGTTCTTGTCCCTGCTCCCAGGTTTGCTATAAAAGAGCAGCTAGCTGGCCATTCCGAGGCCTGGCATTCCAAGCTGCTGAACTATCCAATGTCTGATCCTCCATTCTCACATTGCTGAGAAAGGAAAAGCCCATCTACCTTTTGTTCCTGCCCTCATTTGGTTCATAAGAGCCATCCAGGAGCTATATGACCTTTTCTTAGAGCGTTGTTAAGCTCTAACGGATATTTTACCTAAGGTGGGAGGCTAGGAGAGGAATTGCTGGGCTCAGTCTTAACCATTAAGTAAAGGTAAATGACAGTATTGAAGCCTCAGCTTTAAAGAAGGAATACTTAGCTTTTTCTGTCAGTGCAGGGGGGTGAAAAGGAAATGGGTGCCATACTTCCCAGGCAAAATCCACACCAAATACATGTATTTCAATTGCTAGTGTTCTGGCTTCAGGCAAATTAATTAAACATCTTGAGTCTTAGTTTACCTGTGAATGAATAAAGTGTTTTTGAGATTGACAGTCTATTATCTTTGTGGGAGTAGAGTTGGGTTTTAGCCACAGGTAGAATGCACTGGTGATTATAAACCAATAGTCTTCAGTACCTGGCTTCAATTTCATTACAGAACCCCTGTACTTCTGGCTATCTCCTCAATTACTGAAACCATTTGCAGTTCTAGCACAAGGTCATGAACTTTCCTATTATCTTTTTTAAAAAGCCCCATTGACGGGCCGGGCGCGGTGGCTCAAGCCTGTAATCCCAGCACTTTGGGAGGCCGAGACGGGTGGATCACGAGGTCGGGAGATCGAGACCATCCTGGCTAACATGGTGAAACCCCGTCTCTACTAAAAAAATACAAAAAAAACCTAGCCGGGCGAGGTGGCGGGCGCCTGTAGTCCCAGCTACTCAGGAGGCTGAGGCAGGAGAATGGCGTGAACCCGGGAGGCGGAGCTTGCAGTGAGCTGAGATCCTGCCACTGCATTCCAGCCTGGGAGACAGAGCGAGACTCTGTCTCTAAAAAAAAAAAAAAAAAAAAAGCCCATTGACATGAATAAATAGGTACTCAAGAGGAGTGAAGAGGGCAAATTATTCATCTTAAGAACATTAAAGTAAATTGGTGAATATTCTTCTTATTATTAAACCCTGTCTTGGGGAGACTTTTATTATATAGAACTAAAGTCCATTGTATTATAGTCTAAAATAATTTGAGAAGGAACAATTGTCCCAAATTCATGTTATAATTTATACCTTATCAATACACATTACGATTATTAGTGCATTGAATCCTCAAGGTAACAGTGTCATTAATCCCAACTTCCAGATGACAAAAAAAAGTCAGTTCATGTAGGTTGTGACTCACCAACCCTCAAGGACCTTATTCAACTTGTTTTCAACTCCATGTTCCTTTAATTGTTGCTATTTTGTATCCTATTAATATTAGTTTTTACTACATAATAGTGATTAAAATGATCAAGTGAGATGGCTTAAAGAGTTTTTTATTTGATGTTTGTGTTCTGATGTCTGTAACAAAGCCCTCTCTTTATCCCTAATAATAAATAAAAGTCGTGTCTTTGATTTCAGGATCTAGATATTTGCTTACATTTTCCCTCAGGTTGTCCCTCTCTACTCCATGAAATATTTTTCAGCACTATTGTTATTGACATTAAACATTGTTACAAAATGAAATGTTCAACCATATCAATTCTGCTGTGCTACAAGCATAATACAATTACCACATTTTACTCCTATTATTTAAAGGAGTTAATTGAACCAGAACTGCTACTAGCTAAAAACGTGTTATATGTAAATTTTGAATTTAATTTCCTTCATATATAATGCTCTGCAATAGTAATACAGATGAAAGAGGGAGAGATTCTGGGATAAAACCTCAAAATATGATTTGGTTTCAAGTATCTACTCTTTCTACACAGATAGGAAAACCACTATTAAATTTTTGATGAAATTATGTGTTTACATGCATATGTTTTTTAAATGAAACAAGTTAACAAATGTTTTAACAAGACAAATTTGAGGGGCAGGGCCAAGATGGCAGATTAGAAGCAGCTTATGTGTGCTGCTATCATGGAGAGGAAACAAAGGGCTAATGAAGATTGACCGTGCAGGCCATTCATCTGGGAAAACACATCAAGATCCATCACGGCAGCAAGGGAGCATAGCAGAGAGGAGCAAAGCTGGGCAGTAGCCTGTCTGGGCTTGACATGGAGCCAGAAGAACCTCTTCAACATGGGAAAGGCTGAGTGAATGCGAGGCCCCTAGGGGAATCATGCTCTCCACAGGGACATGGGCAAGACTGGCCATGGGAGAATATTCCTAGCCCCATAAACATTCCCCAACCCCTAGCCCCACACCATACTTCTAGTCTGAGGCAGAGAGCCATTTGGACATTTTGCAGAGACAGTACTTAAGTCTAAGGGAACCTCTACACATCTTGGTCCCCAGAGCAGATAAGCACCATCACCATAGCCCCAGTAGAGACTACAGTAGCAGGGCCTGTGAGCAGTAAGATTGCTCCACCTCCACCCCTTGCCAGGTGGTACACAGCACCAGCTTTTAATCCAGCAGTCCTACTTCAGCAGGAACTCGAGCAGTCACTCCAGCCATCCCCGCCACTAGTAGCCAGAGGGACAATGCTTGCTAGAGCTTCCATCCCAGAGGTCCCACTTCGGTGTGAACTCAGCTGGAGGGTGCAGCCTCCTGTTGTCCCAAGAAACACACAGACAGCAGAGTGCATGACCCTGCCCACCCCTGCCACTGTTGGGAAAGAATCTGAGATAGAAGCCTGGTTTTCTGAAATAACTCAGACAAAATAAAGAAAATGAACAAAACATCCAAGAAATATGGAATTTTGCAAAAAGAACAAATCTATGACTCACTATTGTCCCTGAAAAAGACAGAGGAAACCAAACAATATAAAAAACATGTTTCAGAATATCATCCATGAAAATTTCACCAACCTCACTAGAAAGACCAACATTCAAATTCAGAAAGTGTAGCAACCCCCTGTGAAATAATACACAAGAAGACTATCCTCAAGACACATATGCATTAGATTCACCAAGGTAGAAATGAAAGAAAAAATGTTAAATGCAGCTAGAGAAAAGAGACAGGTCACCTACAAAGGTAACCCCATCAGGCTAACAGTAGACCTGTCAGCAGAAACCCTACAAGACAGAAGAGATTCAGATTCAATATTCATCATTTTAAAATAATTTTTGGCCTGGGTGCGGTGGCTCACACCTATAATCCCAGCACTTTGGGAGGCCAAGGCAGGCAGATCACTTGCAGTCAGGAGTTTAAGACCAGCCTGGCCAACATGGTGAAACCTTGTCTTTACTAAAAATACAAAAATTAGCCGGGCATGGTGACATATGCCTGTAGTCCCAGCTACTCTACTCAGGAGGCTGAGGCAGGAGCACTGCTTGAACCCAGGAGGCAGAGGTTGCATTAAGCTGAGATGGCACCACTATAGCCTGGGCAACAGAGCAAAACTCTGTCTCAAAAAAAAAAGAAGAAAAGAAAAAGAAAGAAAGAAAATAACTCGGTGAAGAATGTCATATCCAGCCAAACTAAGCTGCATGAGTGAAAGAGAAATATTCTTTTTAGACAAGCAAATGCTAAGGGAATTTGATACCACCATATCTTCCTTACAAGATGTCTTAAAAGGAGAGCTAAGGTTAAAAAGGAAAGGCCATTACTAACTACTACAATATACACTAAGGTACATAAACCATTGATGCTATAAAGCAACACAAACAAGTCTGCATAATAAGCAGCTACCAACATGATAACAGGATCAAATCTGCACATACCAATACTAACCTTGAATGTAAACAGGCTACATGCCCCAATTAAAAGGCACAGAGTGACAAGTTGGATAAAGAAGCAAAACCCAACATTATGCTGTCATCAAGAGACTCATTTCACAGGCAATGACATTCAAAGGAAAAAGTAAAGAGATGGAGAAAAATCTACCAAGCAAACACAAAATGTAAGAAGGTATGTGTTATGATGTAGTTTGGATTCACATCCCCACCCAAATCTCATGTTGAAATGTAATCCCTAGTGTTGGAGGTGGAATCTTGTGGGACCTGATTGAATCACGAGGACAGATTTCTCATGAATGGTTTAACACCATCCATTTGGTGCTGTTCTTGTGCTATTGTGTAAATTCTCATGATATCTGGTTGTTTAAAAGTACGTGGCACCCTCCCTCTCTCTCGGTCTTCCTTTTGCCATGTAAAGTGCCTGCTCTTGCTTTGTCTTCTACCATGAGTTGAAGCTACCTGAGGATTCCCCAGAAGCAAATGCTATTATGCTTCCTGTGCAGCTTGAAGAACTACGAGTCATTTAAAATTCTTTCTTGAAAATTACCCAGTCTCAGGCATTTCCTTATAGCAATTCAGGAACGAATTAATACAGAAAATAGGTACCAGAAGTGGGGTATTGCTGTAAAGATAACTGAAAAGGTGAAAGCACTTTGGAATTGAGTAATAAGTTGAGATTGGAAGATTTTGAAGGGCTCAGAAGACAGGAAAGATAAGGGAAGGTTTTGAACTTCTTAGAAACTGGTTAAATGGTTGTGACTAAGATGCTGATAGTGATATGGACAGTGGACCTGACAGACACCTACAGAACTCTCCTGCCAAAAAGAAAGGGATATGTATTAAACTCATCTACACGTGGCAAATACTCTAAAATCAAGCACATAATCCTCAGCAACTTATTAAAAACACCTGAAATCACACCAACCATGCTCTGAGACCACAGTGCAATAAAAATATAAATCAATGTAAAAAACATTCAAAATTGTACAATTACATAGAAATTTAACAACGTGCTCCTGAATGACTTCTGAGTAATTAATTAAATTAAGGCAGAAATCAACAAATTCTTTGAAACTAATGAGAGCAAAGAACATATCAGAATATCTGGAACACAGCCAAAGCAGTGTTAAAGAGGGAAAAGTCTACAGTACTAAATGCCCTCATCAAAAAGTTAGCAAGATTTCAAATTACCAATCTAGTATCACCATTAGGGAAACTAGAGAAATAAGAGCAAAACAACCCCAAGGCTAACAGAAGAAAAGAAATAACCCAAATAAGAGCTGAACTGAAGGAAATTGATATGCGCAAAGTCATGCAAAAAATCAATAAACTCAGGAGCTTGTCTTTTGAAAACATTAATATGATAGATTGGCTACTACCTAGACTATAAAGAAAAAAAGAGAGAGAGAAAATTCAAATAAATACAATTAGAAATGACAAAGGGGGCCTTAACACTGACCCCACAGAAATACAAAAACCCTAAGAAATTATTAAGAACACCTCTGTGCACACAACCTAGAAAATCTAGAAGCACTGGGTAAATTCCTAGAAACTCCCAAGATTGAACCAGGAAGACATTGAATTCCTGAACAGACCAATACAGAGTTCTGAAACTGAATCAGTAATAAAAAGCCTAACAACCAGAAAAAGCCCTGGGCCAGGTGGATTCACAGCCAAATTCTCTCAGATTTATAAGGAGGAGATAGTAGCACTGCTACTGAAACTATTCCAAAAAAAAAAAAAAAAAAAAATTGATGAGGAGGCATTTCTCCCTAACTTGTTCTATGAAGCCAGCATCATCTTGAAACCAAAGTCTAGCAGAGACAAAACAAAAAAGAGATAACTTCAGGCCAATATTCTTCCTTGATGAATACTGATGCAAAAAATTCTCAACAAAATACTAATTGTATTAGTCCATTCTCATACTGCTATGAAAACTTGCCTGAGACTCGGTAATTTATAAAGGAAAAAGGTTTAATTGACCCACAGTTCCACATTGTTGGAGAGGCCTCAGGAAACTTAAAATCATGGCAGAAGGCAAAGGATAAACAGACGCCTTCTTCACAGGACAGCAGGATGGGGTGAGTGCAAGCAGGGGAAATGCCAAATACTTATGAAACCATCAGATCTTGTGAGACCCACTCACTAACATGAGAACAACATGGAGAAAACCACCCCCATGATCCAATTACCTCCACTTGGTCCTACCGTTGAGCATGGGGATTATGAGGATTACAATTCAAGATGACATTTTGGGTAGGGACATAGCAAAACCATATCACTAGTAAAGTGAATTCAGAAGCACATCAAAAACTCAATCTACCATGATCAAGTAGGTTTTATGCCTAGAATGCAAAGTTAGTTCTACATATGCACATCGATATATGCGATTCACCACATACACAGAACTAAAAATCCACATGATCATCTCAATAGATCCAGAAAAGGCATTTGACAGAATTTAACATCCCCTCATGTTAAAAACTCTCAGCAAACTAGTCATACCTACAGATAATAAGAGCAATATATGAAAAACACACAACCAACATATTGAATGGATAAAAGCTGGAAGCATTCCACTTGAAAACCAGAACAAGACAAGAATTCCCTCTTTTACCATCCTGTTTGATATAATACTTGAAGTCCTAGCCACAGGAATTAGGTAAGATAATAAACTAAAAGGCATCCAAATAGGAAAAGAGGAAGTCAAACTATCCCTTTTTGCCAACAATAAAATTCTATAGCTAGAAAACCCCATAGTCTCTTCCCAGAAGCTCCTTGATCTGATACACAACTTTAGCAATGTTTTGGGATATGAAATAAATGTACAAAAATCAGTAGTATGCCTATATGGCAACAACTTTCAAGTTGAGAGCCATATCAAGAATACAATCCCCTGCATGAACAGCCACAAAAATAATAAATACCTGGTAAAACATCTAACCAAAATAGTGGAAGCCTGCTGTAACAAGAATTACAAATCTGTTCAAAGAAATCTCAGAGAACAAAAACAAATGGGAAAACATTCCATGTTCATGAATAGCAGAAATAGTATTATTATAATGGCTGTACTACCTAAAGCAATTTATAGACTCACTGCTACTTCTATCAAAGTACCAATGCCAGTCTTCACAGAATTAGAAGAAACTATTTTGAAATTCATATGGAACCAAAAAATAGCCCAAGTAGCCAAGGCAATTCTGAACAAAATGAACAAAACTGGAGGCATCACATTACTCAATGTTGAACTATACAAGGCTACAGTCGCCAAAACAGCGTGTACTAGTACAGAAAAGGGCACATAGACCAACCGATCTGAATAGAGATTCCAGTTAGCAAGGGCTAACTTTCAGCAAGAGTCATGCCACTGTGCAAGGGCTAACTTTCAGCAAGAGTCATGCCGCTGTGAAAAGTGCTAAAAATGCTTTCTCTAAGTGCACATGTGTAGGCTTTCCAGTGGGAAGAACCACTAATGTGTCCACACCAGTTGATGGGGTATGGGGATGGGAGATGACACGCTCCCCACATCTATTCCCAGGCATCAGTGCTGCCATTTTCATCAATCTGTGTCACGCCAATGTGTCCTTTGTCCCAAGGGAGGTTTCAGTGGAATGTGCTCCTCCTTTTTTAGGGGTGGTCCATGCCAAGGGTGAGATCTCCAGGGGGTCCCACAGCTCTCCAGGGACCCACCATTCTGCTGCACTTGCCAAAATCAGACCAGGCTGTGAGGTACATTCGCAAAGAATCTGGTGGTGCAGTGACTCAAGAGCAGAGAATCTCCAGGCAGGGCAGTGACCCACGACAGGTGAACAACAAGTATGGTGCCCAATGCTTCAGTTCAGGTGTGAAGGGAATGCAGGCATGGAAACCGGGTTCTTTCCTCAGGAAACCCTAAATCTCCACGATAGCATTGCCCTAGGTCAAGAGGACAGAAGGGCTCACCAACAGTTTGGTCACAAGGGTGAAGGAAGGAGAGAAGCACCCCCACCTATCCTTTCCATAGAACTTCAAGTTCCTCTGGGGTTGATCTGTGCCAGAGTCTTGCTGCTTTTCTCTTCTGAACACCAGCTTCTCCTCATGGGCACTATGAGAGGTCCTGGTTTTCCTCATTCAGTTTTCCATTCAAAACTTGTCCATTAACCTGTAATTTTCATCTTTTTTCTGAGGAAATCTGACATCCAATGTCCTTAGTCAGCCATTTTGAAAAAATACTGCAATTTTTAGTTCTAAATTATCAATTTGGTTCTTTTTCATAACTTTTATTTCTTAGTTGAAATGTTATATTTATTCATTTGTTTCAAGAGAATTGGTAAATGTGCATTGAAACATTTTTATAATAGCTGCTTTTCTTTATCAGACAATTTCAACATCTGATTTATTTTAACGTTGGCATAGCTATACATGATCTTTTCTTATTCAAGTTGCGATTTTCCTGGTCCATAGTATGATAAGTCCTTTTCAAAATTGAATCCTATACATTTTGGATATTATAATATTCTGAATCTTGTATTCCCCCTGTTGATGTGTAGCATGAGGGCAGGGGGCACATATATTTGGCTTTCTGTTGGATCCCCTCCTCCACCTGCTCCAACTGGAAAAAGTGGAGTGTTATCTCTTTGCAAATAGATCAGCTAGAAATTCAGCTTCCACCTCCCTGGTAAAAGTGGTGTATCAATATCAGTTCCCTACTGTGCCCTTCTGACACCATGAAGAGGGAAAACAAATATCTGAATCACATCACTATATTGGTTTAAGTTGAGGCCTGCTGCTCAGCTCCACACTGGGCCTCACTGACATTAGGGGATGAATGGGAATAAACGAAGTGCTAACCAACTTCATTTCCCAGTCCCTTGTTAAATGGGGGTGGGAGTGGAGACTCAGCTTGCCACTGGAATCCACTGATTCTACCCTGGCAGGAGAATTAGAGTATGTTCTGCTGCCACCAGATGAAGGATGAGGATCCACTCCCTACTCTGCCCCACTGACACTGCTTGAGCATGAGATTTGGAGCATTCCTTCCCTAAATAAATAAAGAATTGATGGTCAACTCTCTCTTCAGTCCTGCAGACACCACTAGGCAGAGGATCTGGAGCATCAGTACCTGCTTCTACAGGATGCTTCTCTAGTGGTAGGGTAGAAAGTCAGCTCCCACTTGACCTGAGTGAAACTGTGGAAGTGGTATGCGAGTGGGATTTCTGTGGTGTTTGCCTGGAGTAGGTTGTGTATTGGAATTTTTTTCCTCCTTAGGTCACCCATTTTCTGTTCCTTTGGCTAAAGGAGACAGGCCTCTCTTGGATATTTTTTTTTTTTCATGCCTGTTGGCCATTACAAATTAAAGGCTTATGAAGTGTCCTGCCCAAGATGTATGGGAGGAACTAAGAAAACCAAGGACATGCATTACCATGTTGTTGAAGTCCTGAGTACTTGAGGCAGTCCACCTTTAATACTCTTCCTCAGCTTGTTTATTGACTTATGTCCAGAGGTTTTAGTTGGGCTAAATAAAAATCACCACTCCCTCTTGGCCAGAATCAGAAATCCTCTGATAATCTGCTTTTAAAAGTCCAACCCAAATGTAAAAACACATTGCCAAGAACAAATTCTAGAAGCAATAATTTAGGCAAATATATAAAGAAAATTTACATTATTTAAAAGATAGGCTTTGTTTTGTCTCTCTGGGAATATTATTTTCAATCTAACAATAAATATGGTAGTGACAAATTTTCAGAATTAGTTCACTAAAACGTTCTCATTATGGAATTATTTTGGTAGCATTTCATTACACAGATTGTGGTTATTGTGCCTTTTAAATGTATTTCATAATTCTTATTTTCAGAAATTTAAATGTTTATTACTTTATTTAATAAACAAGTATGTCATTCATTTTCAAAACCTGAGATAACGAAGATGAAAATTCATATTGAAGACTACTATTCTTTCATTTAAATATATGTTGAAAGCTAATTATATATTTAAATATATATTTAAACTTTATATGTAAACATTAGACACACATGTGTACGTATATGTGTGTGTGTGAGATATATACACACAACGTGTATATATACACATATGTAAAAGTTAAAAATATATACATACGTATATACACATATGTTATATATACACGTATCATTTAGTGCCTAGAAGATCATTTACAACACATAAAAGTCAGCACTGTCATTTATCTGTTACTCTTTCTATATGGGTACACAATGTGTTTTGTATAAGTGATGCTAAGCCCCAGCTTAGCAAGATCTTTTCCCAATTATGTACTTATCAAGGATGCACTTGTGCTGTGTTACAAGCTCTAATTATGGACAAAGCTAATCATTAATTACAAATGCTACTAATAATTATTATGAAAGTTTATATACATGATCGAAGGAGCTGGCAATCTGGTATGATGAACTAAATTTACAAAATCCTTAATGATTACACAAAATCACAGCCAGAATCCATGAGACACTCTGGAGCGTTAATTATACAACACTGTTGGTCCAATCTGGAGGAAGCAGGCAGGACTTTTATACCCACAAGTCAGCCAATATTTATCTGTGGCCTACTTAATTCTCAGTGATATAGGAGAAACATACAGGCAAAGCAGCCTCTGTTTGAAAGCAGTTCTCAGAGGTAGGAGGCTCCTGTGGGGTATTAACTGACAACACTTACAAGAGTTATGGGATGAATGCTCCTGTACATGTTTTATGGTTTGAATTGTGTCCCCTCTCAAATTCATATGCTGATGTGCTAACTCTAAGTACCTAAGAATGTGACCTTCTTTGGAGACAGTATCTTTACAGAGCAAGTCAAGGTGAGGTAATAAAAATGAACCACAATCCAATATGACTGGTATAATTTAAAAAAGGAGAATTCAGACACTCAGAGAGACACACAGAAAAAAGACAAAGTGAAGAGCCCTGGTAAGAAGACAGCCCTCTACAAGCCAAGGAAGAGGCCTGAAACAGATCCTTTACTCACGGTCTTCAGAAGGAACCAGCACTGCAAGAGATCAGAGTTCACCTTGATCTCTGACTTGTAGGCACTGGTCAACCTGTAGTAGTATCATTACAGAGAACCTGCATGAGTCTCAAGCCTTGGTGGTAAATACCACTTTTGTTTAATGCTTGCCTTTTGTTTCTCAAACATCAAATCCTTGTTTTTATCCACACAAAACATCTTGCGATTCTAACCAAGACAATAGATCACTATTGTCAAGTTTGTCAGTTCTCAGTTCATGGATGTGGTGTTTCCTCCTTTCCCTATTACCCCCTCTAGTAACCTGCAAATGCAGATGGAGTGTGATATGGTTTGGATTTTTGTGCTGACCCAAATCTCCTGTCAAATTGTAATCCCCAATGTTGGAGGAAGGACCCGGTGGAAGGTGATTAGATTATGGGGGTGAGTTCCTCCCTTGCTGTTCTCATGAGACTGAGTGAGTTCTCGTGAGATCTGGTGGTTTAAAAGTGTGTGCCACGTCCCCCTGTTCTCTATTCCTCCTGCTCTTCTGTGTAAGCCCTTTGCTTTCCACCATAAGTTTCCTGAGGCTACCCCAACCATGCTTCCTGTACAGTCTGCAGAACTAGGAGTCAATTAAGCATCTTTTCCTTTTGAATGACCCAATCTCAGGTGTCTTTATAACAATGTGAGAATAAACTAAATTGGTACAGATAGTGGAGCATTGCTATAAATATACTTGAAAATGTAGAAGCAGATTTGGAACTGGTTAATAGGCAGAGGCTGGAACAGTTTGGAGAGCTTAGAAAAAGAAAGGAAGATGAGGGAAAGTTTGGAACTTCTTAGAGACTTGTTAATTTGTTGTAATTAAAGTGCTGATAGTGATATGCACAATGAAGTGCAGGCTGAGGTGGTCACAGACAAAGATGAGGAACTTACTGAGAAATGGAGCAAAGGCCACTTATGCATTAGCAAAGAGATTGGAGGCATTGTGCTCCTGTGCTAGAGATTTGACCTTGAGAGTGATGATTTAGAGTAACTGAAGGAAGAAATTTCTAAGCAGCAATACAATGAAGATGTGTCTTGGCTGCTTCTAGTATCCTCATATTTGTGAGCAAAAAATTATATAAAACTGGAACTTATTTTTAAAAGGGAAGCAGAGCATACAAGTTTGAAAAATGTGAAGCCTGGCCTTGTGAGAGAAAAGAAACCCCATTTTGTGGGGAGGAATTCAAGACAGCTGCAGAAATTAGCATAAGTAAAGAGGAGTTAAATGTTGATAGCCAAGATAATGGGAAAAATGCCTTGAAGGCATTTCAGAGACCTTTGTGGCAGCCCCTCCCATCACAGGCCCAGAGCCCTAGGAGGGAAGAATAGTTTCATGGGCTAGGCCCAGGGCCCACTGCTCTATGCAGCATCAGGCAGGACATGGGACCCTGGATCATGGGTGATCCAGCTCCAGCAGTGGCTAAAAGGGACCAAGGTAAAGCTTTGACCATTGCTTCAGAGAGTGCAAGCCAAAAGCTTTGGTGGCTTCCACATGGTATTAAGTCTGCGGGTAGAGAGACGGCAAGAGTTGCACCTTGGGATATGTATTAGTTTGTTTTCACAGTGCTGATAAATACATACCCGAGACTGGGTAATTTATAAAGAAAAAGATGTTGGGCCGAGCACGGTGGCTCACGCCTGTAGTCCCAGCACTTTGGAAGGCCCAGGAGGGTGGATCATGAGGTCAGGAGATCGAGACCATCCTTTCTAACATGGTGAAACTCTATCTCTACTGAAAATACAAAAAAAATTAGCCAGGCGTGGTGGTAGGCGCCTGTAGTCCCAGCTACTCGGGAGGCTGAGGCAGGAGAATGTCATGCAGTGAGTGGAGCTTGCAGTGAGCAGAGATCACGCCACTGTACTCAAGCCTGGGTGACAGAGTCACTCTGTCTCAAAAAAGAAAAAAAAAAAAAGATATTTAATGGACTCACAGTTCTATGTGGCTGGGGAGGCCTCACAGTCATGGCAGAAGGTGAAAGCATGTCTTACATGACAGCAAACAAGAAAGAATGTGAACCAAGTGAAAGAGTTTCCCCCGTATAAAACCATCAGATCTCATGAGATTTTTTCACTACCATGAGAACAGTATGAAGATCGCCCCATGATTCAAGTATCTTCCACCAGTCCCTCCCACAGCACATGGGATTTAAGAGAGCTGCAATTCAAGATGAGATTTGGGTGGGGACACAGCCAAACCATATCCTTCTGCCTTTGTCCCCTCCCAAATCTCATGTCCTCACATTTCAAAACCAATCATGCCTTCATCATTAACTCAAAAGTTCACATTCCAAAGTCTCACCTGAGACAAGGCAAGTTCCTTCTGCCTATGAGCCTGTAAAATCAAAAGCAAGTTAGTTACTTCCTGGATGCAATGGTGGTAGAGGCATTGGATAAATACACCCATTCCAAATGGGAGAAACTGGCTAAAATGAAGGGGCTAAAGGTCCCATGCAACTCTAAATCTGGCAGGGGAGTCAAATCTTAAACCTCCAAAATAATCTCCTTTGACTCTATGTCTCACATCCAGGTCACACTGATGCAAGAAGTGGATTCCCATAGATTTGGACAGCTCTGCCCCTGTGGCTTTGCAGGGTACAGCCTCCCTCCCAGCTTCTTTCATAGGCTGGCATTAAGTGTCTGTGGCTTTTCCAGGCACAGAGTGCAATCTGCCAGGGGATCTATGATTCTGGGGCCTGGAGGATGGTGGCCTTCTTCCCACAGCTCCACTAGGCAGTGTCTCAGTGGAGACTCTGTGTCAAGGCTCTGGTCCCATATTTTCCTTCCACACTGTCTAGCAGAGGTCCTTCTCCATGAGGACTCTGCTCCTGCAGCAAACTTCTGCCTGGACATCCAGGCATTTCCATACAAACTCTGAAGTCTAGGATGGATTCTCAAACCTCAATTCTTGACTTCTGTGTACCTGCAGGCTCAACACCACATGGAAGCTTCCAAGGCTTGAGGCTAGCATTCTCTGAATCCATGGCCTGAGCTGTACCCTAGCCTCTTTTAGCTGTGGCTAGAGTGGCTGGAACTCAGGTAAACAAGTTCCTAGGCTGCATACAGCAGGGGGGCCCTGGGTCTGACCCATGAAATGATTTTTCCTCCTAGGCCTCCAGGCCTGTTATGGAAAGGACTGCAACAAAGTTCTCTGACATGAACTGGAGACATTTTCCCCATTTTCTTGGTGATTAACATTTGGCTCCTTGTTTATTATGCAAATTTCTGCAGCTGGCTTGAATTTCTCCTCAGAAAATGCTTTTTTCTTTTTATCTCATTGTCAGGCTACAAACTTTTTGACCTTTTATGCTGTTTCCCTTTTAAAACTGAATGGTTTTAACAGTACCCAAGTCACCTCTTGAATGTTTTGCTGCTTAGAATTTTCTTCTGCAAGATACACTAAATCAACTCCCCCTAGTTCAAAGTTCCACAGGTCTCTAGGGCAGGGGCAAAATGCTGCCAGTCTCTTTCATAGCAAGAGTCACTTTTACTTCAGTTCCCAAAAAATTCCTCATCACCATCTGAAACCACCTCAACCTGGATTTCATTGCCCATGTCATTATCAGCATTTCAGTCAAAGCCATTCAACAAGTCTTTATGAAGTTCCAAACTTTCCCACACTTTCCTGTCTTCTGAGCCCTCCAAACTATTCCAACCTCTGCGTGTTACACAGATCCAAAGTCACTTCCACATTTTTGGGAATCTTTATAGCAGTGCCCCACTCTACTAGTACCAGTTTACTGTATTAGTCTGTTTTCATGCTGCTGATAAAGACATACCTGAGACTGAATAACTTATTAAAAAAAGAAGTGTAATGGACTCACATTTCCATGTGGCTGGGGAGGCCTCATAATCATGGTGGATGGTGAAAGGCATGTCTTACATGCCAGCAAATGAGAGAATGAGAGTCAAGCGAAAGGGGTTTCCCTTTATAAAACCACCAGATCTCATGAGACTTATTCACTACCATGAGAACAGTATGGGGGAAACCACCACATGATTCAATCATCTCCCACCAGGTTCCTCCCTTAAGACATGGGAATTATGGGAGCTATGATCCAAGATGAGACTTGGGTAGAGACACAGCCAAGCCTAGAAGCCATTGCCTAGATTTCAGTGGATGTATGGAAACACCTGTATGTCCAGGCGGAAGCCTACTGCAGGGGTGGATCTCTCATGGAGAGCCTCTACTAGGGCAGTACATTGGGGAAATGTGGGTTGGAGCCCCCACATAGGGCTCCCACTATGAGACTGCCTAGTGCAGTGTGAGAAGCAGGCCACTATTCTTCGGACCCCAGAATGGTAGATACACTGACAACTTGCACCATGTGCCTGGAAAAGCCACAGACACTCTATGCCAGCCTGTGAAAACAACCTCAGGGACTGTACCCTGAGGAGCCACAGTCGCAGAACTGTTCAGGGCCTTGGCAGCCCACCCCTTGTGTCAGTGTGACCTGTATGAGAAATGGACTTAAAGGAGATTATTTTGGAGTTTTATTTAATGACTGCCCTGCTGGATTTTGGACTTGCATGGGCCCTGTAGCCCCTTTGTTTTGGCCAATTCCTCCCTTTTGGAAAGGGAGTATTTACCCAATGCCTCTACCCCCATTGTGTCTTGGAAGTAACGTATTTTTTTTTTTTTTTTTTTT
>NW_016808764.1:3901078-3940651 GCF_001698545.2 Rhinopithecus bieti
TTTTTTTTTTTTTTTTTTTTTTTTTTAATAGGATTATAGGCGAAAAGGACTAGCTTTATCTCAGATGACACTTTAGACTTTTGAGTTAATGCCAGAATGAGTTAAAACTTGCGGAACCGTTGGAAGGCATGATTGTATTTTGAAATGTGAAAAGTGCATGATATTTGGAAGGGGACAGGGACAGAATGACATGGTTTGGAGTTGTGTCACCACCCAAATATCATGTAGAATTGTAGTCCCCAATGTTGGAGCAGTGGCTTGGTGGCAGGTGATTAAATCATGGGGACAAATATCCCCCCCTTGCTGTTTTCGTGATTGTGGGTGAGTTCTCACAAGATCTGTTTCTTTACAAGTGTGTAGCACTTCCCCCTGCTCTCTCTTCCTCCTGCTCTGGCCATGTAAGACATGCCCTTTGCATTCCACCATGATTGTAAATTTCCTGAGGCCTCCTCATCCATGCTTCATGTACATTCTGCAGAACTGTGAGTCAATTAAACCTCTTCTTTATAAAATACCCAGTCTCAGGTAGTTCTTCATAGCAATGTGAGAGCAAACTAATATAGGGTGGAAGGTGGTTAAAATTTGCACTGGGAGGAGCAAGTGGCTTGTTGGCATTGGACTAGTATTGCTTACCTGCTGAGAAGAAGCAGATAAGTTCCCAAGTTATATGTACTACAATATTAAGTTTAGACATCACATAATGATGTTTGGTATGTACGCTTTTATTTTCTAGAAGTAAATAAAGTCATAATGAAAACATAATGCTATCAGTGGGAAATATTATGTGTGAACAGGGCTAGTATAGCTCTAAGACCTACGTGTAGATTGTTCTACAAGAGACGATGCCTGCCTCTATGCAAGGCAGAGAATTATGTGGCAACGGATAAGGGAATTGTATCTCTAGCCAGAGAGGCTAGAACATTACTTCAAATAGAAGATTTTCTCTGAGGTTTGAGAATATGCCAGGTATCTGAAAAGAATACTCAAATAACTGCCCAAATTGTATATATTTTCATGAGGAGAAAAATATAATTTAGAAAGTCAACTTAGGAAAGAAATAAAGCAATCTATTTAACACATATATTTAGTAGGCAAAACACTTATCTAGTTAAGGTGGAGAGAATGAGTTAAATGTAATGTAGTTATCCAATTGACATAGTTTTTCCAGTTCTACTCTCAAATAATCCACAAGACAGGGAGGTTGGACTTGATTTATCTGTTAGGGTTTTTGTGCAGACCCGTCATGGACTCTGAGAGCAGGTTACTCGACATCCTGCTTTGTGGACTGTGCAAGAAAACACAGGATCCTGAAGGTGGACAGAAAAAAATCTCTAGTGTGTATTTGCAGTCAGTATTTATCTACTCTAATAATCAGTCTGCTTTGGAAATATTCCCTGTGCCTTCCTTAAAGATTAACTGCTTCTTAAAAAGCTATTGTAAACATTTAACATTTTTGTCCTCTATAATGTCATTTACCTGAGACTTCATTTCAGATGGAGTCTCAGGGGACCATTGTAAATATTTGAAGTTACCCATTACTAAGTTTATGCTGGTGCCATTACTACCTGAAGCACTGAAATGAAAGAAAGTAGTTCAGTAAGCATTTTACTCAGTGAATTATTCTGACAACCTTTCAAAATATTTAACTAATGTTGTGTTAACAGATGATGGATCTGGTTATCCTTGGATAGAGAAATAAATTCACACAGCATGTTATACATCAATATTAATGGTCTGGTTAAATGTCTATAGCAGTTGCAGAAATTGGCTTTCATGATGTTTTCAAGACATCTTAAGCCTTCTTGAAGTCTTGGTAATATTTTACACTTCATGACATCATTATTTAATCATCATCATCAAAATAATAAATATGAAAATATGTATTGATACATACCAGACTCAGTGCTAAGGACTTTAAATGCACTATTTAATTATCTATAACATGCATGCAGGCATGTACACATGCACCCACACACACAATGAAATAGTTATTTTATCATCAGGATTTTACAGGCAAAACATAGAAAGACTAAATAACTTTTCCCAGGCAACTACTAATAGCAGAGACAGGATTCCGTGCCTTTTTGAATCAGTCTCAGGCTTTATCTATGGGTCACACCACATCTCATCTAGAAGACCATCTGAAATCTTTAAAGCACAGGTCTTGGAACCTGTCCCAACCATCAGTTAACTTTTTCCTTTGTCCTTGAAACATACTTGTATTACAGAGGGGCGGACTAACCTTTTTTTATTTTTTATTTTTTTGAGACAGAGTCCTGCTCTGTCGCCCAGCCTGGAGTGCAATGGTGCGTTGTCGGCTCACTGCAACCACTGCCTCCTGGGTTCAAGCAATTCTCCCTGCCTTAGCCTCCCAAGAAGCTGAGATTACAGGTGCCCACCACCACACCCAGCTAATTTTTGTATTTTTAGTAGAGATGGGGTTTTGCCATGTTGGCCAGGCTGGTCTCAAACTCTTGACCTCAGGTGATCCTCCAGTCTCGGCCTCCCAAAGTGCTGGGATTACAGGCGTGAGCCACTGCGCCTAGCCAGGACTAACCTTTTAATACCTAAATTCTTTGTGTTTCTTCTTTGCAAAAGAATGTAATTACAAGGGATGTGAAAGTATTTGCTCTATTCTTATTATATGCCAGGGTTTTGACATAGCTCATTTCATTCTCAATCATGAAATGTTATTTTATTAATTTTGGATATAGTGTAACTGAAGCTCAGAAAAGTGAAGCAAATTCCTCAAGACCATAGCAAAATTGCAAAGATTGGACAGAAATCCAAGTGTACTGGGCTAACCACTAAGCAATCCTATCTCTAACACAGTTGTTACCAGTCATTCACTTCTTGGTGTCAAGACTTGAGACAAGGCTGAGATACAGAAAAATGAGGGGAAACTGAGAGTATTAAAAGCTCAGCAGTGCAGAAGTGGGGCTAAGCAAAAGGGATTTGTGAGGTATATGAAGAAAGGTAGCAGGCACATGGAGTGTTGGGCAGGGAGGTGAAACCAAGAGTTGGGGGTAGAGACTGCAGGCTCTGCTGTGTTATTTGTCTCAGGTTGGCTTCAGGAATGAAACTAGGAGGGAAGAAATAATCTGTGCAGTGCTGCTTATTCCAGATAAAGAATATTGCTCCTGTTCTTCCCTCTCTATTTAATGGCTTAAGTAAGACCCACCCTTATATGGAAATCTCCCAGCATACCTCTGCTCTTGCCTAGGGGATTGGTGAGAATGATGATAGGAAGATTCTGTTCTGGTGGGAGAGGGTGAAACCACATTGCAGTTTTTGTTTTTTTCCTCATGTTTCTGTTGTTATTGTCACTGCTGATAAACCCATAAATACAATTTGCGATTTCAACTATGTCTATATGTATTACATACTTTAACTAAAAAATAATAAAACCCTGGATAAATAAAATCATAGACAAATAATGTAGTCAGAAAAAAAAAAAGGTAGCTGTTCAATGAGAAGTCCCATTTCTAAAATGAGTGTGGGAGAGGGACCTTCAGATGAGAAGACTTGGATCAGGACTGGGGTTTCAGAGAGCACTGGCCACTCTGAGATTTGGCTGCTGACACTTAATTGGTTCTAAACACATGGCTGTCGAGCTGATATTGAAGCCTTGAAGAAAAATATGCTCAGGATGGTTCCCACCCAATGTATTTCTTTTCAAACTTTGACCCACTTCAGTGACATAAGTACTATCTTGGAATAGGATTCAATTTTACGTAATGTGGAATAAAATCTAATTTGCAAAATAAATTTGCCTTAATCAAAGAGATTCACAATTAAAAATAGATGGCGTTATGATTTGTCTGGTCTTTAACCAATTCCAACCAAGTCAACTTAATCAAATCTGAAATTAGTGATTCATTAATCCCAACTACTTCTTGAAAAGTAAATAATGCTGGCTTTCTTAAAATGGATATTGGTTAATTGCTAAGAAAAGTAGGCTCACTTGAGAATGTTTTGTCAGGCTTATGCTCCATCCAAAGCAGTGTGTGTATATGTATATTCTGAGGACGAAGTATATGCAGTCATTTCTGTGATAATATATTTTAAAAACATGAATTTCTTCTAACAACTGGTATGCTAGGGATTGATTTGAGCATAACACAAATATTGTGTTTGCCTATGCGTATTTTTGTTCATGTGAAATACTGTGTGAACTTAGAAAGCTTCACCAAGCTGAACAGAGCTCTGTAGAAATATATAAAACAAGTACACATGCATACACCTCAAACACCTATAAGCTACCTCAGTTCACTGTAGGTGTGTTATGAGCCACATTCATGCACATCTGGTGTTACAACTTTCTGTCTGATTTCAGACAACACTCCTTCTACCACTTTACAATTACTCACAAGCTACACCCTTCAAGTGCCTGCTTCTACAAGCAAACTTCAGCTCTCTTAAAGGTAAAGTGTCACATTTATTAAAGCATTATGTGTTACTTAACTATTTTATATATGCAAAACTGTGCTACTGTTCTTTTCTCACCCCCACCCCCGAACCACTAATGAAGTTTTGAGTGTCAAGCCACTAATCTCATTTTCCCCATAATTCTTGTTGCTTTTATGAACTTTTTTTTCTTTTTTTTTTTTTTTTTTGAGATGGAGTCTTGCTGTGTCACTCAGGCTGGAGTGCGGTGGTAAGGATATTCAGTCCCACATTATTTAATTTCTGAAACCATTAGAATAGCTTCGGAAGTTCAACAACAGGAAAATGATGAAGTAAGCCACAGTTTATTCATTAGAAGAAATAACATGCAGCCATTTAATGACTAGAGAGACTATATAGCAGAGTGAAACATAGTTATACTAGGCCAAGTGAAGAATGGTAAAAAATTAAATGAACACTGAAAAGAAAAATTAAATGAACACTGATAGTGACTTTTAAGAACACCTACAGGGACAAGGTACTATTTGAAAATAAATGCCATGAAAAAAGCTACTTTAAGGCCAGAGAATGCTATTATGAACATGTGTAATACACACTAGAGAGGTGGGGAGCATGAGTGGTGTTAGCCAACTGTAGAAAACTGCTGTGTGATGTTCAGATAATGAACGTAATAAACCACTCCAGGAAGACCATCTGTATGTTGTTCATTATTCTGATTCAAGCCAGACAGATGCTCATATAGAAGGTTCACACCCCCACCACAAATCCTGTCTGACAAATCATAATCATGTTACATAAACAACAAACCCAGAATCACTGGGAAGCAGGCAGAAGATGGAGCAAGGACAGCATAGTATTAAAAGTGGACGTGATCTGGAAATAGAGATAAATTGTTTTGAAGGTAATCTTGTACCCATGCTTGAGAAATAAACTCAGTACCTTCACTACCAGTACCGCCAAAGGCATTTTGAAAGAGCTGTGTTTAAAAATATGCTAAAACATGTTTGTTGAGAGAAAGTGGGGCCAGGACCTATATTGCATGTCAGCGAGGCTACATTTTCTGCATTTTATACTTATTTTCATAATTACCCTGTGAACTAGCTGTATGTCTTTTTGTATAAATGGGAACCATGAGTCTCAGAGAAGTTAAGTGACTTGCCTAAAGACATAGTTAATATGTGATGGGCCAAGATTCAAACTCCATTCTTTCTCCATAATTCTTGTCCTGTCCGTGGAACTAAGCTAAAAATGGAAGAGTGGAACTAAGGGGACAAGTGACTCACTTATATACATGCATGTCCATGTCCTTGTCAAGGTTCTAGCTTCTTGTCTGTCACTCTGTCTTGGTCTCTTGTCCTTGTTTTATGTGTATTTCTGTCATCTTGCCATATATAAATATCTTGCCATTTACTTAGCTTTCTGTAAATAGGCAGATTGATATGGACCAATTTGAGAAAACTATGCTAGACCATTCACAATCATTTGTGCCCTTGAAAAAATCTTGAAAAAAAGTTATTGGGAAAATAAGTTGATTTACCCTCTGAAGCATTTGAAAGATAGTTCTTAAGATTGGCTTTTCTTTAGCTATTAACATGGAGGACAATCATATATATGATTAGGAGTAAGAAAGATTAGCTTCCCAGCACTTTGGGAGGCGGAGGCAGGTGGATCACAAGCTCAAGAGATCGAGACTATCCTGGCCAACATGGTGAAACCCCTTCTCTACTAAACATACAAAAATTAATTGGGGAAGGTGGTGGGCACCTGTAGTCCCAGCTATTGGAGAGGTTGAGGCAGGAGAATTGCTTGAACCCAGGAGGCGGAAGTTGCAGTGAGCCAGGATTGTGCCACTGCACTCCAGCCTGGGCAACACAGTGAGATTCCATCTCAAAAAAAAAAAAAAAAAAAAAAAAAAAAAAAAAAGATTAGCTCAGCAGAAGGAAAGCTAGTGATTCATGACAGTATATCAGATTTGTATCATGAGGGTATGATACATGTATTAGCCCTGTGAAACAATCTCTTCTCTTGAGCTTATTTAGTGCAAGTCAAAACAGTATTGGAAATTGAGCCTCTTTACTTACCAAGGTTGCAGTGAATCTCTGCCTTCTACCTTATACTAAGATTAAGCTGAAGTGATTTAGTTTTCTCTTTATCCTTAAAAGAAATACAATTTAGAAAGACAACTGAGATAACAATGATATAATGGGAGATAATGAATTCACTTATAAAGTTTCAAAGGAGAACCAGTTAACTATAGTCTTGAATGTTTTGTTTATAACTTTATATGATGCTAAAATGTAACAAATTATGCTTTGGTATATATGTTGTTAGGAAAGTTAAAAATGCTACCTGGACATTATTTTAGTAAAGATATGAAAGCGGATCAAGCTGATCTCCACAGATATAATTTCATTTTCATTTTATGGTTGGATGATTTGAGTAACATTCAACATATTTCAATTTAAGGAAAAATACTCAGCTTATCATTAAGCAGGACTTTCAAAATGTTGCAAATAAATATGACACCTACTTAATGTCTACAGAAGAAAAGAACATACAGTAAAGTAATACATTGAGTGAGAGGAGAACATTCAGTATATTATTGTATTAGGAATCTGGTTAGACTGCATTGTGAAAGTTAATTTAATTACCTAATATTTTTGATTAACTATAGAAGTAGAAACTAATTGAGTTCCTGCTGTGAAATGTATGAAATTAATATACAAGTGAGGACACACAAAGCCCCTTTTAATTTAATAATGACCATTTATGACTTTAATTAAGCAGGCTATCTCCCTGATAATAAATGATTTACCTTGTGTTTGCTCATTCTTTTTTTCTGTTGCAGACTTTAGTCATTGGCACCTGGCTGTGACAAACATTCTTGATTCATGTGTCATGAGCCTTTCGCTTTAGGATGCTGATGCTGACTTTTCTCTGTGGTGCAAATGTTGCTATGAAGTCTAGTAAATGTTCAATTGCACTTTTAGTACTATTCTAATTTGACTGTCCTTCCATCTATGGTCGGAGTTGCTATTTCAGAGCCTGCCATTATAGCTTCCTTGACACTTGAATTTCTAATTGGCCCAAAACACTTGTTCAGTCTCAGCAGCTCCACCTCTTTTCAAATCCTGCAGAATAGATGGGACTATTTCTCTTGCCCTCCCATCATGTCCAACTGGGCACACTACTAAGTTCATATGTAAACATCAGAGTAATCTTTAAGGTATTGGTCTGCATTTGCGCAACTCCCTCCGGATGTGATTTAAAAGCTGGGCTCTGCCATGAGACAGGGTGGTTTATGACAGCTTGTAGATGGGAGGTGGTCTGAGATGATGCCTCAGATCATTGAATAGTGATTCACATGGCATTTAAAAAAATCATCTCCAACTCATTGTATTCTACCATAAAATCGCTCATCTGAAATTCATTGATTCAGAGAAAACCAGCTTCTGTTAGGTTGGTGCAAAAGTCATTGCGGTTTTTGCCAGGTAAAATAATGACAAAAACTGCAATTACTTTTGCACCAACCTAATAGTAGGGGTCAGTGACTCATTTTGCTTCAGGAGATTACTGCACTTAATCAAAATTTGTTTCCATGGGCCTTCCTGACTAGAGTGACAGTGTGGAAAATTGTATTTCTTTATTGATTTTTTTTTTCTCTTCCCTTCACCTCAGTCTCTTCCTCTCCTAATCAGCTGTGCTCATGAAAGGTCTTCATTTCGTGTGTCATGTCATGTATTCCTTCCACATTCCTGCTTTGAATCCTATGTTTTTGCTATTTTGAATTAAAATGGCTGGTTTTAAAAGGCTATCTCCACTTGGAATTTTTAACTGCTCCAGCTCACTCTCAGCCCAAAATCCTACTGCCTCCTTTAATTCATGGAGCTTTCCATGGAGCTCCTCAAAACACCTCCTCCTTAGGATTCATCATCTCATTAGTGACATCACCATCTCCTTAGCTACTGAAATCAGAGATCTTCTGCTGTGGCTTACATGTTTTTGTCACCTCCAAAATTCATGCTCAAACCTAATTCCAAGTTCAATAGTACCGTGAGGCATGGCCTTTGAATGGTGTGGCTCTGCCTTCATGAATGAGATTAGGCAACTTTATAAAAGGGCTAGATGGAGGAAGTTCAACCCTTTTGCGCTTCTGCTTTCTGCCATGTGAGGACACAGAATGGGTCCCCTTTTCCCTTTTTGCCTTCTACTGTGTAAAGACATGGCATTCTTTTTGTCTGGATGACTCAGCTTTCAATGTGTCATCTTGGAAGCAGAGTATTCCTCACCAGACAACACAATCAGATGGTTCCTTGATTTGGACTTCCCAGCCTCCAGAATTATGAAAAAATAAAATTGTGGGTTTAAAAAAATAAATTTTGGTTATTTGTAAGTGTGTCTTAGACATTTTGTTATAATAGTATAAAATCAACAAGACACCCTCTTTTCTCCTCCTTCTTTCTAAATTAATCACTGACTCCTGTTGATTATACATTTATTTATTTTCACAATATGTCACTCTGCCTACACCTCCACCTCCCACGTACATCAGCACACACATATGCATACTCACACATTAAGAGATTTCTCACCTGCTATATTTCTTGCCTGGATACTACAACAGCTTTCAACCTTCTTTCTCTGCCTTCAGCCTTACTAGAGACAGTATTACCAGCTGAAAACACAACAGACCAGTCCTGATGTAATGTCTGCTGAGGACTGGGAAGAAAACACCATAGTCCTCTATCCATGCTCTGTGATCCAAGGGCTTTGGCTTGGGGAGGGGGGCGGGGGGGTGAGTTGAAGGGGAGGGTTGGATCTAAGCTGTGAGTTTGCTAAGACCTCCAGACATATTTTCTGGCTTCAGAAATCAAGACTGTGGCTAAACCAGAGCATTAACTTCAACAAAGCAGAGACAAATCCAGGGTTGTCAGAATGCTACCTGCTAGTGTCACGTTAATGCTGGGTAGGAATGAAAGCAGAAATAGTATAATTGTTTAGATAGGGAAGAGGAAGAGGCAGAAAAAAAGAAAAGCCTGAAAAAGGCAAGTCATTCAATCTGGGGCCATCTGAGCGCTATTAAGAAACTCTTTTAAAATTATTTTCATCACCTACTTATCTTTAGTGACTGAAATTCCACAGAAAGATTTATTCTTCTGGCCTAATATACGGATCTCTCTCTCTCTCTCTCTCTCTCTCTCTCTCTCTCTCTCTCTCTCTCTCTCTCCCCCCCCCCTCTCCCCTCTCCCCTTCTCCCCCTCTCTCCCTCTCTACCTCTCTCCCTTTCTCCCTCTGTCCCCCTCTCTCTCTCTCCATATATATACATATATATGCCTTTCTCATATATACACACACACACATATATAAATATGCCTTTCTCTCTTTCTCTCTCTATATATACATGTATATATACACACACAAATATATATACACATGTACATATATATGTACATGTACATATATGTATATATATTCCCTGAGAAAGGCGATATATTTTGTGAAGTTATTCCTTAACGTTTTCTCTTTCCTTTCCATCTTCCCACTGGCCTTTTTTTTTTTCTCTCTCTCTTGCTCTTTTTTTTTTTTTTTTTCTTAAATTCACTAACAATTGAGCACCTACTCTGTGTTACATAGCAGTGAAGAAGTTAAATAGCAGACCATTCAAGTGGAAACTCGAAGTGGATCAGTTTGGGAGTTCGCTTGGCATTAAAGACTGATGCCCAGGGTTGCAAAGGGGCTGATTGAGAATTAAAGGCACATTAGTGTCTGATTTCAGGGTTTCTACACCCATTTCTGCATTTGATGTTATTGCTCTTAATTCTCCCACTATAAACCACCTTAGTTTAGCTCACTAAACTAAGTATGTTTTCAATATTTGCCCATCTTTGTTTCATATATCTATATTTGACAATATCTGTATATACCTATGTATTTCTTATTTGCTGTATATAGATAATAATGTAAAAATAAATACAATAAATACAATGAAAATAAAATAATGTTATTAAACCTAACTTAACATAATAGCTCCAAACTGAGGCTTTGCCTTTATTGAAACAAAATAATTAAAATAATTGTAAAGGACAAAGTTTCTTCCTTTAGGTGATTCAGTTCACAGCAATGGCTCTTAACCTTTATTACCCATTATCATCACCTAAGGAAGCTTTTAAAAATTAACTGATGTATAGGGCTTCAGAAAGTCTTATTAAATTGGGAGAATAATCCTGGTATTAATCATCTAAAAAATTTCTCAATTAATGATCAGGTTCACGGTCAGGCTGGGGCACTGCTAGCTCAGAAGCACAGACCCCAGATTCTAGGATCAGACTGCTTGGGTTCAAATACTGATTTATCACTGTGTGATCTGGGTCTTTTACTTTGCTAAGTTTCAACTTTCTTATCTGTAAAATAGAAATGGATATGTATCCATGTTATAAGGCTGTATGAGAATGAATTGAGTTAATAGACAGAAAACACAGAACAAAGTCTTGTATATGATAAATGATAAATGGGTGTTTAGTTTCATTGTTGTTTTTATCAATGTTTGGGTTCTTGCAGCATTTGAGATTATCTTGAATGCACAGAAAGACATAATTTCCAGGCTTCCCAGCAACAATCCTTTGCTAATGAATTTTCCCCAAAGTAGTAAAAATACACAGTAAGTACTTTGTGACAGGGTGATGGGAGGCTTGCAGGAACCATGCCTGTATGTTCCCTACAACCAGCTATCATGTTAGAGTCCAGTCAGCATAAAGGTACCAGACTCTGGAACTACAAGAGATAAGTGGTACCAAGTGGATGGGAGATGGGAATAGAAACAGTAAAAGGTGAGAGTAAAAGAAAAACACGCTTTCAGTTTTCTCCTACTAAAAGCTAAAGCTAAAGAAAATAAAACAATGTAAAACAAAATAAAACATGTAGAAGGTGGCTACTACCACTGTGTGAATGCGACGGCTCCTTTTCTTCCTCCCTCCCTTCATTCTTTCTTTCTTCTCGTTTTTCCTCCTTTCTCTTCTCTGTTTCCCTCCCTTGCCAATCCTCCTCCTCCCTCTCCCTCTCTGTCCCTTGCCTACCCTTTTCCTCCCTTCTCCTCCTCCTCCTTCTCCTCTTCCTCTCTCTTTCTCTAAAGAGAGTAAACTCCTTCCTTTATCTGGGTCACAGGGCGGGGAGTTGATTCTGAGAGACAAGGAAAAGTGAGAAGCACAGACTAAGCTATGTCTCACTGAATATGGCTTTGCAGATCCACAACTCTAATACTCATTGAGGTTCCTTAGGTCCTCATGTTGAGCATGAAAAGTTATCAGGTATTCAGTTCTGACCATTTGAAAGAGGTCGATGTCGGTATTTAGAGAGACATAGTAGTTTGTTGTGACACTTTCTCCAAGGTCGATTCTTAAGACTGTCTCAAGTTGTATTATACAGAGAAAGCATTAGCCATAAAAAAGGATGAATTTGTGTCCTTTGCAGGGACATGGATGAAGCTGGAAACCTTCGTTCTCAGCAAACTATCACAGGAACAGAAAACCAAACCCCACATGTTCTCGCTCATAAGTGGGAGTTGAACAATGAGAACACATGAACACAGAGAAGGGAACATCACACACCGGTGCCTGTTGGGGGGTGGGGGGCCAGGCAGTGGATAGCATTAGAAGAAATACCTAATGTAGATGATGGGTTGATGGATGCAGCAAATCACCATGGCACGTGTATACCTGTGTAACAAACCTGCATGCTCTGCACATGTATCCCAGAACTTAAAGTATAATAAAAAAATAAAGAAAAAAACGGAGGCCGTAGTTTGGATATACCCCAAGGCCAACTGCTCTAAATCAGGTAGCCGAAACATAAGTCATTCTGATTTCACTGGAATGCCAGCTCTAATCATAAATGAAATGAAAAGGAAGTGATAAGTTCTTATAAGCATGATTCAGTGATATTAAGACAGTCAGCTATAGACAGAGGAGCTTAAACAGTCTGCTTACCTTAAAAAGAATGCTTAATGGACTTGGTGCAGTGGCTCATGCCCGTAATCCCAGCACTTTGGGAGGCCAAGATGGGAGGATCACTTGAGCCCCGGAGTTCACGACTAGCCTGGGCAACACAGTGAGACCCCATGTCAATCAACAAAATTAGCCAGGCATGGTGATTGGTGCTCTAGTCCCATCTACTCCAGAGCCTGAGGTGAGAGAATTCTTTGAACCTGGGAAGCTGAGACTGCAGTGAGCTATGATCTTGCTCTTGCATGTTACATGCTAGCCTGGGTGAAGAGTGAGACCCTGTCTCAAACAAACAAACAAAAAAACCACTAATATGTGACACACAATGCTCATGTATTTTTTAAAAAGGTCAAAATACATTCTCCTTTATGCTCTATGAACTGTGTAACTGCTGTGAGCAGGCTTCTTACCACTTTTCAGTTTATAGTTTTTCAGTTTACAAACTGTTCTTTTATATGTGCAATAAACTAAACATCTTTAATTTGGTCTGATTTGACTTTTGATAGAAAAAATACTTTTCAAATTGATATTCCACTTTAATGTACAAGATACCATAGCACATGTATGCAGTATCTCCCATTCTGGGGCCCTGTGAATTGGTTCTTATCTAGTTATTATTCTTTTTTAAGGTATTTATTAAGATATAATTCACATACTATAAAACTCATCCCTTTAAAATGCACAATTCAGTGATTTTAATATATTCACTGAGTTGTGCAACCACCACCAATAATTTTAGAACATTCTCATCACCCAAAAGAAAACCCCTGTACCATATGCAGTCATGTTCCATCCCCTAGTCTGAAGCAACTAATCAGGTATCCTCTGCCTTTACGAATTTTCCTATTCTGGACATTTCATAGAAATAGAATCATATATGTTGTCTTTGGTATCTGGACTTTTTTTTTTTTTTTTTCTGAGACGGAGCCTCTCTCTGTCACCCAGGCTGGAGTGCAGTGGCACAATCTCGGCTCACTGCAAGCTCCGCCTCCCAGGTTCATGCCATTCTCTTGCCTCAGCCTCCCAAGTAGCTGGGACTACAGGTGCTTGCCACCACGCCCAGCTAATTTTTTGTATTTTTAATAGAGACGGGGTTTCACCATGTTAGTCAGGATGGTCTCGATCTCCTGACCTTGTGATCCACCTGTCTTGGCCTTCCAAAGTGCTGGGATTACAGGCGTGAGCCACTGCGCCTGGCCAGGACTTATTTATCATAATGTTTTCAAAGTTCATCCATGTTGTAGCATTTATCGGCATTTCATTATTTTCAAATGGCCAAATAATCCTCTGTCATAAGAATATACCATGTTTTGTTTATCCAGTCATCAGCTGATAAACATTTGGGTTGCTTCTACTTTTTGGTTATTATGAATAGTGCTGTTATAAATATTCCTGTACAAGTTTTTGTGTGGACATATGTTTTCATTACTCTTGAGTATATACCTAGAAGTGAAATTGCTGGTTCGTATAGGAACTCTCTGTCTAATATTTTGAGAAACTGCAAAGCTGTTTTCTAAAGTGACCACATCATCTTATAGTCCTACTAGCAATGTATATGGGTTTCAGTTTCTTCACATATTCACCATCACTTTTAATTTTGGCTCTTTTGATTACAGCCATCCTAATGGGTATAAAGTGGAGTCTCCCATTTGTCAATCATGGCTATGATGCTAGAATTCTCATCTTCCTTTTTTAAAGTAAGTTTTCTAATACAGAGTTCCTCCTAAAGAAATCCCTGCTCCCCTTGGTGTGTTTACAGTGACTCTCACATAAAGGGAAAATTAATACAAACATATTGGACATTTTCCATGGGATAGGACCTACTGTGAGCATATATTATCTCACTAGATCTTCTCAACTGCCCTTTTGGATGGACAGGAACATATGACCAGGGTAGTCTATTATTCTAAAAACTTATTGAACAAAACATAGCTATTTAAAACCCCAGTTGTAAAGCCTCAGTGTCCCCAGCTCTCTTGTTTTCCCCAAATATGTTGTTCCATTTCTCCCACGAGTGCCCTTTAAGTATTTCGTATTACAAAGGGAATTATTTTTCCAGTGACCTAGGCACACTGAAAACATACCTTGTAAACTCGTTTAAGCTCACAGAACACCAGAGGAAGCGGTTAGAGAGAAAGCAGGTGGCTTTAATATACTGCTTTGGCTTTCAGCTAGTAAGTGCTCTCCACATAACACCTAATCAATGAGTTTCTCAGCAAAAGGTAGGATGAGGGGAGGAATGTTAGTGAGGAATGAGAGAGACTGATAAGTAGTTTGAGGATTACATCACCCAAAATGAAAGACAAGCTCATGAATTGAGTAGACAGATGATTTGACCCACTCAATTGCTCTATTGATGAAGCCAGATTATTTTCTCTCCTGAAAGTTGCATATAAGAGAATAATCATCTAAAGAAAATTCTTATTGTGTACTTTTATTCTATAAATGTTCAAAAGCCAATATGTGCAAAATAATTTAGCAAAATGCCACCATAGGATTCATAGTTTGTAATTTTAAAAAAGCAACCAAAGGCTGCTTTACCTCATAAATTATGCAATAAGGACGTTTGAGTAAGATTGAAAAGTAGGAGTAAAACCTATACTCCCAGCAGGCGAAATATTGTTTGACATTTTTAATCATAATGAAAGATACGACCTAGTGGGGCAAAACTAAAACACATTTGCATGTCAAAGCGTAGGTTCCATTTAATTTAAGTTTCTTTGTTAGCATTTCTGTTTCTTACGAAATATCTTCAAGCTTATGAAGAATATAATAAGTATCTAAATGGTTGAGAGATATGAACACAGATAAAAACAGCTGATTTTCTGACCAGGCTTTGGAAAGTGAGAAATTTGTATGCAAGAAGCCACTTCTCCCCTTTGCTTCTTTAATGCAGTTTTATTGCATTTTCAGAAGGCAAGAAAAGTAACCAAAGTATCAGCCAACTTACATTTATACAATGTGTTGTCTACTGACTGTGCATAATATTAAGGACATATACTCCTTTTCACATTTTTGTCCCTTACCTCAGGAAAAATGTCATGACAAACCCCTAAGTTTAGGGGTTTAATTAATCATTTTATTCCTGTCTTAAATGGGGTGGAAGGGAGCTGGGCCTGTGATTTAGAGGAAAATTGGGTTTCACAAGTTCAGGTTTAGAGTTGAGGCAACTCGAAACTTAAACTTTTCTTATCCTGAAAAACTTTAAGAGTATTGAAGAAAACAAAATGAACAAACAAAAGAAACCTCTTTCCACATATATTTTAATCAATTTTTTAAATTTGATTGAAGGGGTGGCCTGCCCCTCCACACCTGTGGGTGTTTCTCATTAGGTGAAACGAGAGACTTGAGAAAAGAAGTAAGACACAGAGACAAAGTACAGAGAAAGAAAAGCAGGGCCCAGGGGACTGGCGCTCAGCTTACAGAGGACCCATGCCAGCACCAGCCTCTGAGTTCCCTTAGTATTTATTGATAATTATCTTCACCATCTTAAAGATAAGGGAGTGGCTGGACAATAGGATCATTGTAGGGAGGAAATCAGCAGTAAAACATATGAACAAAATCCCTGTGACATGAATAAGTCTAAAGGAAAATGCTGTGCCTTGAGATGCATATGCAAACTCTCCGTAAACCTTTTAGCAGCATTGCTCCAGCAAGTCCCACCTTATTCCTAAAGGTGGTTTTCTCCTTGCTCAGTAAACAAAGCATACAGTCGGTTTTACACCAAGATGTTCCATTGCCCAGGGATGGGCAGGAGACAAATGCTTTTCTCTTACTTGAGATAAGAGACAATGAGTGAATGACCTTTAACCAGACAAGCAGCCTTTAGGCCTCTTGTTATAACAAGCATATCCTGCCACAGGCCCAAAATCCATTAAGCCTTGGGATTTCACCACAGCACATGGTCCTTGCAAGGGACAAAGGTGAGGGTAAGGATCACAGGATTAACAGCACTCTCAGATACAGAAGCCAAATGGAGTCTACTTATGTCTACTTCTTTTCTAATATAGACACAGTAAACAGGCCCTGCGATTCTCTTTTCTTTTCCCCACATTTTATGATAGGTTTTTATTTCTAATTGAATAAGGTGAAAAGTAACTTTAATGGCTAGTGAATTGCTATTAAGGAACATACATGTTTTCCATAGATTTTCCTCTTTTTAATTAACGCCATAATTTCTAGTTGAGAGAAGACTGAGAGAAACTGATTGAGGCTTAAAAATATATTCTAACTTACTAGGAAATCATCCTGAGGACCTGTGGTTAAATGATTCAGTTGGTTTAACAATGTGCAGAAGAGAGTTTTGCAAGAGTTTACACTTCACAAAGATTTTCCAAGAATTGGATTTTGTTGAGCTAACCTTTAATGCATGGAAGAGATGTTAGGATTGGAGACACGTGGGCGTGACTCTGCATTGTCTGGGTCTGTTCTCTTGACTATTGTTCCTAGTAAGATGATACGTTCCTCCAGGTCTGGGACAGAGCATGACACCTTTGGTTCTATAGCCCCAGTGTCTGACATTTACTGGAAAATCAAATATTTGAAAGAGTAAATGTGTAAGTGCACAAGTGAATGAATGAAATGAAATTATGGCTAACTCTGGTTTCCTGGAAGGAACAGTGTTTCTTTGCATGTGATGGCATTTAAAGGGATTTATGCAGTTGGATACTCACAGATAGCCAACTCCAGGGTGTGAACCACAGGCCGTTTACATAATTTGAATGAACTCATAAGTGAGTTTATTTTAAAGGGGACCCAAATATTATTTGTTTTGCTGCAAAATTAGGTGAAATCATTCTTAATTTCCCAAATCTGTCCTCCTTCTCTCACGAGCCTCTCTTACAGCATTTTTCCAATTCTAGTGTCCTCAGTTTAGCTGGATTTCCAAACCCAATCCTGTCTCTGTCTTCCTCTTGCTATTTTGTTTTGGGTGAATTACGTAATCTCTTCTACCATAAATTGTTCATGTGTCAGAGGAGGTGTAAACACACTTCTCGGTGTTATGAGGTTTTAATGCAATAATAGATGTCTTTTACTGAGTACATAGAATCTTGTAGCAAAAATAAACTACCAACAGCAATAGAATTAGCAGAAACACTACCACCAAGAAACAGGAATATGTTCAAGGGGGAGTTATAAATTAATATGCTAATCTCATCTAATCCAGGGTCTTCTCTGACCACTGGGTGGTGCCCCTCAGATTATAAAATACCTGTACTGAAATATCTATCTATATATATATCTATACATTAAAAATATTTTGATGAAGGGGGCAGTAGTCTTCAGGAAAATCTCAAGTTGTTGACAGTTTCCCAGGTATTAAGATGGGAGTAGAACATTATGCTGGGTCAGGCAATCTATTTTGAAATGATCATATCAAACATGCCTTGACAATGTGAAATCTCTTTTTATGTTTGTAAATCATCACTAGATAACATACAAAACAGTTATCTATTACCTGTGCTCCATTTTGAAGAGCTCCTTGATAGTAGAATACAGTTGATTTCCTTGTGAGTTTTTTTTTTCAGTTTTGACAAGATTATTTTATAATTGGGGACAAATAAGAATTTTCAAGGCTATTAGGATGAAATTAGTATCTGTATCATACCTGATCACCAAAACCACCTTTCTTTTTTTTTTCCTGAGGCGGTGTCTTGCTCTGTCGCCCAGGCTGGAGTACAGTGGCACAATCTCTGGTCACTGCAAGCTCTGCCTCCTGGGTTCATGCCTTTCTCCTGCCTCAGCCTCCCGAGTAGCTGGGACTACAGATGCCCAACACCACTCCTGGCTAATTTTTTGTATTTTTAGTAGAGTCTTAGTTTCACCCTGTTAGCCAGGATGGTCTCGATCTCCTGACCTCGTGATCCGCCCTCCTCGGCCTCCCAACACCAAAACCATCTTTATAAAATGTTTTGTTAAACTAAATGACTACTGAGTTTTTAATGTTAATAGAGCTGTAAGAAATGTAATTTGAAATTTCCTATACGGTCTGGAATGCTAAAACAAAGATCACACGTGGCTCAAATATCCTTGGCCTATGCTTATCCTAGTCCCATGTACCTCATGTATAATCAACCAAAATAAAATCATATATAGAAATACATCTATAAATTTTAAAATAGCAATAGCTTACATTTGTGATTTTCCAGACAAATTTCTTTATTAGTTGAAAGCAAATTCGGAGTTAATTTTCATTGCTGAGAAATTACCAGAAAACATTAGATACACCCAGTTAAGGTAAAGTTCCAAAAATGAGCACTTTGCTTAGAAGGACTGACAGCTATTTATGGAATAAGCCAATGTGAAAAATATATTTCTTCTGGTTTAATCATTCATTAAAAGGTGCATGCATGCATGTGTATGTGTAGTGTTTTTCCTGTTGATTTTATGCCAGCTGGAGATATAATGACAAATAATACCAGTAAGTGACCTGTCTTTATACGCTGATGTTCTAGTTAAGAGTATGGGTGGGTCCACAATAGAGGCAATAAAGGCATAAACAAGTAAATAGATAGATTATAAAAACAATTTAAGATAGTGGAAAATGCTCTGTAGAAAACAAAACCACGACAGTACAAGAGAGGCTCACTGTGTATGCAATGTCATATTGGATGGTCAGGGAAATCACTTCTAGGACAGTGACAAACACATATAGATATGTTATTACCATTGTAGCATGCGTAATCTGTAAGTCTCAAGTTTTCAAAAATCATTACAAGACAGGAATAAAGCATCAGTTTTTGTGGGTTTGGTCTGGTAAATGGGCTTTGCTGACTTACAAATTATAGAAGTTCTTAGAATGTACACAGCCTCTGAATTAATAAATCTGATATGTCTTCAATGTACATTTTCTGTTAATTATACATGCTGCAATAGTAATCACATATCTTAGATATCTATATCTTCATAAGACATGGTATATGGAAATATACCAATAAAAATATTGCCACATAACTAATTATCTTGGCAATTCATGATAAAAACAAAGATATGAGAAGTATATTATACTATACTATATTATACTATACTGTACTGTACTGTACTATACTGTACTATAGTATACTATACTATACTATACTATACTATACTATACTATACTATACTACGTATATTGGCTCTACAAGACTTTAACTTCTGTAAAGGCAGCGCCTATGTCACATACTTCTTTATACACTAGATGTTATTTCAAGTAGTAAGTGGACAGAGATTTGTAGGAAAATGTTTACATGAAAAATTAATGAAAGATTCAAAAACAGCAGGTCGTCTGCTTAATGAAAGGGGGACCATGTCTACATGTTTTCTGCTTTATCTCCAAGACCTGATACATAATATCTAATTAAAACGTGCTCGTTGAGCAAATTAACAAATCAATTAATGAGAGAATGGAAATGGATGAATTGTTAGCCTGCAGAAGAGAAACATGGTGAAACCATGATATCTAAAGGATTTGGCCTGTGGAAGATTGTGAGACATATTATGTGTGCCCTTAAGAATTTAATATAGGAATAGGGAGTCAGTTTTAGGCAAAGATAATTCAGTTCAAAAATAAGGAAGAATGTACTATTGTAATTATTGGTTTGTCTATGAACTCTCTAAGTGTATGTCTGTGTGTATGTGATTCACTTTCTAGCAGAATGTCTGTCAAAAATTAACCTTTTAATAAATGTTTACATAATAAATAATGACTAGAGCTTCCCAGCCACATGGAAGTAATGATTTCTCTATCAGTGTAGGTGTTCTTGCATTGCTCAAATGACTACACAGCATAGGCATGTAGTAAGGATTAAACCATACGTGAGGTTTGGATAGTTAACACACTATGTCTATGTCTAATCTTATCTTGATCTTCTAGAATTTCACTAAATTAGAATGCATGTTTTGCTTGCACATGCAGTACCTCCTTATCCAGTTGTTAGTGCAATTCCCACATCAAAGCATCTCTGAGGAGTCATAATTTCTTGATCAATGGTGAAGAGAGAGTGCTATGTGCTCTCTGGTACAGCCATGGGGGAAGGGAGACCCATTGTTATATTTGGATTAAATCCAAAAGCCTTTTCCTTTATTCTTTCTAGAGAATCTTCATCTTGACTACAACCCCTTTACCTGGATTTCAGACGATGCACATTGTTCAGGCTAATAGCATAAGCTTCACTGGGGAGCATAACTTAATAAATGGTTCTTCCTAAATGATGTCAAATTATGAAGTTTCCATGGAGAACTTGCCAGGGAAGCAGGGTCATAGTCCATAGAATTCTTATTACTAAATGTTCCTAAGTGTTGCTCCTAAGTGTCATGTGAAAGCTAAGCATTGCTCCAATGCATGTGTACAGGTGTGCAAAGCTAATCAGTAAAGCTGAGAGAGTAATGATGACTGTGCCTTTGGTACCTGTTATCCCTCTAGGAGAACTTCTTATTTGTGAGACAAAGTCACACTAGTTGGATTTTTTTCTGGAGTTGTATTTTGAAATTCAAAGACATCCTCAGAGCGAGTACATAGCATTACCTTTCCACTCAGAAGAGATTCAGTGATTGAAGTACAATCACTATTGCAGTTGCTTTATCTGCCTGGAAGTAATTATGGCATGTCAATTGGACAACTGCAGGTAGTTTTCATCTGAACTCCCATCCATACCACAATCAACAGAAATGCAATGTTTATTGCTATTTACATATTAATTCTGAACCTAAATTTGGGGGACTTTGGAACACACTACAGATAACAGTTTACAGAAAGCAGTGGGTATAGGATACTACAAGATCGGTAGACAAGGAAAATAGTTAAAGTAAAAAAGTCTGGCCTTTTAAATAACATAGGTGCAATGGAAGTTGCCCCAAATGGTCCTCATGAACAATAAACCTTATAAGTCCTCTTTTTATGGGAATAAGATAAAGAGACATAATAACTACTTGGCTTTACATAGCATTTAACTTCATGTAGTAGTCATCACTTTAAAGGGGTATTACTCATATATTACATTATTTAATATTTTCATCTGATATAACAGTCAAATGACTTGCCCAAGGTCACCCAGTGAGTTCTTGACTAAAACTAGAGTAGTGGTCTCTAAACAATTTGTGTTCTAGAGCCACAGCATATATGCCTATTCTTAAAAATTCACAAATAGCCTCCAGGGATTTTCAGATCCTTAAAGTTTACGCTTTGGTTCTGTTAAGAACCCTTTTTAAGATAAGGGTCATTTCCAAGTTCTAAGGTTTCGGGAGTGGTAGTTTCTGGTCCCAGCCAATGCAACATTAAAAGTATAGTTTGGGGAAACTATTTTTTAAAAAAGGATACAGTCGGAGTGACAGGGGATTAAATTAAGATATTTTGTATATACATTTGAAGGCCATTAGCAAAATGAAATGTAAATGTCATCCTGAAAACAGATAACAAGTTTATGCTCTTGTTTTAGAAGTTTTGTAAAGCATGTGAAGGAGGAAACTTGAAATCTTCCATTTAGCTGATATCTTGGGGAACAATGTTGCTGAATTCAGGTCTGTGTACCAGCTTAACCTTTGACAGTGGTTCATCCACAAAATGACAAAAATAAGGACAACACATTAGTTGTTCATAAAGATTTTTGAATCAATTTTAGGGATGATATATATTCTAGAAATATGTCCTTCCCACTCTTCAGTGATAATTTCTGTAATGGAAACCCCCACTGAAATGTAAATGTATGTAAAAATCGAATACAGGTTTATTTTGTCACGTTGCTTGTTTTATTATTTTTTAATTTTTTTTAAGTTAATGACTATTGGGTAAAAATATTCAGTGGAAATGTACATTATTATATTTAACAATGTATTATATTCTTGAAAATTACTAAAACAGTAGATTTTAAGTGTTCTCACCACAAAAAATGATAAATAGGTGAGATAATGCATATGTAAATCAGTTCAATTTTGTGTGTTGACTTTTTATTCTGCTACTTTGCTACAGAAATGGTGTTGAATTTTGTCAAATTCTTTTCTTTTGCATCAATTGAATTAATCATAAAGTTTTTCTTTCCCTTTATCCTGTTAATGTGGTATATTACACTGGTCATTTTTATATTTTGAAATATCCTTGCATTTCAGGAACAAATTCCACTTTACCATGGCATATAATCCTTCATTCATACTGCTAAATTTGGTTTGCTGGTATTTTGCTGATGATTTTGCATCAATGCTCATAGAGTATATCAGTCTGTAGTTTTCTTCTCTTATGTCCTTGCTTGGGTTTGCTATCATGGGAATGTTGGCCACATGGCATGAATTAAAAAGTGTTTCCTCCTTTTCAATTATTTTGGAAAAGTTTGAGATGGATTGGTGTTAGCTTTTCTTTGAATGTTTGATAGAATTCACCAGTAAACCCATCTGGTCCAGGGGTTTTATCTTTCTGCAGATTTTTGATTACTGGTTTAATTTCTTTCCTCATTTTAGGCCTATTCATGTTTTCCCTATCTTTATGATTTTGTCTTGGTATATTTTATGTATTTAGAATTTTTAAATTTCATACAGGTTAATCAATTTATTGGAATACACTTATTCTTAGTACACCTTTGTAATCATTTTTATTCTTGCAGAACTGACAGTAATGTTTCCACTTTCATTTTGAGTTTAGTAATTTGATTTTTCTGTTTTGTCCATTTGTCAATTTAAAAAATCTTTTCTGTGAACCTATGTTTGATTTTGTTGATGTTATGTATTGGTCTTATCTATTTATCTGTGCCCTGATCTTAGCATTTCCTTCTTTCTGCTAGTTTTTGTTTATTTGTTTAGCTTATCCTTCTTTTTCTAGTTTCCTAAATCAAAAGCTTGAATATGATTTGAGACCTTTTCTGAATGCAAGCATTGAAAGCATTTATAAATTTACCATTAGCACTGCTTTTACTGTGTTTAACTTTTTTTGGTAGGGTGTATTTCTATTTTCATTGGCCTGTATTTTTTATTTTCCTTGTGATTTATTATTTGATTCATTGGTTAAGAGTATGTTGTTTAATTTCCACAAATATTCAAATTTTTCAGTGCTCCTTCTGTTATTGATTTCTAACTTCATCCAGTGTGGCCAGAAAAGATACTTTGTGTGATATCTCTTTATAAATCTACTGAAAATTAATTTCTGGCCTAACAGCATCTATCTTGGACAATGCCCTGTGTGCATTTGAAAAGAATGTATTCTGTTGTTGAGTAGACTGTTCTGTATGTTTCTTAGAACTAGTTGGTTTATTGTGTTGTTCAATTCCTCTGTTTTCTTATTTATCTTCTATCTGATTGTTTTATCTATTGTTGAAAGCAGGATATTGAAGTCTCCAGCTCTTATTGTACAACGATCTATTTCTTCCTTCAGTTCTGCTCAATTTTGCTTTGTATATTTTGATTACCTTTTATTAGGTATGTAAATATTTATGGTTATCATATCTTCTGCCGTATTGAGTTTGTATTAATATATAAGGTATATCTTTGTCTTTTTAAATTAAAGTCTGTTTTATCTGATATTGGTATGTCCACCCCTTTTATCTTTCGGTTTGTATTTGCATGGAACATTTTTTCCCATCCTTTCATTTTCAACCTGTTGTTTCTTTGAATATAAAGTCAGTATTTTATAGACAGTATTTAGTTGGATCTTTTTAAACGCATTCTGCTTGTCTCTGTCTTTTGACTGGAAAATTTAATATATTTACATTAAAGTAATTACTGATAAAGAGTGACTTAATTCTGTCATTTTGCTATATGTTTTCTATATGTCTTATAGCTTCTTTTTGTTCCTCACTTCTTACATTACTTTTTTTGTTTAATTTATTTTCTATAGTAAAATATTTTAATTCCGTTTCCTTTTGTGTATATTCTATACTCATTTACTTTAGCATTACCATATGGATTTTATTTAATGTCCTAAAGTTATAGCACTCAAGTTATACTATCTTAACTTCAATAACATACAAAATCTCTATTTCTTTATGAGTCTATCCTTGTCCCTTCCAGTTATTAGTGTCAAAAATTTACATTGTTATACATTTGGTGTCTGAAAACATGAAGTAATGTTTGGTGTTTTTGAATGCATTAGTGTCTTAAATCATGTATAAAATAACATGAGGAGTTACAAATTGAAGCTATAATAAAACTGGTTTTTATATTGCCCATGTATTTACCTTTACTGTGATCTTTATTTCTTTAAGCAGCTTCAAGGTACTGTTTAATGTTCTTTCATTTCCACCTACAGGTCTCTCTTTTGCATTTCTTGTAGGGTGGTTCTAAGGTAATAAATATCCTTAGCTTTGGTCTATCTGGAAATGTCTTTATTATCTCTCACTTTTGCAGGACAGTTTTGCTAGATACTGAAATCTTTTTCTTTCTTTCTTTTTTTTTTTTTTGAGACGGAGTCTTGCTCTGTCGCCCGGGCTGGAGTGCAGTGGTCGGATCTCAGCTCACTGCAAGCTCCGCCTCCCGGGTTCACGCCATTCTCCTGCCTCAGCCTCCCGAGTAGCTGGGACTACAGGCGCCCGCCAGGTCGCCCGGCTAGTTTTTTGTATTTTAGTAGAGACGGGGTTTCACCATGTTAGCCAGGATGGTCTTGATCTCCTGACCTCATGATCCGCCCGTCTCGGCCTCCCAAAGTGCTGGGATTACAGGCTTGAGCCACCGCGCCCGGCTAGATACTGAATTCTTGGATAACAGGGTTTTTTGTGTATTTGTTTTTTTTTAATCTTTTAGGATTTTAAATATATCAACCCACTGCCTCTGATCTCCAGTTTTTATCTTTTAAAATGTGTTAGTTTCTCATGAAAAAAAAAAATCTGCTCATGATCATATTAAACATCCCTTCCATGTTACAAGTTGCTTTTCTCTTGCTGGTTTAAAGATTCTCTTTTTGTCTTGCAACAGTTTTATTACGGTGTCTCAATGTGGTCCTTCAAAAGTTTATCCTACTTGGTGTTTTTTGAGCTTCTTGGATGATTATATTTATGTCTCATCACATTTTAAAGATTATCAGCTGTTATTTCCTCAAATATCCTTTCTTCCCGTTTATTTTTATCTTCTTGTTCTGGGACTCTCACATGTGTATGGTCTCCTTTATAACAGGTCCCCTAGGCTCTGTTCACTTTTTAAAATCTTTTTTCATTTTGTTCCCCAGAGTTTACCATTTCACTTGTCCTATAGTAAATTTTGCTAATTTACTTTTGTGTGCTCAAATATGCAGTTAAATATTTTAGTAAAATTTTCATTTCCATTATTGTGATTTTAAGCTTCAGAGTTTCTTTTTTATGTTTTATATTACCTTATTGATATTTTGTTTCATTCATACATTTTTATTTTGACTTTCTCAATATCTTCCTTTAGTTCTTTATTTCTTTATTTATTCATTTTTAATTATACTTTAATTTCTAGGGTACATGTGCACAACATGCAAGTTTGTTACATAGGTATACATGTGCCATGATAGTTCGCTGCGCCCATCAACTCATCATTTACATCAGGTATTTCTCTTAACACTATCCCTCCCCCAGCTCCCCACCCACTGACAGGCCCCAGTGTGTGATGTTCCTCTCCCTGTGTCTATGTGTTCTCATTGTTTAAGTCCCACTTATGAGTGAGAACATGCGGTGTTCAGTTTTCTGTCCTTGTGATATTTTGCTGAGAATGATGGTTTCCAGGTTCATCCATGTCCCTGCAAAGGACATGAACTCATCCTTTTTAATGGCTACATAGTATTCCATGGTGTATATGTGCCACATTTTCTTTATCCAGTCTATTATCAATGGACATTTGGGTTGGTTCCAAGTCTTTGCTATTGTGAATAGTGCTGCCATAAACATACATGTGCATGTGTCTTCATAGTAGCATAATTTATAATCCTCTGGGTACATACCCAGTAATGGGATCGCTGGGTCAAATGGTATTTCTAGATATATAGATCCTTGAGGAATTGCCACACTGTCTTCCACAATGGTTGAACTAATTTACACTCCTACCAACAGTGCAAAAGCGTTCCTATTTCTCCACATCCTCTCCAGCATCTGTTCTTTCCTGACATTTTAATGATCACCATTCTAACTGGCATGAGATGGTATCTCATTCTGGTTTTGATTTGCATTTCTCTGACGACCAGTGATGATGAGCTTTTTTTTCATATTCTTGTTGGCTGCATAAATGTCTTCTTTTGAGAAGTGTCTGTTTATATCCTTTGCCCACTTTTTGATGGGGTTTTTTTTTCTTGTAAATTTGTTTAAGTTCACTGTAGATTCTGGATATTAGCACTTTGTCAGATGGATAGATTGCAAAACTTTTTTCCTATTCTGTAGGCTGCCTGTTCACTCTGATAGTAGTTTCTTTTGCTGTGCAGAAGATGTTTAGTTTAATTAGATCCCTTTTGTCTATTTTGGCTTTTGCTTCCATTGTTTTTGGTGCTTTAGTCATAAAGTCTTTGCCCATGCCTATGTCTTCAATGGTATTGCCTAGGTTTTCTTCTAGGGTTTTTACAGTTTTAGGTCTTACATTTAAGTCTTTAATCCATCTTGAGTTAATTTTTGTGTAAGATGTAAGGAAGGGATCCAGTTTCAGCTTTTTACTTATGGCTAGCCAGTTTTCCCAGCACCATTTATTAAATACGGAATGCTTTCCCCATTTCTTGTTTTTGTCAGGTTTGTCAAAGATCAGATGGTTGTAGATGTGTGGTGTTATTTCTGAGGGCTCTGTTCTGTTCCATTGGTTATATATATGTTTTGGTACCAGTACCATGCTGTTTTGGTTAGTGTAGCCTTGTAGTTATAGTTTGAAGTTAGGTAGTGTGATGCCCCCAACTTTGTTCTTTTGGCTTGGGATTGTCTTGGCTATGTGAGCTCTTTTTGTTTTCCAATTCTGTGAAGAAAGTCAGTAGTAGCTTGATGGGGATAGTATTCAATCTATAAATTACTTTGGGCAGCATGGCCATTTTCACAGTATTGATCCTTCCTGTCCATGAGCATGGAATGCTCTTCCATTTGTGTGTGTCCTCTTATATTTCGTTGAGCAGTGGTTTTTAGTTCTCCTTGAAGAGGTCCTTCACACCCGCTGTAAGTTGGATTCCTAGGTATTTTATCCCCTTTGTAGTAATTGTGTATGGGAGTTCACTCATGGTTTGGCTGTCTGTCTGTTAATGGTGCATAGGAATGCTTGTGATTTTTGCACATCGATTTTGTATCCTGAGACACTGAATTTGCTTATCAGCTTAAGAAGATTTTGGGCTGAGACAATAGAGTTTTCTAAATTTTCAATGAAGTCATCTGCAAAGAGAGACAATTTGACTTCCTCTTTTCCTAATTGAATACATTTTATTTCTTTCTTTTGCCTGATTGCCCTAGCCAGAACATCCAATACTATGTTGAATAGGAGAGGTGAGAGAGGGCAGCCTTGACTTGTGCCGGTTTTCAAACAGAATGCTTCCAGTTTTTGCCCATTCAGTATGATATTGGCTGTGGCTTTGACATAATTAGCTCTTATTATTTTGAGATAGATTCCATGAATATTTCATTTATTGAGAGTTTTTAGCATGAAAGGGTGTTGAATTTTGTCAAAGGTCGTTTCTGCATCTATTGAGACAAACATGTGGTTTTTGTCATTGGTTCTGTTTATGTGATAGATTGAACCAGACTTGCATCTCAGGGAGGAAGCCAACTTGACTGTGGAGGATAAGCTTTTTGATGTGCTGCTGGATTTGGTTTGCCAGTATTTTCTTGAGGATTATCGCCTCAGTGTTTATCAGGAATATTGGCCTACAATTCTCTTTTTCTCTGGTGTCTCTGCCCAGCTTTGATATCAGGATGATGCTGGCCTCATAAAATGAGTTAGGGAGGATTCCCTCTTTTTCTACTGATTGGAATAGTTTCAGAAGGAATGGTAGCAGCTCCTCTTTGTACCTCTGCTAGAATTCGGCTCTGAATCCATCTGGTCCTGGACTTTTTTGGTTGGTAGGCTATTAATTATTGCCTCACCTTCAGAACCTGTTATTGGTCTATTCAGAGATTCAACTTCTTCCTGGTTTAGTCCTGGGAGGGTGGTATGTGTCCAGGAATTTATCCATTTCTTCTAGATTTTCTGGTTTATTTGTGTAGAGGTGTTTATAGTATTTTCTGATGGTAGTTTGTATTTCAGTTTGATATGTGGGAATATTCCCTTTATCATTTTTTATTGTGTCTATTTGATTCTTCTCTCTTTTCTTCTTTGTTAGTCTTGCTAGCGGTCTATCAGTTTTGTTGATCTTTTCAAAAAACAAGCTCCTGGATTCATTGATTTTTTGAAGGTTTTTTTGTGTCTCTATCTCCTTCAGTTCTGCTCTGATCTTAGTTATTTCTTGCCTTCTGCTAGCTTTTGAATTTGTTTGCTCTTGCTTCTCTAGTTCTTTGAATTGTGATGTTAGTGTGTCGATTTTAGATCTTTCCTGCTTTCTCTTTTGGGCATTTATTGCTGTACATTTCCTCTACACACTACTTTAAATGTGTCCCAGAGATTCTGGTACATTTTGTCTTTGTTCTCGTTGGTTTCAAATAACATCTTTATTTCTGCCTTCATTTTGTTATTTACCCAGTAGTCATTCAGGAGCAGATTGTCTAGTTTCCAGGTAGTTGTGCAGTTTTGATTGAGTTTCTTAATCCTGAGTTCTAATTTGATTGCACTGTGATCTGAGAGACAGTTTGTTGTGATTTCTGTTCTTTTACATTTGTTGAGGGGTGTTTTACTTCCAATTATGTGGTCAATTTTAGAATAAGTATGATGTGTTGCTGAAGAGAATGTATATTCTGTTGATTTGGGGTGGAGAGTTCTGTAGTTGTCTGTTATGTCCACTTGGTCCATAGCTGAGTTCAAGTCCTGGATATCTTTGTTAATTTTCTGTCTCATTAATCTGTCTAATATTGACAGTGGGGTATTAAAATCTCCCATTATTATTGTGTGGGAATCTAAGTCTCTTTGTATGTCTCTAAGGACTTGCTTTATGAATCTGTGTACTCCTGTATTGGGTGCGTATGTATTTAGGATAGTTAGCTCTTCCTGATGAATTGATCCCTTTACCATTATGTAATGGCTTTCTTTGTCTCTTTTGATCTTTGTTGGTTTAAAGTCTGTTTTATTATATACCAGAATTGCAACCCCTGCTTTTTTTTTTTTTTTTTTTTTTTTTNTACCATTTGTTCCTTTCCATGTTTAGTACTTCCTTCAGGAGCTCTTGTAAGACAGGCCTGGTGGTGACAATATCTCTCAGCATTTGCTTGTCTGTAAAGAATTTTGTTTCTCCTTCACTTTTGAAGCTTAGTTTGGCTGGATATGAAATTCTGAGTTGAAAATTGTTTCCTTCAATGATGTTGAATGTTGGCCTCCACTCTCTTGTGGCTTGTAGGGTTTCTGCTGAGAGATCTGCTGCTATTCTGATGGGCTTCCCTTTGTGGGTAACCTGACCTTTCTCTCTGACTGCCCCTAACATTATTTCCTTCATTTCAACCTTGGTGAATCTGACAATTATGTGTCTTGGGGTTGCTCTTCTCGAGGAGTATCTTTGCAGTGTTTTCTGTATTTACTGAATGTGAATGTTGGCCTGCCTTGCTAGGTTGGGGAAGTTCTCCTGGATAATATCCTGAAGAGTGTTTTCTAACTTGGTTCCATTCTCTCCATCACTTTCAGGTACACCAATCAAACAGAGATTTGATCTTTTCACATAGTCCCATATTTCTTGGAGGCTTCTTTCATTTATTTTCACTCTTTTTTTTTCTAATTTTGTCTTCTTTATTTCGCTAATTTATTCTTTAATCACTGATATTCTTTCTTCCACTTGACCAAATCAGCTATTGAAGTTTGTGTATGCTTCACGAAATTCTCGTACTGTGGTTTTCAGCTCCATCAGATCATTTAAGCTCTTCTCTACACTGGTTATTCTAGTTAGCCATTTATCTTACCTTTTACAACGTTTTTAGCTTCTTTGCGATGGGTTAGAACATGCTCCTTTAGCTCAGAGAAATTATTTATTACTGACCTTCTGAAGCCTACTTCTGTCAACTTGTCAAACTCATTCTCTGTCCAGTTTTGATCCCTTGGTGGTGAGGAGTTATGTTCCATTGGAGCAGAAGAGATGTTCTGGTTTTTGGAATTTTCAGCTTTTCTGCTCTGGTTTCTCCCCATTTTTGTGGCTTTATCTACCTTTGGTCTTTTATGTTCCTGACCTACAGATGAGGTTTTGGTATGGATGCCCTTTTTGTGAATGTTGATGTGATTCCTTTCTGTTTGTTAGTTTTCCTTCTAACAGACAGTCACCCTCAGCTGTGCATCTGTTGGAGTTCTGGAGGTCCTCTCCAGATCCTGTTTGCTTGGGTATCACCAGCAGAGGCTGCAGAACAGCAAATATTGCTGCCTGATCCTTCCTCTGGAAGCTTTGTCCCAGAGGGGCACCCACCTGTATGAGGTGTCTGTCGACCCCTACTGAGAGGTGTCTCCCAGTCAGGCTACATGGGGTTCAGGGACCCACTTGAGGAGGCAGTCTGTCCATTATCAGAGCTCCAACACTGTGCTGGGAAACCCCTGCTCTCTTCAGAGCTGTCAGGTAGGGATGTTGAAGTCTGAAGAAGCTGTCTACTGCCTTTTGTTCAGATATGCCCTGATCTCAGATGTGGAATCTAGAGAGACAGTAGACCTTGCTGAGTTGCAGTGGGCTCCACCCAGTTCGAGCTTCCCTGCCTGTTTGTTTACACTGTGAGCATAGTACCGCCTACTCAAGCCTCAGCAATAGTGGACACCCCTCCCCCCGCAAAGCTCCAGCATCCCAGGTCAATCTCAGACTGCTGTCCCAGCAGTGAACAAGGCTCTGTGAGCATGGACCCACTGAGTCAGGCATGGGAGGGAATCTCCTGGTCTACCGGTTGTGAAGACCTCGGGAAAAGTGCAGTATTTGGGCAGGAGTGTACTATTCCTCCAGGTACAGCCACTCACAGCTTCCCTTGGCTAGGAAAGGGAAATCCCCCAACCCCTTGCACTTCCCAGGTGATGTGATGGTGCACCCTGCTTCTGCTTGCCCTTCATGGACTGCACCCACTGTCCAACCAGTCCCAGTGAGATGAACTAGGTACCTCAGTTGGAAATGCAGAAATTATCTGTCTTCTGCATCAGTCTTGCTGGGAGCTGTAGACCAGAGCTTTCCCTATATAGCCGTCTTGGAAGTGACTCCCTCCTTTAGTTCTTTGAGAATCTTTAAGAGAGCTGTTTTAAAGTCTTTTTTTATTAGGTAGATCTGCCACGAAGTCTTTCTCAGGGGTAGTTTCTCTTGTGTGTGTGTGTGTTTTGTTTCCCTGTGAATGGGCCACACTTTCCAATTAAATTGTATGCCCTATAGTTTTGTTGTTGTAAACTGGACATTTGAATCTAATAAGGTGGCAGCTCTGAAAATCAGATTCTTCTCTTTCTCCAGGACTTGTTTTCAATTTCTGTAGGCTGTGTCTGTGCTGTTGATCAACCTGAGGTGTAAACTTAAATTCTCTTCAGGTGTTTTCTGAGCCTGAGCCTTTGCCTGGGTATGCACAGTAATTTTTAAAATGTTCCAAGGTATGCAGTTGCTTTTCAATGTCCTCGTCTAGTTTGGCTCTACAAAGAAGAAAAAGAGAAAAGGAAAGTGATGAAAAAAAAAAAAAAAAAAAGACAGGGGACCTTTCAGTCTCCTCAATATCACTTCAACTGAAGGGAATTGGGTTTGTTATAATGGGGGGAGGTGAAACAATAATAGCTGCTCACCTCTGGCTCTAGGCCTCAGTGATTAGAAACAGCAATCAGAGCTCAGAACACAGATCCCCAAAATTTAGAGGACAGGGTCTTTATTGCTGTCCAACACCCCAGTTCCTACGAGATGCATGGAAGCTGCTTTAGGAGCATGTGCACCGCTGCCTGCCATGGGGCTGTGCATGGGGAAGTAGTAGCTGCTGTTGAGCCTAGAGCTGAAATTGACCAAAGTTAACCACAACTGAGTGTTGAAGGCTTCTCTTGGAAGCTTCAAGGATTTAATAGATTCCAGAGTTCCAACATAGTCATATAAGGCAGATTCTGCAAGCTTAATTGTTATCTAATGGGGAGATAGATTCCTGGTGCTTCCTACCCAGCCTCTTCCTAGACTCCTTCTCTTGGCTTTCAGTTTCTTAGTCTTCTTATCCATGTCGTTTGATAATGGTTTAACAATTGCTGTGAGAATATGTGTACATATTTATATTTACTTATGCTCTTTATGATACTTCTGATACCTATGAGCTAGAAATTGACTTATGTAAAGTGGCTTACATATTTCCTTTGGAGAAAATAATATTTTGGCTCATTTCAAAGTGTTGCATGCTCTCTAAGGAAAAAATGCAATGTTTCTATACATACTTTAAATGAATAAGAACCACAAAATTGTCTTACCTGTTCATGGAAATAATTGAATTACTAGTTATTGGAGTACTCTGTCCCATCAGCTTTTTTTCTTCTGAATTGTGAGAGGGCTTGATTTAATGGGCCTGACTTTAGACAGTGGAGAATTCTAATTCTGTTTCTCCTCTTACTAGTTTGGCAATTTGGGAGAAACTATTAATGTCTCTATATATCAAGTCTGTATTTGCTAAAATGGGAATAATAATAACTCAAGGGCATATTGTATACATGGTCAGTAAACATAGTAAACGAGATGAAGTATAAATATGCCTAGTCCCTAACTGGGCTTCAGCAAATGCCAGTTTATTTCCCTGCTTGAAACTGAGCTGGGCAGCTTGCTGTGCAGTACAGAGTTGCCTAAAATGATGCAATGATGAGACTTGATGACCAGGTCAGTAGTCTGCCAGGCTCTATTTTCTAACCCCTCCTACTGACTCTTAAATATGGCCCAGATCCAAACTTCCCTTCAGGAGCTGGTTTTTATTCACAACCCAATCTAGAGTGTTTGGGTCCTTAACTCGACTTAGTCTGGTTCCTGGAGAGGCTTACCTTGTCTGGCCTTTGTCTTTCTCTTTTAATCAGTAGGAGTTATGTTTTAATAAAGAAAACACAGCATATTTCAGAACAATGTATTATATGATAATTCCAATCACAGAGAGAAAGTTCAGTCCCTGTTTTATCAGTGATATTACTGTTTGAATGTTTGTCCTCTTCAAAACTAATCTTGAAATTTGATAGCCATTGTAACTGTATTAAGAGCAAGAACCTTTTAGAGGTGATGGGGCCATGAAAGCTCCACCTTCGGGGATGGGATTAATGCAATTATAAGAGGTCAAATTTTGCCCCCTTACACCTTTCTCAGTCCTTCCACCTTCTGCTCTGTGAGGATCCAGCCTTCCTCCCTCCAGAGAATGCAGAGTACTAGGCACATCCTTCTTGGAAAAGGAGAATAGCCTCATCAGACACCAAAACTGCCAATGCCTTGACCTTAGACTTCCAGCCTCCAGACCACAAGCCAATAAATTTCTGTTAATTAAAAAGTATGCAGTCTCAGGTATTCTGTTATAGCAGCACAAAATGAACTAAGACAAGTAATCTCTTTTACAAGACTCTAGACCACTCGTTTACAGCCAGATGTAGATTTTGTATCTGATGGATATCTGGAGACATTTTTGTTTGTCACACCTGCAGGGGGTGCTGCTGGCATCTAGAGAGTAGTACAGGCCAAGGATACTGCTAAACATTTTACAATTTGCAGGATGGGCCTCACGACAAACAAAATTATCTGGTCCCCCATGTCAATAATGACAAGATTAAGAAGTCCTGATCTAGACTGAGCTGGATATCCAGCTAACCCTGTTAAACTCCCTCCCAATAAACAAGGAGATATTAATCTCCCTGACAGTAAGAGAAGGATGGGCAACATTCCATTGACATGGTCATCATACATTTATTAGGTACATGACAGGGGTTCAACCCAATATGAACCCCTAAGACAAGATGTAGAGTAACTATAGTATATTAGATGAAATGCCACATCTTGGAGTTAGACAAATTTTTATCTGGTTTTGGCTCTGTCACTTACAAGCTATAGTTCTATAAGAAAATAACTTGTATTTCTGGAGCTTCAGCAACACTCAACAAAATGGTAGTAGTGGTATGCAGAAATTATGTTTATAATATGTTTAGAATAGTGTTTGGAATATGGGAAACATACACTCAATAAATTGTAGATGTTACCATTGTTGACATCTTCATTACCACCGTCATCTTCGTTGTCGTCATCATCATCATTATCATCATCATCACCATGTCTCATCTCAGCCTGGCTTATAGCTACCTCCATGATACAACTTAAGCTGTATGTGCAGGAAATTCTGCATTTAACAAAAACCATCTGTGTCAATTAACCTACACATGACACAGTCAGGGAGTCAACTTGAGGAGGGTGAAAGGAAATCGAGCAGTCAGAGAAAATGACATTTCATCAACTTGGCCCTACTTTCTATTAGCTTTTAGATTGATTTTCATGGAAATATATGATATGGGCTGGCACTGGAGGAAAACGTCAACTCACAAATGTGCTGGCTGTTGATAAGTACCCTATATTGCAGAATATTTTTATTCTTCTTTTCCTTTTTTTCCAATTTAATTTTTACATTTTTTTTCTGGCTGTTTCTGAAACACTCAGGCCTTCTTCAGCTTCATGCATTTGTTCACTGTATCACTTTGATCCTTTAAATTAGAAGACATTGTACTGGTCTAAATTATAGAAAAGTCCAGAATTTCCTAGCTTTAAAGGGATCAATCTAAGGCTCAAGTTGTATCCTCAGTACTCAGTGTCTTTCCGTATTATCTCCTAACTCTAATCTCAACTATTTTAGTCTCAGAGTCCCCCAGGTGTCAAGTCACTTGTCAGTAGCTATGGTTTTATGTCTTTTCAGATTGAATCCAATGGCATGGGAGAATGTCTGTCTAATCCCTTAAGATCTTTAAGGGCAAAAACCATACCTCAGTAATCTTTGAAACTCTTACAGTCTAGGGTGGAATCTTACAAGAGTAGGAGTCTACTCACCAAATATATAGAAAAGACTGGTTGAATTAGATTTTCCCAGAGTTCGTATAGTTAAATGTAGGTAAGATACTCAAAAGGAAAAAAGAAAGAAGAAAGAAAGAGAGGAGAGGAGAGGAGAGGGCAGGGGAGGGGAGGGGAGGGGAGGGTTGACTCCTAGAGAGAAAAGACACTTAAGTTGTACAACTGGTTAGTAGCAGAACGTGGGAAACACTATGGATTGCCTATAAGACAAGGTCATTCAATTTCCATTTCCAATAAATGTTGTCATGTGATTGCCAGTGAAATGTTAGGAGATATCTGCCAGTGGGACTTCAGAGAGAGGGTATTTTGGCTTGTTTTACCTTAAAAAGTGACCCATGAAAAGATACAGACTCATTATTTGGCACAATGCTGCTTAGCAGTATATGCCGAATGGAACTCCAATAGACATTATTTGGCCATGGAAGGAGTGAGCACAGAGAGGCTGGCAGAGAAGAAAGTTAGGAGAAACCTAAGCCATGGTCATGTCATTAAGCTGTTTATTTAATGAACCAGGAATATCCTACTTCTACAGTTCTTATTATGCAAGACAATAAATGTATTTATCATTTAGGTCAATTATGTTAGGATTTCTGTTCCTTGCAGCCAAAAGTATCCTCCTGGGTACCCAGAGAATGAGGGCTTTTCCAAGAGGTCAATTCACTTATGCAGAAAGAACACCTTTGTTTGGAATGAAAGCAGTTTTGTTTGGCCTAAACATATGAAGAACATTGTCACCTGGTTAATAATTTCACAGATTCAAAGTCTGTAGATAGTCTACTGGCCCCTTTTGATGCCCTTGTAGTCAGCATAATATTGAATATATAGCTTCTTCCCTCAAGGAGTTTTGGTCTCCCCAGAGAGTTGAGAACTGATCTGCCCAGCCTGATAAGGTATGTCATGCCAGGTTACTCTGTTTTTATCTCAGCGCTACCAGGGATGTTGTAGGCATACTCAACATAAAGGTTAGTTAGCAGATCCAATGACCTAGGTAATATGTATGTAGGAGATGAACATCTCTAGAAATAGATGAAAAAGAAATGTGGGAGGGAAGAAAAAAATATGAGTCACCTTCGTTTGTCTTATTAATACATTATGTTAAATTCTACTTTTAATTACTGGTAGGTCTTGTCTCAGGAAATGGCAGTAGAGCTGCATTTAGAATTCTGAGTTTTGGAAAAAATGAATGAGAAATATCTCTTCAATTAAAAAGCAGAAGCTATTCGTGACTTCTTCCAAAATATCATCCTAACATGTTAATTAATTTTTGTGGATCCTGAACAGCTAAAAAATAATAATTATGGTAAGATACATGTTACATAAAATTTACTGTCGTAATCATTTTGAATGTACAATTCAGTGATGTTAATTATGTGCACATTGTTGTGCAACAGAGCTCTCGAATTTTTGATCTCCTAAAACTGAAACTCAACACCCACTGAACACCGATTCTTAATTTCTCTTTTCCCCTGGTCCCTGGAAACCACCATTCTACTTTCTGTTTCCATGAGTGAAATCATATAGTATTTGTCTTGTGACCGAGTTATTTTATTTAGCAAAAGGTTGTCCAGATTTATCCGTGTTGCTACAAATGACAAAATATTATTCTTTATGGCTGAATAATACTCCATTGTGTGTATGTGTATATATGTGTGTGTGTGTATATATGTGTGTGTGTGTGTACATATATGTGTGTGCATATATATGTGTGTATATATGTACATGTATATATGTGTGTATATATATTGTGTGTGTATATATGTGTATGTGTGTGTGTGTATATATGTGTGTGTGTGTATATATTTATATAACATTTTCTTTACCCATTCTTCCATCCCTGGATTTCTTCCACATCTTTGCTACTGTGAATGATGCTTCAATGCACATGGTTGTGACGATATCTCTTCAAGATCCTGATTTGAATTTCTTTGGATATAACTCAGAAGGGAGATTGCTAGATTGTATGGTAATTCTATTTTTAATTTTTCGAGTCACTACCATACTGTTTTCCATAGTGGTTGCACCATTTTACATTTTCATGAGCAATACACAGGTGACCCAATTTCTCAACATCCTTGCAAATACTTGACAATGTGTTTTTTTCTAATTGTGTGCATCCTAGTGGGTGAAAGTGATATATCATAGTGGTTATGATTTTAATTTCTCCAGTGCTTAGTGATGTTAGGATGTATTTTCATAAGCATCGTTTTTATTATACTTTATGTTCTAAGGTACATGTGCACAATGTGCAGGTTTGTTACATATGTATACATGTGCCATGTTGGTGTGCATCCCATTACTGGGTATATACCCAAAGGATTATAAATCAGAAGCATTTTTTAAATTAGGTCATTTCATTGTTGAGTTGTAGGAGGTATTTATATATTCTGGATATAAGCCCCTTATTAGATTTATGATTAGCAAATGCTTTCTTTCATTCTGTAGGTTTCCTTTTCACTCCACTGATTGTTTACTTTGATGTGCAGAATTTTTGGAGTTTGATGCATTCCCATTTGTCTATGTTTGTTTTTATATTGCCTCCAAAATATTATTGACAAACCCAATTTCATAAAGCTTTTTTCCCAATGTGCTTTTTTCCAGTTATGATTTTGGGTCTTATTTTTAGTCATTTAACTCATTATTAGTTAATTTTTGTAGATGGCATAAAGGGTGCAACTTGATTCTTTTGCAAGAAAACATAAAATGTTCACAGCACCGTTTATTGGAGAGACTGTTATTTCCCCATTGTGTGGCATTAGTTCCCTGCAGATGTTTTTTTAAGTCAGAAAGCAGATAACAAGATGGGCAGGAACATATTTTTGATATATACTACTTTAATTTATAGTGAGAGTTTGAGCTTCTAAGAGCTACTATGTTTTGCTTAAACGTGACATATAACAAGACATGCCAATCTTTAGCCTTAAATTTCTCATTTTTCATGGTTTATTTTTTATTTACTATAAATGAAATTCATAGCAGAATTAATTCTGACCTCTAATGAAGATGGGCTAATTAAACATATTTAATGTTTACAGTTGCTGTACACTTTGTGTTTTATTTTCTGGAAATAAAGTGGAAATGTTTTATTTTCTGGAAATAAAGTGGAAACATTTTATTTTCTGAAGCTGGCATTTTCTGTAGTCCTTATGAAACCAGTTAAGACGTTTTGAATGCTCTAAATTAATTGTACTCTATCGTTCAGTGTGATTTTTATTGGTAGTCAGGTGGAAATCAACTAATTCATTGTGTGTTTCCTGAACTTCTACTTTGTGTTTAGCAATGATGTATTAGATGAAAGAGATATTTTTCCTCTTAAAGACTAGATGTTTTAGTAGGAATACTATATGCATTTAATTATAATATATGCCAGAAGCTAAATATCAACAACTGCATCTAGGTGGAGTATGAGCTAGGAATAGAAGTGTATATCTGACCGAGTGCACTAGAAAAGTCTTCCTGAAGGATGAACTTTAGCTGATATTTGAAGGATGTTAAGAGTGAAAACTCTGTAATAATAGCATATATTTATTGAAATCTTACTATGTCTTCAGGTATTATTCTTAGGGCTTTAATATGTCTCCAGGTATTGTTCTAAGGGCTCTAATACTTTTTTAACCTTTGTAATAATCTTATGAATTAGCTATTATCCCATTTTATGAGTAAGTAAATGAAGTCATACTGGGGTTAAACCACTTGTCCAAGGGCCTACAGCTAACAAGTAATAGAACAGGGACAAAAAGTCCTGTAGTCTGACTGCAAAGCCCAGTTTCTAACCACCCTGTTACAGGGCATTCCAGGACAAATGAAGATGTAGCTATAAAAGCAGGGTTAGGAATATATGAGGAGTTAATGGGAGTTCTCAGTGAGCTCCATCTGTCAAAGCTGAGAAGCTTGTGCTTTATTCTGAGGGCAATGAAGACCATTGAAAGGGGTGAGCATCAGGGAGTAGTGTGTTTAGAGCTATGATATATGAAAATTGAATGTACATAGGGTATAGAATGCTGTGGACTCACAGTGTATCACCTGTGTGGTTTGATTATGCTTGTATTGCTGAAAGGGAAAATGAGACTCAGAGATGCTACAGTAAATAACATCCTAAGGTCTCCTAAATAGTAAGTAAAAGTAAGATAGCCCAGCTAGCATCAAAATCCCTCCTGCCCGCCCCTCCCCCGCACACCTTTC
>NW_016808764.1:3940998-3949268 GCF_001698545.2 Rhinopithecus bieti
TCTCTCTCTCTCTCTCTCTCTCTCTCTCTCTCTCTCTCTCTCTCTCTCTGTCTCTCTCTCTGTCTCTCTCTCTCGTAAGGAGAAGTGACTTGAAGGCAGAAATGCCAGTCAGGTGACTGCAATGCCACAGAGGAAGAGGTAATGAAGGCTTGCATTAGGAAGAAAGGGAATGATTGTCAGGGACTTGAGACGTTCAGGATAATTTTATTTCCACTGTTAATTAGGACTAGGAAATTGTAAAAAAAGAAAAAAACAAAGTATTCTATGGGTTTTGATAGCAAAGTAGATATTGGCACCTTTAACAACAACAACAACAACAACAACAACAACAAAAAACAATGAAATAAAGAATGAGGAATGCACTTTAGGGTGTAGATAAAGAGTCCAATTTTGGACTATCTTCTGGGTCCCATCCAGTCTCCATTTAGATATGACTGGCAAGCTAGACAGGCATATCGGAAGAAGCACAGAAAGGAAGATGTGGATCCGGAAACTAATATTCTCAGAGAGGTGATGGCTGCTCTTTTCTTTGGAACTTAATTGAAAAATTTTGTTATGTAAAGTTAACATGTCCCAATTTTTAAATATGTTTGCTGTTTTCTCATAAATCTTATTTCAAGGGGTTCTTAATTTGTTTTTTCTTTTTTTTTTTTTTTTTTTTCTTTTCGAAGCTTAGGGAAGTATATGAATATATTTATACATATTTGTATTTTGTGCCTATGCACATGGAAAGATAGATATATAGATAAATGAATAGATGATAGATATTGTCACATTGGATCATATTAAAACAAAGACTGCAATATTTTTCCCCTCTGAAGCTAATGAGATTCTGGAATCTCAGTTTTATTCTGCCTCCACTCATTGGCAGAAGACATTGCAGCAAGGACAAGAAAGGAGAAGAAAAAAAATGGCAGAGGAAAAGAAAATTTATAAATACAGTCTGTCAAAGCCTAGCATCTGGAGTTTGGCATTTCAGGTGACACCAGAGATCTGTCAGGGAATGAGGACTGTGTTAAGCCTCTAAGTGGGTTAAGCAGGACAAGCATCTGGAGACAGGGGACAGAGTAGTCTAAGCAAGACTGCTGGAAAAGTCAAGGGGAAGATGCTAGAACCAGATTAAAATTTCAAAAAAAAGGTAGAAGTTCAGTTTTGGGCCCTCTGGGGTAGCTATCAGGTTTCACAGAAACTGCATTATGTGTACTGACATGAGAAAGTTAGTGGTTCCTGTTTTGGCTCTGAGAACCCCAGTTAATAAAGGATAAAGAACAGAGTTATGAATGCCAATATTTGACTTTATGAATTGAAGTTTATTAAGCTTCCTATGAGAAATATCAGAGATGGTGTTTTTGTCTCCACCCTTAAATCTAGGATGGCCATATGACTGATTGACAGCAGAACAACATTGTATGAATTCTGAGCCTAGGTCTGAAGAAGTGTGGTTTACTTTAGGTCACTTTCTTGGAATTCCTCTGCTCTTCCCTTGAGAACAAGTCCAGGCTAACCTGCTGGGGAATAAGAAAACATGTGGAGTAGAGAGGAGACAACCCAGCTGAGACTTGTTAGATTAACCAGCAGCTGCCGACAATCACAGGAACGAACCAAATAACACCAGCAAGTCCTGCACTCAAGAGCAGAAATACACAGATGTGTCCAGCACATACTGCTGACTCTCAAGATCACAAAATCATGAGCAGAAAAGGCATTCATGGAAAAACATGTAATATGTAAATTATTATCATTAGGGGAAGCTGGGGTATTCAGAGTCTTTGTATTGATTTTGCAACTGTTCTGTAGTTTTAAATGATGTCAAAATAGAAAATACTTTTTAGAAAGGCCAATATAGTTTATGCCCAATCTTGCTGAGATGTTTGTTTTTGGAACACATTGATTCTGCTACAAAGAAGTCAAACAGCCCCATAGAAAGGATGTGTGTAGTTTTTTTCAGCCACTCCTTAACCTGAGGTCCCAGAGACATGTCAGACATGAGCAAGTGCATCTTCTGATGATTCCAGCTTCTAAAAATCAAACCACTACAGCTGATGCCAATGGAATAAAGAAGAACTGAATCCACATTGCCACCCACATTGCTGGTCTATGAGTGAAATAAACATTCTTATTGTCTTAGGTTTCAAGATTTTGCAGTGTTTCATTATGCAGCAATGAAAAATGGAGCAGACACAGAAGGTGTAAGGGGCCATTATATCTGATGAATTATATTTTGTTGTTCTTACCTATGTTTCTATTATTATCTCTGAATTTCTACATGAATTTCTTATGTAGTTAAAATAAAACATTGGAAGAAAAAGCACTTACAGAGGCAGCTTTGTATTATCATTTTCTCTCTAAAACGTTGCAAATAGTTTGCTAGGCTAAGTCATGAATATATGTGTGAATTCAAGAAAAAAATGAATTCCGCAATAAGCAAGGGTTAAAATATAATAACACACATACACACATATATATTTGAGAAAATGAAAACAAATTCTTGCTGTGTTCCCTATCTCATTGTGAGGTGCTTAAAAATATGAGGGGAAATATGTGAAATAATTATAGTTAATTTATTTCAATGACTGTTGGTTATTTCGGCTCTCGCCGCTAAACCAAATTAGCCAAAAGGTTATATTGTATGATTTAACACACATTTCACATACATATTCTTATTATTTATTTATTTATTTATTTTCTTCTTTTGTTTGAAATCACAACCACAGGAATAGATTACTCTTCCACTCATTACACAAAAGCCTGTAAGTAATCAGCACAGATAAAACTTAATGGTATAATATAAAGACAAAATGGTATTAATGAGGCAAGGAGTTCATATGCTCATTAGGTTTGAGTGTATTGAAAAAAGCAACAGTATGTTAAAGATTGGCAAAATTATACTACAGAGCCAATCAATATAGATGTGGCATTTTTATTAGTGAATAATTAGTATAAATAATGCTGTCTTGGTTTTAAATACCCAAATACTGAAGAAAATGGTGAAATCAATGGTAGGAAGCAGATGGATCATTTAATTTATTTCTCAATTGTAGCTGACACATTAGTTACAGGAATTTTCATGTCATCTATTTTTTATGGTTCATTTTACAGCTGTGTTTATTGTTGTAATAAATAAATACATTATAGTTTCTTATTAGAGAAAAAAATTGAAATTTACTGTAGCAAAACACATTCTCACATGACTCAAATACCCCAAATGGAACCCCTATAAGGGAAAAGGTTTTTTCAACCCCAGAGTAAGGCCTGTGTGTGGTTGAAGTCAAATATAAGAAAAGATGGTCCAAAAAATGGTGACATTTTGTTTTTCAAAGGGTTATTGGTACTTAAGAAGATTTACATTTCACATAGTCTTTCTAATAATACAGACACACTCATAAATCTGTTTGTATATTTCCCAGCAACAAATAAATATTGTAAGCTATCATCTGGGATGCAGATATATAATAAAGTTATTACCTCCATTCTAGACTTTCCCTACAACTCGCAGTGCCAAAAAGACTGAGGGGATATAGCTACACCAACTTGATCTTTTAAACCTTCACACTTTGGATTAGAAGAAGGGGATCTCTATTTTTTCCAGAGACTCCTTATGACAGTGGAGTGGGATAGATACTGAGTATATCAATCAAGTAGAATATACCTATCAAGCACCTACGATTTCTCTAGTACAGTGTTAGGAACTTGTTTGATTTACTAGTGATATAGTTTGCATCTGTGTCCCCACCCAAATCTCAAGTCAAATTGTAATCCCCAATGTTGGAGGTGGGGCCTCATGGGAGGTGATTGGATCATGGGGCTGGGTCATGAGGATGAATCATTCATGAATGGTTTAGCACTCTCGGTGCTGTTCTCATGATAGTGAGTAAGTGAGTTACCGCGAGATCTGGTTGTTTAAAAGTTTATACCACCACCTCCCCCTCCTCTCTCCTGCCCCTACCATGTAAGGCACTGACTCCCCATTTACCTTCCAACATGAGTAAAATCTCCCCAAGGCCTCCCTAGAAGTAGATGCTGCCATATTTCCTGTATAGCCTGTAGAACTGTGAGCCAATTAAACCTCTCTTATTTATAAATTACTCAGTCTTACTTATTTCTTTACAGCAGTGTGAGAACCGACTAATACACTTGTGTCCCATATTGACAGAGATTTACAGAAATAGAAGTGCAGTTTAGGAAATGTCTTCCTTGGTTATTTAACTATACTATTCAAACATATAACTATAACATTCTACTCATTATTTTCCTTGACTATTGCGGCCTTGATTAGCTGTCCACATGGATGTCCTTTTGTCTATGATTTTGACCTTGAAAAATTTTAGATAACCTGAATTTTAGCAGCTACTAAGTACTTGAACTTGGAATCAGATATATATAGAGAAGATGAAATTTGAAAGTAATGAATAATGTGATAAAAGCTCCAAAGAGGAGGCCCTAAGTTTCTATGTACAATAAGATGTATAATAGGCAAATTTAATATTTTTCAGGGTAGAAATATGTTAATACAATTTGAAAGAAGAAGACTTAATGTTTCATAGATCAGTGAGATGGCAATAGTTTATAATGACCTATTGTATATTTTAATCAAAATACTTAGAATAGTCATTATGTTTCTAGAATAAAGAAAAGAATAATATTTAAGGTAATGGATATCCCAAGTACACTGATTTGATCTTTGTAAATTATATGAATGTATTCTATTATTATATGTACCCTGAAAATATGTACATCTATTACATATTAATAAAAAATAAAATTATATTGAAATGAAAATAATGTGTTAGGTAATGAGCAATGATGAGAGAAAGGAGGGAGAAGGAACTCCATCCAGTCCTAGGAAACAGGATGTGCAAAGATCATATGTAAGTAGATCATGTTAGCTGGCAGAAACTTAAAGCCAGTATGTGTAAAATGGGGAGACTGAGGGATGTAGGAAATAATTTTGGACACATAAGTGGGGTTGCTGAAACATGAAATGAAATAACCCATATAACAGGTTTAGTAGAGAACTTTCCTAATGGCAAAATCAAACAAGTATTGTTTCTACCATTGACTGAAAAGTATAATGTCTGCTCACAAAAGTCTGGTAAATAACAAATCATTTTCCTTTTATAGAAGAATGTTAAAGAAGGAGAAACCAAGTGATTTTCCATCTAAATTGGAGGAGCCAAGGATTCTTCTCAGTGAGATTTTCTGTGGTTCTGGACAATTCTTACCCAACATTTTATTAATTATTGAAGACATCAGATTCCAGAATAAGGTGAGCCTTTCCGGTTATCTCTGCACAGAAAGTGGCTGGACCAGCCTTTTCTTAATATTAAAAAATGAACTATTTCCAAATATCTATATCCAATGTCCTTGGCTCTTGAGAAACAAAGTTTGTTAAATTCTAATTTCAATGAACAGAGTCACGAAGATAAATACATGTTCTCATGATAAATGATCAGAATTATTTTCAAATAAGGTTTTATTTTACTATTTGTCTTCTGGACATTGCAGACTTTGTAAAGCACATATTTATTCATTGCATTCCATTATCTGGGTGAGTGATTGTCAAGTGCAATGTCTCTGCAAAAAAGAACATTACTATGACTTAAAGCAAAATCTAATGAGTTCTGAACATGTTTGCTAGGTGTACAGATTATGTGTTTTCCACATACAAAAAAAGTTGAATACAATGCCATTAGAATAGAAATTGAAAGACAACTTGAAGTCTGTTACTGGACAAAAGTGAATTGGAGGGATTTAGAAGGATATTGTTTATGAGTCAGGGGTTGGGGAAGAAAAGAGAAGGCTTAATTTTTACTAAAACCACCCCAAAGACTCTTACTCAGCTCCTGGTTATGGTACTTGGCTCTGATTCCTACTTTATTCATATTTTATTTGGTAGTAAAAAAAATCATTTTAACACTGACAGTTCTGTAAAGAAATCTTTCTTTAAATGCACATGCAAAAATCCGGCTAAATTATTCAGCAAATCTAACATTGTTCAGAATGTGTAGGAATACTTGAGAGAAAAGAGAGAAACAGAATTCTTGACTTGCACCCTGGGAAATCAACACAATCAAAAATCAGAAACTGCCTTTAAGTAAAAGAGTAGGTGGCAGGGAGGCTTATTATTGTTAATGTGAATAATTAGGTTTCAATGGGTGGTGGGGCGGGGGCGCGTAGAGTGGGAAACAACACTCTTGGGTCCATACCAAGTCTTCAGTTCTACAGTCACCACCTCTTACGATCTCCACATTCTTATCTAAGACATTGTCTGGTCGTATTTCTGGTTGTAGAATAACCTTTGTAAACTATCCTGTTATGAAGAAGGATTTGCTGCCATTTTACACCTTTAGCTGTTTTTGCTTCCCGTGATTGCAAACAAATTGAACCAGCAGTCACTTTTGGAAACTGTCTGCCAGATGCACTGCAAATTCACATTGTGCTGCAGTATCTGGAAACTCACAAATATATAACTAATCTTCACTTCATACGTTTAAATCTTACCTGTTTTAGTTATATCTCCCCTATGTCAACTCCTCTGATGCCTTCAACTCCATTATTCTTATCTTTTTTGTTAGAGAACAAACTAACGGTTTATTCTTTAGGTATGTTGTATAGTGTCTTATATTAATATCAGGTTATAAATATTGCATTTTCCTGGGTATCTCTTGGTCATAAATCTCAACTAAATTCAATGTAAACCTTAGGAATTCCATAAAATTATAAAGCTATATCTTTAAGACAACCAAAAATTATAGACTTTGATAGCCACAATTTATGTTTAAAAAAATTCTGTGTGGTTGGATTTCTTAATGATTTTACTTTAGAAATGAAGACACTAGAATCCATGATTACATACCCAGCACTTAGAGATTCTGAGTCTTAATTTTTCCACTCTTCTTTAGTGCATTTTATATTTTATTCCCATCTCAATACCAAGGACAAAGATTGGCTAACACAGATGCACAGTAAATGTTTGTGACTGAATTACAGAACATGCATGTACATTAAGCTTTATTATAGTTAATTAATAAATTCTGCTTGCTGGAGATACAAAGATGAAATAAACAAACTCTGCCTTTTCTGCCATGTCAGTGTTTGCAGGTTGATGGAGTCATGTAAATAACCTCTAGTGTTAAAGTAGAAAGGCAAAAAATGAGCATACAGAATGTTATGTGGATTACAGATAAGTGTAGTGATAATCTCCCCTACTCTAGGAGAATTAGCAAAGGCTTTACCAAGGACTTTACACTTTGCTGGGATTTGAAGGATTACATAGAATTGAAAATTTCGCCGGGCGCGGTGGCTCAAGCCTGTAATCCCAGCACTTTGGGAGGCCGAGACGGGCGGATCACAAGGTCAGGAGATCGAGACCATCCTGGCTAACATGGTGAAACCCCGTCTCTACTAAAAAATACAAAATCTAGCGGGGCGAGGTGGCGGGCGCCTGTAGTCCCAGCTACTCAGGAGGCTGAGGCAGGAGAATGGCGTGAACCCGGGAGGCGGAGCTTGCAGTGAGCTGAGATCCGGCCACTGCACTCCAGCCTGGGCGATAGAGCGAGACTCCGTCTCAAAAATAAATAAATAAATAAATAAAAGAATTGAAAATTTCATGATGTCCTATGAGAACAAAGAGAACATTATTGTGTCTTAAGCTTAGTTGCCTGATGGAGAAGTACTTTGTAAGAGGAGACTGGAGAATTAGGTAGGAGCCATGGGAAAGAAATTATGCCTCAAGTTTAGTAATTAATTTTATACAATTCTGTAATTAATCCTACTCTTCAACAAGGTAACTATAAAACGTATTAACAAGGAATAGCCATTAATGATTGTCTTTTATGTTTCTAAACAATATGGTAAGTATTTCATAGATTATTTATTATTTGTTTATTTGTTGAGATGGAGTTTTGCTCTTGTTGCTCAGGCTGGAGTACAATAGAGCGATTTTGGCTCACCACAACCTCTGCCTCCTGAGTTCAACTGATTCTCCTGCCTCAGCCTCCCAAGTAGCTGAGATTACAGGCATGTGCCACAATGCTTGGCTAATATTGTATTTTTGGTAGAGTTGGGGTTTCTCCATATTGGTCAGGCTGGTCTCAAACTCCCGACCTCAGGTGATCTGCCCACCTCAGTATCCCAAAGTGCTGAGATTACAGGTGTGAGCCATCCCACCTGGCTGCTTCATAGATTTTTAAAAATTAAATTCATGTCCCGAAACCATGATCTGAGATAGAACGCTTTCTTTCTTTTCTTTTTTTTTTTTTTTTTTTTTT
>NW_016808764.1:3949877-4019836 GCF_001698545.2 Rhinopithecus bieti
GATGGTCTTGATCTCCTGATCTCGTGATCCGCCCGTCTCGGCCTCCCAAAGTGCTGGGATTACAGGCTTGAGCCACCGCGCCCGGCCGATAGAACGCTTTTTAATTTTGAAGATGGCCCATCTGAGTCTAAAAGAACTTATAAACTTGACTTTTGTTACAATTCTGGTAGGCAGTCATACTTCATTCTCATCCAGGCTTCAATTCAGAAGATTCCCATGAGTTTGCTGATGATGACGAGGACAGACACACATAAATACATGCACATAGTCAAACACAAAGGTACCTAATTGTATAAGTACTTAACAAATTACATATTCAAAGTATATATTCCAAAGCTAATATAATTGAAATAAAAATAGTCTAACCCACAATAACAGTTACTGATATTTATACTTTCTAAATATTAGTAAAATTAGAAAATTAGAACACAAAGACTTGAACAATCCTATCAACAAATATATTCGTCCGTTTTCATGCTGCTGATAAAGACATACCCAAGACTTGGCAATTTACAAAAGGAAGAGGCTTAATTGGACCCACAGTTCCACTTGGCTGGGGAGTCCTCACAAGCATGGCAGAAAGCAAAGAGGAGCAACTCATATCTTATGTAGATGATGGCAGGCAAAGAGAGAACTTGCGCAGGCAAACTCCTGCTTTTTTTAAGGACATCAGATCGCATGACTTATTCACTATCACAGCATGAGAACAGCATGAGAAAGACCTGCCCCCATAATTCAGTCACCTCCCACAGGGTTCCTCCCATGACACATGGCAATTATGGCAATTATGGGAATTATAATTAAAGATGAGATTTGGGTGGGGACACATCCAAACCATATCAACCAACTAGACATAACTGACATTCATCAAGCATTTCACCCAGAAACAGAAGACTATACACTCCATTTAAGCTCACATGGGACATTTACCAGGGTAGACTCTTCTGGGCCATAAAAACAGAACAAACAAAAACAAAACAAACAAAAAAACGGATTTAATGAAATTGAAATAATACAAAGTATCTTCTCTTACCACAACCAAATTACATTAAAAATAGAAAGAAATGAAAATATCTGAAAAATTTCCAACTACTTCCGAGTGAAACAAAGTACTACTATAAAGCAAGAATAAAAAATAATCACAAGGTGAGAAAAGAATGAGAAAAAAGAAAACAAATGTTTAATTTGGGATGCAACTACAGCAGTTCTTACAGGGACATCTATCATCTTAGTTACTTATCCTGGAAAAAAAAATGAATGGTCATAAAACAATTATCTAAGCTTCCACTATAAGACATTAGAAAATAAAAAATGAATTAAATGCAAACTAATCAAAAGTAACAAAACTATAATGACAGAGAAAAAGAAACAAAACAAAAGACACAAGCGGCTTCCTTAAAAGAAATAAATTGGAAAACATTTAACCTTATCAATAAAGTAAAAAAGACAGATTATTGATATCAAGAATGAAAAAGCTGACATCACTGGAGTTTCAATACACATACAAAAATAATAACGATATAATTTAAAACATAGTTGCCAATAACTTAAAAAATTTAGATACAATATAAAAAATGCTTAAAAGGTCCAAACTAATGAAACCTACTAAAGAAAACATAATTTGAATTGTTCTATGTTTATTTAAAATAATTGAATTAGCAGTTAAAATCCTCCTCATAGAAATAACTGTAGGCCTAAATGAACCTGCTGGGTAATTCCATTAAATATTTAAGGAAGAAATGATGTCAGATATTTACAACTCTTCTGCAATGTAGAAGCTGGAGAATAAATATTTCCAGATTCACTTTATGAAGCCAACATTGACCTAATACCAAAAAAGGGAAATAAATAATAAAGAAAACCATACAACAATGTTCATTATAGGCATAGATGTAAAAGTCCTTAACAAAATCATTTGTAGTAATTTGAATTCAGAAATATAGAACAATTATGATCAAGTGGAATTTATATCAGAAAGTCAAATGTGATATACCAAATTAATATACTGAAAAGGAAAATAAAGGTGATCAGTTAAAGTAGTTCTTTCAGTAAATAATATGCATTTGTCAAAATTCAATCATTTGTGATTTAAATTAATAAAAACCCAACTCAACACACTTAAACCTAATAAAGAGTGTTTGTAAAAGCATTCTCCTGCTACCATCACATTTAATAAAGAAAAAATCTGTTTCCATAGTACCAAAAATAAGGCAGACATGTCTGGTTCTACCACTTTCATTCAACATTGTACTGGTTAGTGCATTAAAATGGGAAAAGAAGAGGAAAGAGATCGCAATTCATGAGAAAAAGAGATAGAAAAAAAATCTCTATGGGTGACATGATTTTCTACATAGAATATGAACCTGTGGAAAATTAAAAGCTGAAAGAAACATTATCAGAATTAATAACTGTGTTTGACAAAATTACACTGCAAGATCAGTATACAGCAATATATAATTGCTGACAACAAACATTTTGAAAATGAAAATATTTTAAAAATAGCATTTATAAATTAGAAATATTTTGAGATAACACTTTACCATGCTCTTTGAAGACTCAATATTAAGGTATCCATTCTATCCAAATTAATCTATAGATTCATTGCATTCATTAACAAAATTTTGCAACTTTTTTTAAAACAAAATAAATTCAAATTTAAGTTTTATTAACTGAAAAGTAATTGTTTCTAGTTCAGATTCGTGTTCCTCTTCTTGGGGGAGGGGAAATATGGCAGAGGGTTAGGTTGCAGGGTGGTAGTAAAGGAAGCCTTCAGCTTTAACTTAGTATTTATTGATGAAGATGATATCTTTTAATTCTATGCATTTACTCTTCAGTATAATTTTCTTCCAGGTAGCCAAACTTTCTCCAGCATTTTGAAAGTCATTATAAGGTTGAACTGACTCGTCCCTAGAGGTAACAGAAGGATTTTAATGCAGCCATTGTGGAGTAAGGAGGAGACCTCTGTTTCAGGGTTCTTGGCTATTTAATCAGAGAGAAATAGTCAACCCAGCTCCATGCAGGCAGCAGGTGCTCTCTGACAGTTGGTCATAACCAACATCTACTATATTTGCCTCCCAAAGCCAACTCATTTACATAGAAATTCCAAGTGTCAGCCTTCTGCATTTTGCTATGGAGCTTTAAAATCACCTTCACAAAAGAAATAGCAATCCTAACTATCATTATTAAGCATTTACTGTGTGTCAGGGATAATGCTAATTGCTTTTAATAAGTGGCTCCATGAAATATTTAGAATATTCTTAATACATAGTTTTCATTATTCCTTCTACTTTGAAAATTAGACAAGTTAAATCTAAGGAGTTCAAGTAATTTGCTCAAAGTAATGCACACAGCATTTGTTAAACCAGTATTTGAAACCCATGTAGGATTATCATAGAACCTAAATATTATCACATCTCTGAAAAGCATCAGCACTGGACCAGAAACACTGAAGTAAGTTTGCAGTCAGAAGGACTGAGTAGAAACCCAGTTCTTCTGTTTAGTCATGTGACCCTGGACAGTATCTCACAGGAGGTACAGTTTTCTTATCTGAAAGTTGGAAAAAATAAAATACCTGTGAGAATTAAATAAGCTAATATTTGAGAGGCTGTTTAGCACATAGCAAAATACAGGTAAATTCCCCTTGGTTCTAAACAGTAGAGCTATACCAGAGGTTATAAATCAGGTATACATGTACCCTACATAGGGCTGTGTTGCAGCAGCAGAGCATATCTGTTTAAGTATATCATGCAAGTAAGCAATCTTATTTACAACATTATTGAAAGTGTTTATTTCTAGTGCATTACATAGGTGTCCAGCCTTATACATCTGTAAGAATCACATGATACTGCAGAAATATATTCAAAGGCAGCCTCACTTGCTATTGATAACACTCAGCTGAGAGGCAAGCATATAATGGTCATCATATATTTTTGTGTGTCTGAAAAAAAATGTATACTAAATTTAAACATTAAAATATTTTTAGGCTGAGTATCATTACATTTCACATTTCTTTGGATTTTCCTCTTCTAGGGATTCCTCCTAGAGGTTTTCTCCTACATTCTAATTTTCTCTGAATGTTGTGTTTAAAGTCAACGGCTTAGCACCAAGCCCTCTCTGTTTCATGTGTGATTATTTTGTCTTCTGAAACCTAAGCCCCAGAAATAGGTCTTGTGTCTCACATTCTTTCAATTCCCTCCTGCTGTGAAACATACCACACCACGCAGAATGCTGAAATGTTCACAAAGTTAAGGAAACTGTTTGTCTTTCATTCATGAGGCTCCAATGCCAGGGCCAGTGTTTTGTATATAGCAGAGACTCAATGTAAGTGTGGACCATCTGGTACTATGATTTTTCAAGCTCATATAATGAAAGATGACTTGTTCCTTGCAAGGATTATCATTCCTCAAGTTATAAGGTCAAGCACCATTTTATTCAAGTTCAGATAAAGGAGAAAATATAGGTCATGCAAGAGGCTGCAATATAAGAACAGTATTATCAATAATTTATTGACTTTTATTATGCATATGAACTAGTGTTTAAATTACACACCCCTAATGTTGTATTTGCTCCTAAGAAACAGGCAATTGTTACCCTTTTTATTTTATTGAAGAGATAAATATGGTGCAGAGTGCATCTTGCTGAAGGGGCAAGGGGCATCAAGTTTTTTTGTTTATTTGTTTGTTTGAGATGGAGTCTCACTCTGTCACCCAGGGTGGAGTGCAGTGGTATGATCTCAGCTCACTTCAACTTCCACCTCCCAGATTCAAGCAATTCTCTTGCCTCAGCCTCCTGAGTAGCTGGGATTACAGGCGCGCATGCCACCACAACCAGCTAATTTTTGTATTTTTAGAGATTGGGTTTCACCATATTGATCAGGCTGGTCTCGAACTCCTGACCTTGTGATCCACCCGCCTCGGCCTTCCAAAATGCTGGGTTTACAGTTGTGCACCACCACACCCAGGGGGATCGAGTTTTTGCTTAGGTGCTGGTCATATCCCCATACTACATTCCAGTGCACGTTTTCTTTCAAAAGGAGACCCTCAACTCTAGAGTAACAAGTAAAGGCTGGCTTTTCTTCCTCTGGATTTTTTCCTGATTACTATTATATATTTATATAATGTACATCCTGTTCTTCTAGAGACATGAGGATCAAGGGATATGGAATCAAACTAACTGGAGAGGAAGAGTCTCTGTTTAGCCTTTAATAGCTTTTACTTTGTGCAAGTTATGTAGTATCTCCAAATAAGATTACTGTTTTGTAAAATGGCAAAAAATGTATACAATCTCTAAGATATATGTGCACTACCTGCTTGAGAAAATACCTAAGAAGTGCTTATCACAGAGCTTTGCAAAAAGGAAAGCTTCAATTCATACACATTCTTGTTATAGTTTTTTTTATTAGCTTCATCATCATTGCTATTATTGCTATTATTAGCAGTGTATTCTTGTTCATAAAGCCCTGGAAAAATTTAGCTACAGAGGCTGGAAAATTTGGAAACAACCCAGTCATATATATTACTTTTACCATCCTAATAAATAGGTTGCTAAAGCAAAATTCTCTGATTATACTTCCTGTATTTTCCAAAATCCAAAGTGAAATAATGGTTCTGATAAAAGATTTTTTTCTGACTGTAAAATTATCTGCATTTGAAAACTTTTCAACCATTAGAACAGATACTTAGTTGTAATTTTCATTGAGCCACTCTTATTGAAAATAATAAAATTACATATAATGGGAACTTTCTTGGAAAATCCAGGGTGCACATTGGCCATGTCTATAATGCCACTGACTTCAAGAGGAACACCTGTCTCTGTACACAAAGGGGAAGCATATTTCTCTTTCCACCACCCTCAAAAACTATCTTCTTTCCTCTACCCTCGTATTATGTTGTGTGTTTTGTGCATACTTCATTAACCAATAGCAATGTTCTCTTTATTTTCTTTCTAGGTTTATGGTTCCAAATTGTTTACATTTTATTGGTCCTTGGTCCTTTTTATGCCAATTTCCAGGACCATATTTCCCCAGTAACTCATCCCAACTGTGAATAATATTATGACAGGGTAAAAAATATGATACTTAAAAAAAAAAAAAAAACAAAAAAACAGCTTTGATCAACAACTGCAAACTAGTTAAAGTTGTAGTTGTTTTTACATTAGTGAGGAATGTTTTGAAGATCTAGAAGCTCTTGTGGTCTTCTGAAGGAATTAATAGATCTGTATCTGGAGTTATACAGAAGTAGGTTCAAACTTTCTTTCAGTGAAGTTTATGCTCTGTGACCTTGAGGAAGTAATATAATTTTACTATTTCTCAGTATTTTCATGTGTATTAGTTTTTATTAGGAATATGACAATATCTGCACATGTTGAGCACTAAAATTACTATTAATATCTGTGTACCACTAAATGGAATTCTATTGCCTTTTTTTTTTTGCACTGGTATTGTATTTCATTGCATAGATCATAATTTATTTTTGATGCATATCTAGCTTATACTTTTATGTTTTATGAGCAACATTGAAATGAGTATCTTTTTGCATATGATTTTGTATATTTGTCTAGAATTGCTTTTAGAACTTAAACTTTTGGGTTAATGAAATTATTTTTTTCAATTTCTTACCAACCATTACTAATGTCTAGCAAGAAAGTGTTCTCTGACCTACATCCATTTTAAAATATTTAATATATGCAAGAAAATGACTCTCAGTTTAAATCGACCTCAAAACAAAAGTGAATTGGCACAGCTGATAGGATATTGGTTCAAGCCTGGCTGCCGTGTTTTCTCTTGAGCTAAAAAACCTTAAACTGCCCACTAGGGTTCACCATCCAGCACCACTCCTCAGCCAGAGTAGAATGTAGAGAAAAATAGAAAGATTGTGTTGCAGCCCCCAGCATAGAGCGGCAATCAAGCTATAATGGATGACAAGCATAGATTTAAATGGGGAAAAAAGGAGAAGAATAAGAATGAACATTACCATTTATTAAATAAAACTTAAAGAATATTGCAGGCACTTCAGGAAAGAAGCAAGTAATTTAAACCCCTGGGTAAAATTTTGTTACTACCTTCTCCTTGACATTTTCTTCTGGGTTTTTATTTTTTTTTATTTTTTGAGACAGAGTCTCGCTCTGTCACCCAGGCTGGAGTGCAGTGGCGCGATCTCAGCTGACTGCAAGCTCTGCCTCCCGGGTTCATACCATCCTCCTGCCTCAGCCTCCTGAGTAGCTGGGACTACAGGCACCTGTCACCACGCCTGGCTAATTTTTTTTACAAACACACACACACACATATATACATTCACATATGTGTGTGTGTATATATACATATATATACAAGTAAAATATCATATGTGTGTATATATACATATATACAAGTGAATATATACTTATATATGTATATATACACATATACATATACATATACATATACATATACATATACATATACATATACATATACATATATAGAGAGAGATGGGGTTTCACCATGTTAGCCAGGATGGTCTCGATTTCCTGACCTTGTGATCCACCCGCCTCAGCCTCCCAAAGTGCTGGGATTACAGGAGTGAGCCACCGTGCCCAGCCTGACATTTTCTTGTGTTTTAAAATGAACCACCTGTTCCTTTGGTTTGAGGAAACCTTTGTTTCCTCGTTGTATTTGTTTTAGGCTGTTTTGAATTTTTTTATTGATGGGAAAATTCTCTAGGATTTTGAATATTTGTTGTGTCTAATGCTGGGATCAGGAACTTAAAACACCACTGAACCTAAGAGTCTGAATTGTAGAAAGTTCATGGGCAGAGGGTCACATGGTATTGACAGCTTCAAGTTGAATCAAGAAGGTACCTTCTGAGAGGTATTTCTGAGTTTGCACCTCCCAATTATACCAGGTTGGTCATTAAGGGGAATGAAGAGCCCTAGAATTAAAATGGGTTGTAGAATAGTGAAATGGGGTTTTCTCTTTCTAATAAATCCCAAGTTCAGGCTCCCCATTTTGGAGCTACGCTGAAGACATCCAAAGCTTGCTGCACCCCTTCTCCTCTCAGGCATGTGTTCACTATCCTCCCAATTGACTTCTGGAATAATAAGGATTAATGCACACACACACATACACACAAAATATCTATTTAATCGGAAGCATTTTCTGGTTCTGTTGTCTTTCTCTCTCTTTTTTTTTATAATTATGAATAGTTTGTAAACTCTACTTTTTGTTTGTTGACACAGAGCAACTTCCATATAAAAGCTGAAAATGCCAGAGAGTTTTCAGGCTTCCTCAGCTTTTTGTGAAGTTAAGATTTCTCTTAGTCTATACAGGTTGCTGTAAGAAAGTACCACAGACTGGGTGGCTTAAACAACATAAATTTAATTTTTCACAATTTTGGATCCTGAAAGTCCAATATTAACATGCCAACAGGATTGATGTCTGGTGAGGGTTTGCCTCGTAAGTTGTACACAATGAGTTACCTCTTTCCCTGTGTGCTCACATGGTCTTTCCTTGGTGCATGCTTACAGAGAGTGAACTCCTTCTCTTTCTCATCTTAGAAGGCCACCGATCTGATTAGATCAGTCCTCACCCTTATTATCTCATTTAACCTCAATTGCCTCCTAAATGCCCTATCTCCAAACATAGTCACGTGGCTTAGAGCTTCAACATATGGATTTTGGAAAGGATATAGTTCAGTTTACAGCAGGATAATAAGCAATAACTTTATCCAGGCCAATGGGACCTGAGAGGAAGACCACACAGCGATTTCTCAGAAAGACAGGCACAAGGAAATATTTTCTTTCCCACATTTTGACATATTTGTGTAAAAACTTGATAGCTAGAGTAATGCAGCCATGGTGTGAGCAGAATGACTAAGCCTGAGAGCAAAGGTTAATTTGTGGACAATGCTAAACAGAAAGATAAAAGCATCTCAGTTCCTGATGATGCAACCTAGCTGCCAATTTAACTAATCCTGGCCAGGTCTATGCCCTGGTATATGAGAAAGGTAATGCACTAATATGCTACTTTATTTGTATACATTTTTATTTAGAGATAAGTGATTCTAGGCAAAATACTGAAGTCCTACATATTCTTTGCATTGTGTTTTCACCCCCTCTATTTTACTTAACATATTTTTGGTTTTAGTTTATGATCAAATCCCATGTGTGATATCGGAGACACTCAAGATAAAGATATAGACTCCTTAATTTCTGGGATTGGAGAGAATTGTAAAAATAAAACCAAAACCAAAAAACAGAAAAAAAAAAATGAAATAAAACCTATACTATATATAAAATGCATTGCTTGAATTGTGAAAGATAAATCAGGATTTTGGTTATTGTGCAACTGTGTAAAAATAACAGGATTTTGGTTATTGTGCAACTGTGTAAAAATAACAGTAAAATATAAAAGCATAAATTAAGAAAAAAGGAAAGAAGTCTTGAGCCACAGGAGAAAATAGTTAAGAAACTCCAGTATCCCAGAATTCGGGAATAAAAGCATGTCCTGTGACAAAACAGCATTTAAGGACCAAGGCTAGCAACACTTATGCTTTATTTCTACCCTGATATGCTACTGTGCCTATGCTATGGATTGCCAACCAGACAGCATATGGAAAATTCAGACATGAATAAGCCTAGGAAGAAACATTTTCTCTTCCAGGTGGTCATAAACCAGCACACAAGCATCTAGAGAAATAATGAAAGTGACCTTAATCACATATTGAAATTGTGGACATATTTTGGTTTATATAACTTTTACTTGATTTCTTATATAATACGATTGTAGTTGTCAGTGATGGTCTGGAATATGACAGGTCTTTTTTCTCTTTAAAGGGTGCTAAACATGACTTTAAGATTATGCCTTTACAGTTTAAGAAAATACTTATTGTTATATAATATCTTTATCTAAATAATTTTATGCACAGCCCGAGTTGCTATTTGGGAAATATAGGTCTACATGAATTGCATGTCGATTATATGTTGTTAACGTTAGGAAATTATTATTATTTCACAAAAGTGCATATTTTCTCCAAATTTGCCTCTAAGTTCTATAGTTTTGCTGTATCCTTTCTGTGGGCCACCAGAGCACCTATCACCACTGTTTAAAATACTATTTTTGAGATCAAAAGCATTCTTTTAGCTAATCAAATGTATTTTTTAGAAATAAACTGATGAGAACACTGGAATATAGTCAATGAATTGTTTTACACAGATGTCACTAAATCCTTTTGTCTGGACTATTGTTTTCAATGGCAGCTAATCACCTTTTTCAGTACTTTAGACTTTGGTTAAAATAAGCATATTGTTTCAAAAGCTATTCCCACTTAATTTGTAAAGTCAGATTGCTTTAGACATTAACTTTAAAGGCATAAACATTGAGTGAATTGCGTGTCTTTGTACATTTTTCTGAAACAAGACATGAAACTCATCTTTATGTGTTTTTGCTAATCTGGGTTGTTATAGAACTGATCTCTTTTGCAATAGAGATATTTTCATTCTTGCAATATCAATGAAAATAAAATCTAGATGCTGAGATTATGTAACTTTTAAACGTTTTCTCCTGGAAGATTTATGAAACACTTATGGATTTAAATATATTACAGAATATGTGGTGTTTTAATAGCAGATATTTTGTACAGTCATCAGTGATTGAGTGATTAACGCTTTCAGTTGCTAATGATTATTTTTTCACCTAGAAATGTGATCCAAGGTATTCAGTTTAAGAAATACTTATTAGATATTTACTGTGATTAATTAAAATCTCTTGTTACAACAATCAACAAGTTAGGGAAACATTTGTTAATATAAAATAAATAACTCCTGTTTATTGAAGTTATGTGACATAGATTTAACATATTGCAACACTATAGCTTATATCATCCCATTTTACAGTTGACAAAAATAATTTGGCTGTGGCTCATGCCTATAATCTCAACATTTTGGGAGGCCGAGGCTGGTGGATCACCTGAGGTCAGGAGTTCGAGATCAGCCTGGCCAACATGATGAAACGTCGTCTCTACTAAAAATACAAAAATTAGCTGGACGTGGTGGTGGGCAACTGCAATCCCAGCTACTCAGGAGGCTGAAGCAAGAGAATCACTCGAACTTGGGAGACAAAGGTTGCAGTGAGCCAAGATCTGTGCCATTGCACTCCAGCTTGGGTGACAAGAGCGAAACTCCATCTCCAAAAAAAAAAATAAAAATAAAAAATAAATTGTCGACCCTCAAACTCTGGAAGTCATGAATCAAAACACAAATCTGTTGTATTTCATACCCATAATCTCAATTACTGTACACCACTCAATACACAGTCACACACATGCATGACATACACACACACACACACACAATCATTTATATAGACACACACTGTAAGAGGAAGATTTTAGCACTGCTCCAACTAAAGATAATGGGAGTAGGACAAAAGAAAAATGAATTCTTAGTAGAGGTATTAATGAGAGCAGAAGCCTAAGTTTTAATTTTCTTCTACAACTAAATCCTGCAATACATTAATGTCGTTTGACTCTCAAAAAGAAAAGATTAGCTCATCACTGGTTTATATTTAAAACATCTATCTGACGCTAAATTTTCAGTAACTGAATGGAGATATGTTCAGAAACAAATTATGTAAATATAAGCAATCCCTCAGAATACTGATCCTATCAATATTTTGTTAAATAATGCTTATTTAATAACTGTAACAATAATACGACATCCATACTGTGTAGTATCATGGATATTTAAAAAGTTATAAATACATGTGAATACTAAGTAAATATACTGTGCCCAAAGGAATCATCCAAAGCAGTACAAACTTTTTAATCTTAAATAATTTTTTAAAAGTATCATTCACGTGAGTTGGGATGAGAGAAATAGTTGCTTTTGCTTGAAAAGAATAGTTGTATAGTAACTTGTAAAATTAGACATAATTGTAGAATAAATAGAACCTATTATATTCCCTAGCATAAAGTAGGTGCTTAATAAATTGATAGAAACTCTAACAAATGGTTATGACAGTATATTTTGCTACTATTCTGTGGCAAGTTAAATATTTACTACGATTAAAAGATAATTGTGCAAAGGCATAATATCCATTTCATGAGATTTTATTTTGAAATGCAATTTCTAAGGATGCTTTATTTCATAAGCCTGACTACTAAAATAAACCTTTCATTTTATTCAGTAAATACTAATTTTACCATACAGTACTGAAAGTATTCTAATAGCATATTCCACTTTAGATTGTTTGTGAGCAAAATAACCACAAAATCCCTCAAGAACGGTCATTATTGTCTTTTCCCTGTGGAAGATTTGTATGAAAATAGAGTAATTCTTCTCTCTCCTTAAAAAACAATCCCTTTAGAATATCATAAATAATATATTTTAGAATATTATTTTAAAATAATACTATAGAAAAAAATATTCTTCTAACTCATGTTCCAGAAATGTCTAAAGTTTTAAATGTCTAAAACATTCCAGGTGGAAAAAGTATCTTAAATTGAATTTTGCCAAGACATTGTGGTTTCATTAACATGGATAAAAGATAAAAATAAAAATAAAAGAAGCAGTTACTTTGGAGAGATTCAGAATCAATCTTGTTTTAGCAGTAATGCTCCATGACTTGCAGAAAATAAATTGATCATGTTTTGGAACAACAGTAAGTACATAAAAGAAAATAAGGTTAAACTTGACTCTCAAATAAGTCAGCAATGCTGCCTTCCTGGAAAAATAATGAAACGCAGCTGCACAGATTTGTTATATTATTAATCGGTTTCCTTTTTATAAAATTATTAATATTTGTGACAGAAGACAGGATGTCTGAGTTCTGTTGTGAGCAGCTGGGTTGATGAATGAAATTACCTTTCCTCAGAATATGATGGTTGTTATGTTGCTTGTAGTGCAAATAAGTTTTACTTCTCATTTAAGTTTGAATATTTTAGATCAAATACATAAAAAGCATTTTAGGAATGTAACATATTCTATTCTCTTATAATTCTCAAGTCATCATTCTATTTTTTTTTTCTAAGCGAGTCAACATAAGTTGCAGGAGCTACAATTCATTTCATCTGCATAAATTTTCACAACAAAACTGTATTGCTTTTCAATGACATCTAAGGCATCGTGCAGGCTAGAAATGGGAGTTACAGAAATAGCCTGTCCATGAGGGGCATCTAACCTAGCCAGGGAAAAGCAGTATGTGTGGAAAAAATAAATAGCAGTTCCAGGCAGTGAGCACTGAGACCCGAGTTAAGGAGGAGCCTGTGACCTCTGCCCTGGGGAGGTGAAACTTTCCCACAGTGGAGGGGTGTGTCCTTTGAGGTTCCAATCAAGGGCACTCATTCAAATTCTTATTTGATCAGAGTAACTATCCTGTCTCCTGCATATTTAGTTTGTATAATTCCTCTCAGAACTTTATTTTGGCGTCTTGGATGCCCTCCAAAGAATCCATATTTACTCCTGAGGGCCCTGGCTTTTCTCTCTGCAGTACACTTGAATGCAAGTTTGGATCACAGTCCAAGTGATATTGGCATATTACTTTGGCTTCTGAATTTGATTGAGAATAAAAATATATTAGGAGCAAGAATAATTATCTTTAAAGGGCAATTAGAAGCAAGAATAATTATCTTTAAAGGACAAATTAAACTTTAAAAAATGAAAAGTACATATAATTATACCAAAATATATGAGATCCTAGCCATTCTCAAGAATTGGATATTTAAAAGATTAGGGACAAGTAAAATGAACAACCAGAATAAAACATGTCAACAATTATATTAAATATTAAGATGAGCCAACACAATAGTCAATTCCAAACTTTCTTACTGATTGTAGAAGAGGCCCACGAACTTTCTTAAGTATTGTTTGGAGAGAATTGGATAGTTTAAACGGATTCCTACCCCATGAGCTTCACCTTATCTTTAAGAAATCTTTGTGATTCCATGTGCCTCATGCTAGGAGGATGCTCCTTTCTTTATCAGCCTTTGAGAATTAGAGTTGATTATCGTAAGGGAGGTGGCAGGATTCTTTATACTTGGTTATGTCTTTTATATGAAGGAGTAGTAAAGCACTCAGGAGCCAATTCACGAGAAAAGCTGGAGAACAAGGAAATGAAGAATCTCCTTATTGATATTTGTGGAAAATGGAAGGACTTTGTATTGGAAAATTAATTTTTAAATGTTTAAATGAGTTAAATGTCTCTCTCTCTCTCATCGTCTGTCTCCAGATCATGCCCACAGAGAGCTCCATGTTTAGGAACATTGCAAAAACACATGAGGGGAAGGACAAGTGTGATTTTAATTCCTGTGTTTCTTTGTTTTTCACTTTGCCATGAGGAAAAGTTACCTACTTAATGGCTTCACACTGGAGTCATATCCTTCTCCCTGCTGTGAAATGTGACAGGATAGAGATTTTCTAAAACCCCATTATTTTTTAAACACACACACACATACATCAAGAGACAGTCACCTTGACCCTAGAAGTCTTGGAACACCTTAGGCTTGGGTTAATGCAGCTGCTCAGTGATGCCTTTGGAGACAGTTTTCTCTCTTTCCTTGTGTCCATCCTTCCAAGTAGATTTAAGAAATGTTTCTTTCCCAAAGTTTTAATTACAAAAATGTATTAACAAACTCAACTCCTCTGAAAAAAAAAAATATTTACTTGTCAAAGCATCTCCCATTTCTAGCTTATAACTTATATGAAAAAATTTTAAATGCCTGGGTTCCATCAAAATGACATTTTCTCTCAAGCCTGCTTGTCTTTATGATTCCAAGTTAAATTTAAAGGTCAAGTCTAGTAATTTGACATACATAAGTAGATTTAATTGTTTGCAATTTTAAGATCTGTTTATCTGTTAGGCTATTTTCTCTCTGCTCTATGTCTAGTTTTCAGGTGTGTGTTTCTAAGTCCTTGTCCTTTATGTATGTTCACATTGGCCAGAAAACACACATGCCCACGTGTACCCCTTCAGTGAAATTCAGGTTGATCAAAAGTCTGGATCCCACAAAAATGGGATTTGCTCCTGCTTATGAGACTGTCTTCATGTGACAGATTGACCTCAGCATTGAAGCTGCAGGTCATCTGTGGTTACTGGTTATGCCTCTCACTGTGAAACAACGTCAGGGATGAATTCAGTCTTTGAATTGACTAGAACACATTCCTGCTGTCCTTGCTACATTTAAATTCCATCCTTTGACCCTTTCACTATGCACCTCTACTTCCAGCTTCTCTTCCTGTGTTCTCTGTTGGGGTTTCTGAGCTTGATTAAGAATGGACTCCTATTGTTGCTGTTCTACTGTCTAAAATTTAAATATTAATAAGCATCCAGTGGTTCGGAGACAGTAGGAAGAGTATGTTTTCTCCCACTGCTTAGATCCTTTTATGTTTCAGATTTCTTTTATGTACAAGATACAGAGGGAGAAGAATTCTGCTATTTTAATACAAGATTGAACACCATAAAAGACAATATAAAATTGTGAAGGATCATAGAATATCCTATGTGAACATTTAAATAGCTAAAGGTTGTTAGAATAAAAAGTTTTAGTGAAAGAAGTTATCATTATTACCATCATTAATATTATTGATCAGCAGAGTCAGAGGTTAAGAGCTGGGGTAGGGAACAATTATTCCTGTGGGTGATATTAAGCTGATTCAGAAAGTCAGGGTACAGGCATCCTCGATTTCCTTTGCTGATTCCTTTTATCCATCTATCAGCTCTCTCACCAACACTCTATTGGCTCCATGACATTGCCTCATGCTGCAGCTCTATGACATCCACTCTCTCCAAGACTTCATTTCCCCAGAGGCAGCATATTAGCAGATCCTGTTTGTGACTCCACAAACAGTGCAGTCTACTGGTTAACTTAAAGCAACCAACCATCTACTATACTTGCCTCGGAGAATGTAGAGCCCGGGAATCTCTTGTAATTAGCAGAGGTAGAAGGTGGTTACAAGAGAGGAAGCAGGAGATGGTAAAAAAGTAAAAACTTTGGCATTAGAGTTACCAAATTCTAATCCTTACCGCACCACATGTTGCCTGAGAACTTAGAGAAGTACCTATCTTCTGCGAGCCTCAATTTCCCATCTCCAAAATGAGGAATATAATACCTACTGTATAACTTTCTTCATGAGGATTAATTAATGTAAATGAAGTAGTGGACTTCACAGTACAAATCTATTTATCTGTGTATCTCTCTAGCTCAACAGTCATCATCTGAGTATGTATGTATGTATATAGGTGTGTATGTATGTCTGTCTCTCTCTCTCTCTCTCTCTCATCGTCTGTCTCCAGATCATGTCCACAGAGAGCTCCATGTTTAGGAGCATTGCAAAAATACATGAGGGTAAGGACAAGTGTGATTTTAATTCCTGTGTTTCCTTGTTTTTCACTTTGCCGTGAGGAAAAGTTACCTGCTTAATGGCTTCACGCTGGAGTCATATCCTTCTCCCTGCTGTGAAATGTGACAGGATAGAGATTTTCTAAAACCCCATTATTTTTTAATGTTTTTGATTATTCAGTAAACAACATTTCTATTACTGAATTATGCATCTTATTTTCTTCATCTCATTTTTGCCCATAAAGTCTATTGTTTGATTTGACTATAATTACTTTCTAATTGCTGTGTTATGGCACTAATTGATTTCACATCAAGCAACTAACAGTTCTTTTTCTGCATAAAACTCAAGACTCAGTGACCACACATGGCCCATAGATAGCTGATGGTTGTCTCTCTTCTTTGGCTATTATTATTGTTATATATTTTTTCTAACAAATTTGAGAGGACTTTTTAACAGCCTAGATACCCTTAACTTATTTCCTGAAGACAATAAACATCACCTACCTACTACTATCTTGAGCATACTTTCTTGTCCACAGCATTCTGTCTCTCAAAGGACATTTAGTGTTCTACTCCCTCTTACTAATAGACCAGACCAGTGCTCAGGAAACTGCTCTCTGTGGCTTAATCTAGCCAGTAGCCTATTTTTGTGTAGCTTTCAAACTAAAAGGATTTTCTCCATTTTAAAGAGTGATAAACAAACAAATAGAAAAACAAAACAAATAATATGGGACGGAGAGTATCTGTGGTCTGGAAGGTATACAATGTTTATTATTTGCAACATTCCAGAGAAAAACTTTCTAACACCTGGCCTAGAATCCAATCTTAGCCTTTCCATTCAAAGGAAGTCAGAGAGAAAAGAGAAATTGCAGAGCCATAGTTCTATTTTGTACCCTCCTTCAGGACTAGCCTCTTGCTACACACTGTTAATCTCCGTGTTTGTCATTCTATTAAATGGTTTTGGTATCTGCATCTGACTGACTTTCTCTTTTTTTTTTTTTTTTTTTTTTTTTTTTAATAAGTTAGATTCACATTACAGCCAGAATGAAAAGTAGAAAGAAGATAGGATTGAATTCAAAGAGACTTGGTTTCTCAGTCTCATCCTCATTCATCCAGTGACCCACTGAATCCCACTAATACCTCTGATCCTTATTTCATCATCTGTTAAATCAAGAAGTTGACTGCACGGTGTTAAAAGGCCCTTACAGCTCTAACACTGCTGGAATTAAATTATATAAATGCGAGAATATTTAAATTTCTACAGGCTAAACAGCTCTGTTGCTGTACTGGATGAATATGAGATTTTGCTTCCTTGAGCAGCTATAAGGAACAGAGAACTCAGACTTCTCATCATCCACAATTATCCCACAATTTATAATGTGATCATCTCTTTTTTTTTTTTTCTTTTTTTTTTTTTTGACTCTGTAAACTGAGATCACCTCTCTGGTGAATTCCTAACCAACTGCCCAATTCTAGTTTTTTCAGGACACAAAATATTAGGATAGGATGTGCAGAATATTAGAAACTCAGTCAACATGTCCCAACAGATTTCTTTTACATGTGAAGCAATTTTAATGTCTTTGGCAATTCAATCGAACAGGTGGATCTAGAGACATTTTTATTGCTCTAAGTACACTATACTATATCTCAGCCTCGTGGAAAGGTGGGCTCAGAAGTCAGCCATTTCATATGAGAGTCATTTGGTCTAGGATGTTTTAAAACAGCATTCAAATATAAAGAGTGGGTAGCAGTAAAAGTATGTCAGTTTACTTTCCCTAAGGAAATATTCTTCTACCAGAGTTTGCTGAAATCCTTGGCCTATTATGCCCAAAAAACCACCAAGCATCCAGTCCTCTCTAGGAGCACCTACCTACCTTAGGTTTGCCAATACATTTCATACATTTTTTGTAATAAATGAAAATCCTAGAACATAAAAAAGACACAGGAAACATTTGGTAGTTCATTTTTCCAGTTCTAAGAAGGCAGTTTATTTTAATTTTCCTGTTAAAGATGAATGATGTCTTCCTTACTTTGTCATTAGAAAATGTTAAGAAATTCAAATGATGATAACTTTAAGATTTTTAAAGATCAACATTTAAAGTCAAACTAAAATATTTATCCGTAAAATAGACTGATGCTTTTCACCTTTTCAAATTCCCAAATTCAAATTCCCAGAAGAAACAGGTTTTTAATTATTGACATACATCTATAATGCTATATCTTGGTGTTCTTGCTTTATAAATGTATGCCTGTTGATATCCTGTTATGATAGTGGGGTTTTTTAATATTAACTATCACATAATAGCTGCATCTCTAGTTCCTATTTTTCTCCTATTTTCCCAATGGATTTAATACAAATTATTTTAAATAACCAGCCAATAATACATCAATAAAATAAACTATGTTCATATTTGTTTGTTGTCCTTGTATAGTTTTAGCATATCCATTAAAATTATTTCTATCATTACTATTATATGGGCTATCACATTTTTCCAAATCGCGCTCAATAATTTTGAAAATGATTAATTTTTATTTTCTCTGAGATCTCTCCTTTTGAAGTTTCTGTTTTCCCATCCAAACAGTGAAATCTCTGTCAATTTCTTTTTGGAATCTGTTACATTCTATTATGTTTTAGATGTTGGGTTCTCTTTCTCTTTTAGTCAGCTAACTACCCGTTTTTTTCTGTGGGGTTCCTTCTCAGTAGTAGTTTCTTGAAAAGATGCTTTGGAAGCAAAAAAAAAAAAAAAAAAAAAAAAATCAAAAACAAACAAAACAAACCAATCCACAAGAAGAGTTCTTTCAACTAGAAGCTGAAATCAATTGCCCTGCCTAAAATTTCATAGACGTGGTTCTATTGGCTTTATCATTTGGTGCTGCTTGGAGAAAATACTGATGACTTTCTGATTCCCATATTGTTCTCACTGTCTCAATGCATGTGGATATTTACTTCAGCCCGAGCAGTTGGAAATTCCACAAATATGTGCCTTGGTTTGTATCCCTCTTACTCGTTTTGACAAATGGTCAGTGGATGCTTTAAATCTGGACTTGAATGTCATTCAGTCCTGAAAAATCTGCTTGTAAATGTTCTTTTGAAAGCCATCATTTTCAGTCAGGAGTCGATGGTAAATTTTTTAAAACTATTTTCATTATGTTCATTAAAAATCATTTATATTTTCATTCAAGCCATTTTTCCTGGTTTAATGATCTGGAGACACTGCTTGGTATGCCGGCAATGGTCCACTGAATATATCACTAACTGCTCTCCACCCTGTGATATACTCAGCATATACTGTCTTGTTTCAAGCACTCTCTGTTCTCCCTTTCACACACCCACATCCTGTTCATTCAACAAAGACTAACTTAAGCCATGTTTCCTAAGAAGGTCTCTGACTATCCCAGTCCTTCTCTCTCCCTTTCCTGAAACCTTGGAGTCAGTTTCTCACACTTGATCACATGGCAGTGAAAAGCAGGTGCTGTAAGTTTCTTGGTAGCTGCTCCTTTGAGCTCTTGATAGCTTGCTCTTTCTAAACAAACTTTTTAAATGCTACAGGTTGTGTGATGAGCCATGTCATGTTTTAATACTTAAATTCCTGGCAGCTGAGGGGCTACAAGCTCTTGAATACATAATGGCATATTATTTATTTTGTTAATATTTAATCTCCAAAACATATAAACACCTTGTTATTTTGTAGCCCATAGAATATTTTACATATTCTGAGAAAACATTTTACATATTTTGGAAATCCCCGATGTATTTCTCTTGCTCTCATTTCTTTCACCTTGTTTCCAAAAAAGTTTTAGGTGCTTTAAGAAGCAGAGAAACTACTGACAATAATAATGTTAATGAAGATTATAATACTCTGATATTTTAATGTATTAAAAAATGTAATATTTCTCAGGACAAGTTTACTTGAACTGATCCTTGAGCATTTTATTAAAGAACAACTAATTCCAGTTATCTCAGACTCCCCCAGAGAAAAGTGCTGTAGCCATTTAAAAAGTCTTTGAAATTAGAGGACAGGTGAAATGGTTTTAAATACCTTAAAAATTGCAAATAGCTATGCTCTTGGTTTCCTTGTGATCTGCAATAATAAGGGAGGCAGTTAAAACCATCAGTGTTTACATTGAGCTGAAAGCTTTGATATGTCCTCTAGCACAATATAAATGCCATAAAATTTCTGCATACACGGAAGACATTTAATTCATTTATTCTTAGGGAAGGGTAAATGAGACTTTGTAAGTCACTGTTTTCCTTTTTAGTGACAATTATTTAACTGCATTGTAAAACTGGTTTATCAAAGTCTAATTTACATGCACTAAAATTCACCAGTTTTGTGGGTACTTTAATGCATTTTGACAATAAATATGATTATGTAACTATTACCACAATAAAAAAAAAAATACCATCACTACAAAAAATACCCTTATCCCTGTTACAGTCAATGCTCTCCCTCTGCCCTCCTGTGAAAAACGTCATAGCTGTTTTCTGTCACTACAGCTTTATCTCTTCTGGAAGTTCATATAAATGGAATCATACAGTAGGAAGTCTTTTGTGTCTGGTTCTTCTCACTTAGCATACTGCTTTTGAGGTTTATCCACATTATTTCATGTAACAATAGTTATTTTTATTGCTGAGCAGTGTGTCTGTATAAATCCATCATTATTTTTTATTTATTTATCAAGTTGAAGGATACTTGGGTTCTTTGCAGTTTGGGGTCATTACAGATAGAGGTACTGTTACCATTCATTTATAAGTCTCTATGTGAACATAGCTTTTTGTTGTTGTTGTTATTTGTTTTCCTTACGTAATTACCTAGGAGCAGAATTGCTAGATCATGCAATAAGTTTGTGATCAACTTTATAAAAAACTGCAAAACTATTTTCCAAGGTGATTATTAGTATAGTATTTTGATTTCCCATCATTAATGTATGAAAGTTTCATTTACTCTGTTTTTTCTTTTTAATCGACACTTAATATTGTCAGTCTCTTGAACTTTAGCTGTTTGACTAGGGGTACAATATCATGTCATCATAGTTTTCATGTAATTTCCCTAGTGGCTAACATTATGTATCTTTTTCTTTGCTTATTTTTCATTTGCATATTATTAGTGAAGTATCTGGTCAAATATTTTGCACATTTTAATTTGAAATGGATAATTGATCTAAATACAAAACTAAAGTTTTAAATTTTCAGAAAAAAAAACGCGTAGGAGAAAAGATTTGTAACTGAGGTTAGGCCAAGATTTCTTAGGTAGGACATAGGCAAAAATCATTGAAAAAAAACATTAAATAATACTTTATCAGCAATTTTAAGACTTTATAAACACTTTTGCCTTAAAAAATCTCTTAATAAAAAGACACAGGCTAGGAGAAAATATTTACAAGACATATATGTGATACAGTACTTATACCTACAATGTATTTAAAAATCTTGTAACTCACTGATAAGATACACAACTTGATACAAATACACAAATGCATCACTTTTAAACATAGCCATAAAAGTTGTTCTCACTAACCAAAAAGGCTTAATTTCTAAAGTAAGTAACTTTAAAAAATCCATCTAAAATTTTTTTAGGATTTAAAATATTCAATATGTATATTAATTGCACTGGAATTTTACTAAATTTTAGAGAAGTGGGCTATGTAATGACACTCAAATTACATTATTAGAAGATTACATGACATGATGTAATAAGCAAATTTTAAGAGCAGAGAGAGGCCTTCGAGTAGTTCTTAACGATGACCTTGGAGACACATTTCATCACATACATATAAGTAGGACACACAAAGGAGAGTGGAGGAAGAGGCATTCTAACAATCTTTTTTTCTTTTTTTTGAGACAAGATCTTGCTCTGTTCAGGCTGAAGTGCAGTGGCACAATCATGGCTCACCGCAGCCTTGATCTCCCAGGCTCAAGCCACCCTCCCGCCTCAGACTTCACAGTAGCTGGGACTACAGGCGTGCACAATCATGCCTGGCTCTTTTCTTTTTTTTTTTTTTTTTTTTAATTTTGGTACAGATGAGGTCTCACTATGTTGTCAGGTGTCAGGGCTGGTCTTGAACTTCTGGGCTCAAATGATTCTCCCACCTTGACCTCCCAAAGTGCTGGGATTACAAACATGAGCCATCATGCCCAGTCACAAGGCATTCTGATTTTCACACAGCACATCTGAAGATAAAAGATCTGAGAGTAAATGCCAACTGCCTAATATTCGTACTCTCAGCAAATCCTCACATCCAAATAACTTCATTTTGAAGAACTAAGGGTTGTGCTGCTGAAGAGGGAGGGAGAGGAATTATTTGCTCATTGTTAAGAGGTGAAAAAGAAATATCAGGTTTCTAGATTTCTATGGTAAGGGCAGAGTGGCTGGTTCTCCTAAGGATCATGTGACCCTGGATGAAAGTCATGCTTTCAGTAGAAATAAATCTCTTCTCAGTGCAGCCCTCCTGTGGAGATCAGACACTTCGGTTCCATGGGCCTGTCCGGGAAAACATCAGACAAGAGAGCAGAGAGATGATGTGCAAGAAAGCGTAAGGTAGTGACATTAGGCAAGGCCTAGAGAGGGAAGGGATTGAGAGACTGAGATTAAAGATAATACCTAACACTTTTTTTTGCCCTTGTTATGTGCCAAATTCTTTACATATATTAACTTATATACCAAGTAATTTACATATAATAACTTATTTTGTCCTCACAGATACCCATAATGTAGATAGCTCACTAAAATCCCTGTTTCACATAAAAAGGTAACTAAGACAGAGAAAAACTAGATTTTTTATTTCAGGCTACCCAGATGGTAAGGGGCAGAGCCAGGATTTCACACAGGAACTCTTAATTCAGCCTCCTGTGTTTTCTTCAGTTACGGAGTGGGCTGCAAGTAATTTGTTACTAATCATAGTTAAAATAATGAGTCTGTCAAGGATTTACATTATAATGCTATCTCAGAAATCTCTCCCACTGAATTGCATTTTTAAAAATTAATGTCTGTGTATTAAATACATTAAAGAGGAAGTAAGAATCAAACTTAGCAATACTGGTTATCCATGTCTCCAAACATATATCAATTGATCTGCTGCGGTGGTTCTCAGACTTCACTGGGCAGGAGAATCACCCAGAGATTCTGATACATTAAGTTTATTTTTAGAGTCCTAGAACTGATATTTTTAACAAAATCCTAAATGTTTTCTTCCCCCCATAACCTTCTGGTTTTGACCATTTTTATAAAATTGGCCATTGGAGGATGTTGCTGACCACAACTGCACCAAGACAGTATTAATTTCTCCATATATTAGACACAAAAAATTTTCCTATAAACTCATTCCAATGCTGACCACATAGTATGCAATTATCTATTTGCTTCTCTATTTCTTTACCTATCTATCTCTCTCTCAGTTCTGGAAGGCTCTTGAAGCCAATTCTTATATATACGTGACTACTATATTTCTAAAATCTTCCACACAATTTACATATAGTTGGAGCCCACAATGGGACTGTGGTTTAATGAATGATTATAGAAATGAGCAAATAAAAATAACATGGTTTGGATCATGCATAACATTATCAGATGGCTGAATTCAGTATGCAGAAATGCTACATTTAGTTAAATTTTTGAAGAGAGTACATTTTTAAAAAAAGATATTAACACATGAAGAATGTTATGAGCTTCCTAGAAAGCAGTTTAATATACGCAGACATAAGCACATATTAAACATAGCACCAGAAATGGTAGATGATGCCTGGGCCTTTGTCTTACTAGCAAGATGGTCAGCAGCATGAGACTAATATTTTGTTTTATGTCCACTTCGCACCATTCTTGCTGATTAATCATAAAAGCAGGCACATCTATCAAACAAAAGCCACGTACTGGTGACTTGTTGACACCTTAATGCTGCTACTTTATATACCTCCCCAAGATTTGGTTGACTTTTAGTTCTATTTATTTTTTTAGCTCAGTATTCTGTGCGCAGCAATTTGAGCTGGCTTCGATGAGTGGTTTTGAGCTTTCCTTGTTTTCTTCCTGAATCTTTTGTCAACTGACTAGTCATCTTGAGGTCGGTTGCTCCAGGATGGTCTTACTCACAAGTTTGAAAGTTGGCTGGCACCTGACTGGGGTTGTTCTTATGATGGAAGTAGGATTTCAAAAGGGTTAAAAGAGTGTTCAGAGTCTGTTGTGTTAGATTAATTATTAAAATGACCTCAGTTATCTATTTATACATATTTACTACCTTTAAAATGTGAATTTGTAGCTCCTTCCATCAAGAAGTAGAATCTGTTTCCCAGTCCCTTGAATGCACGCTGACTCTTTGAATTGTGTTGGAAAACAGAAAGAGTAAATGTGCTGGTTCCATGTCTAAAGATTAAGAGGCCTGTCATACTTCTCCTGACTCTCTTTGAAATTGGAACCACCATATGAAAAGATATGGGTTTGCCTGCTGGATGATGAACAGGCCCTGCCAAGATCAGCCACACATGACACAAATTGGCAGAACCACTCAACTAATCTGTACATTTCCAAGCAACAAAAAAATGCTAATTATTTTAAGATATTGGGTTGTGAGTGGTATGTTATACAGTGAGAACTAACTAACATTCCTTTTGCAGCCTTGGTTAGAAAAGACACAATGTCACTTATACCTCAATTTACTGGCCAAAGCAAATAAAGCCCACCAGGATTAAAGTGTGGTACAATTAATTCCAGCTCTTAATGGGACGAGCTACAAGGTCATATTGCAAAGAATTTTTATACAGGGAGGCATAAAAAAATGGAGACATTTTAAAAATCAATCTACAACAGCTTGAAACATTTCCCTCCTTCCCTTCCCTTCCTTCTTTCTCTTTCTTTCTTTCTCTCTCTCCTTCTTTCCTTTCTTTTCTTTATTCTCTCTTCCCTCCCTCCCCTCCCTACCTTCCTTCCTTCCTTCCTTCCTTCCTTCCTTCCTTCCGCCTCTGTGTGTGTGTGTGTTTAAAAGAGGGAGAGTGAGAGACTTCTCTTTGCAGTTTATACAAATAGCCTTTGTATGTAGTGTTTCAAAACAATGGTCAATTTCTTAAATTAAGCTAATTATATTCATTTAAAGACAGTTGCCTACTGAAGTATTTCTTCTTTTCTTAGAAACACCAAGCCTCAGTGCATATGTATTTTTTTGACCACATCTTTTACACAGAAGGAAAATGAAGTAAACTTGATTACAGTGTTCTGAAACAACACCGGTGATGTCAGTTCTAAGCTTGCAGTGGCACTATGTTTCTTGAAATTTTGTCTTGGTCTGTGACTGACACTGTTCCCTTTATATTAGATAATATAGTGAGGGTTTGAGTTTTGAAGCAGTATTTTATTTGGAACACTCAGTGGTAGTAAGAATTAGAGATGTGCCTCCTGCCTCTCTGGGCACTAGTATTAATTGTATTATCTTTGGCATTATGGAGGAATTTCACTGGGTAATGGGATAGGTAGTAATTCTTATGGGTATACTTATAACAATTATGCACTTTTAGTATTTTTAATGAAGAGATTATTTTCTTATGTATTTTTAATATTTTTAATAAGAGATATTTTGTCCCAAAAAAGCTATCTTCATTTTAGCTTTTCCAGTTTCTAAATATACACATGTGCATATGCACACATGCACCCATATCTTAGTTTTTTGTTCTGATGTTCTTATTTATGTTTGTGAATCATGGATTTTGGCAAAGACCAGAAAGTACTAAATTTAAAGCAACCCATAAGTATGCTCTATGAAAGGACAGATAACTTATTAGGAAATGAAAATGATAAGCCATGCTTTACGGACATATCAGAGCCACAGTATGTGTGGGAGCCGACTTTTCATCAGGAGTGCGATATTATGCTGTAATGTCAGAGCACCACTATCACTGCACCATTAGTTACTTATTGAGAAACTACGCCAAGCCATATGAACTGAGATTGGTGGATGGATGGGTTCGGAAAATCAAAGATATTTTACAAAATAATGTATGTTGGACAAAGTCAGTAGGTATTTACTACCAGGGGTCTCTATTTAGAATATTTAGTGAAACAGGTGTTAGATGAAACAAGTTCCTAGACTCATTTGTTTAATTTTGTTATTGTTTCTTTGAGGAATAGAGTGTGGTGACACAGTAACCACCTTACATTTGCAGGTGGAGAGTGTATCATTTAGGACCTTATAATGGTTGCCCTTTGTGTTCCATGTCAAGAGAGCACTATAATTGAAGAATCCTGCCAAGGCCTGTCGCAGTGACATTTTAATTTTATTTCCGTGCTGTTCTCCATTCTCAGCAGTATGAGTATACATGTCCCGGATTTCTTTCCATGTCCACAAGTATTACAGAGACTGCTACGGCACTGGACAATTGCTTTGCTATTCTGGACTTATATGCTTGCTGACTTGGAATGCTAAACATCTGTAGATTTCCTTAGAAGAGGAGATGTTTCATGATGCAGTCTTCGCCAATTACTCTCTGGTCAGGAAATGTGGACCAGTAACTAAACACCTTGGACTTTCACATTAATGTGATTTTTTTTTTTTTTTTTTTTGCACAGATCTTGATCTACTACTGATTCATTCCACTTAATTTAACAAATCATCTTATATGATGAATGATGTTTAATGATAACGTAAGTTGGTACAGTGCTTTACTATAATGTATCATTTTTTATTTATTAACTTCTTTGATTTTTCACATAGTGCTCCAATGTATATGGGCATGCCCTGCCATTCTCATTGCTTTTTAAGTTAGTGAATGGGTCAGTGACTTACTCAAGGCTAGAACCTCCTTTGTAACCTTTAAAAGGTAACAGAAACTAATTCAATTAATTCAAAAAACTTTATTTGATCACTCAGCCAATGCGGAGAGACTGGATAAGCACTAAGAAAATGAAAATAAGTGAAGAATTCTTGCCCTGGAGTAACTGAAAGACTATTATTGAAAATAGATGTGTGAAAAAATATATATAATATTAACAATGATAGATAATAAAAATAAAATGATGTGAACAAATACATGGAGGATACAAAACAAAGAGGAATTCAGTGCCTGGGGCCTTAAGGAAAAGCTGATACTCTTTAAGCTCAGTTTGTTACTGATAATGAAAATATTCTCAGGAGTGGAGGAGAGGGAGTGAGAGAATGGATGGTCATTCATGACACACAAAACAATGTGGGTAAAGGCACAGCAATGTGAATGCCCAGTATATCCAGGGTACAGGGAAACTTTCAGAGCAAAAGTGAGAAGGGCCAGACCTAGCCAGATAGGTGAAAGGACAGGATCATAAGAAGGAGGTTATTTAAACCAATGTTGTTTGTTTCTGTGTGTATGCATTTATATTTACTTAATTAGAGTTGAATGGCTTACGAAATGGAGTAGTGATCACTAAAGAGGACACCTGGGAGGCTACTCTGCCTCTGATTATTCTGATCAGTTCACTTCTACACTAATATCCCCTCTCAAGAGGACAAAACTTTTCAGGAAACCAATCACACTCACCTTAAAAAAAAATGGTTTGTTGTGATTCATTCTTGACTTTTAGAAGTCTAATTCCAACTTCAAGTGGTATACCAAAATGTTTCTTCAAATCAATTCAATATTTTCCCCAATGCAAACTTTGTACTAGTGAGTACAAATTTATCCTTCATAGTACATTTTAAAAATAGTTTAAAGATTAGCATTTTAAGTAGCTGCCCAGCAGGTATCTTTGGGTGATGTCTTGGTTAGCTTTGGCTGCTACAAAAAAAATCAGCCTGAGTGATTTATAAACAGCAGTAATTTATTGCTTACAGTTCTAGAGGCTGGAAAGTCCAAGATCAAGGTATCAGCAATTCAGTCTAGTGAGGGTCTTCTTCAAAGATGATGCCTCTGTGTGTTCTCACATGGCAAAGGAGGAAAGGGAGCTCTCTCAAGCCTCTTTTATAAGAGCACTAAATCCCATTCATGAGGGTGGGACCCTCATAAATTATTAACTTCTCAAAGGCCCCACCTCCTAATACTATCCCTTTGGGTATTAGGTTCCAGTTTATAAATTTTGGGGGGACACCAACATTCAGACCATAGCAATTGGAAACACAGCACTCATAGGGAGGAGGAACAGGCTTCACGGGCAGCGGGGGAAATGTGATAATTGAGTGTGTATGCCTAATATAATGTGTGTAGGAAGCCTGTAGGCTTAAGGGGTTGCTATTTTTAGAAAGACAGATCTGGAGACAACATTTTCTAAACTGATTTGATGGACTAAAGGAGGAAGTAGGAAGGAGAGGGCAAACTACTGTAAGAGTGAAAGAGACCATGAGGACCTGATTTAGGGAAATTACAGTGCCTAAGCAAGGCGTGTCTAAATTCAGGAGACAGTGCTGTGGTACAACCAACAGGATTTAATGACTGATTATTTGATATTTAATATTGATTATTGATTAGTTGTGTTGGGGGAGGATAGTAAAAGAGAAGATGAGTTTAAGGGCAAATCCAAGAATTCTGATGATGGAAACTAGGTATCTGGTGATGTAAACCATGACTGAGAATTCAGGAAACAATGTTAACTTGGACAGTGAAGGGCAGAAGAACTAAACTAATGTGGACGTACTCCTATTAGGTTCCTCTAAGGGAATTAAATAAATTATCTAGTGTTAGCGGTAAATTTGGGGAAACTGGATGTGGATTCAGCCTCTAATGGCTAAAATTGGTATTTTGTAATAAAGTCACTTGTGCAAATTTCATTCTAGAAATTTTCAACAAAATCCCACAAAAATAAAATATAAATGAGAGATTATTAAAAATGCCCATTTACATTGTTAAAGTAATAATCTGTTACGTGAGGAAAGGCGTGGCTAAATCATTAAAGCTATCCTACTGTATTAACTACTATATTGGAAACATTTATTTAAAGATTAGCTAAATAAAATGTATAAATACAGTTACAGAAAAGAAGCTGATAGTGATCAAATCCTTCAACAATAAATGATACAGCCTCAAATGATTGTTTTCTGACTTTTTGTACACTGATAAAGAAGTTCACCGTTAGCTAGAGCCTTGATTTGATGGGTTGAAAGAGGACTAGATGAATAGATTATATCGAAGTTGGTTGTTTTGTCATTTCCTCTGAGAATCTTAACTGGCATTTTCGTGAGTTTTCTCAAGCACTACCAATTACAGAGAGTTTACGCTTTTGCAAAACTACAAATTATGTTGTACAGTTTCTGAAGTTATTCCTTCTTGTTTATACTCAGACAAAATTTGCCTTTCTACAGCCAAGAACTATCATCCCTCTTCAGATTCCCAGAGCATATCAAGCCATAGACGGCTCTATGTCTGTATAATGACTACTTATTATAGTCTTCACACGTCAACTTCTCTAAATGCATCATTCACCTTTCAAAAGAATTCAGTTTAAAAAATGTTAAACTTTTGTGCATGCACCAATTTTGACCTGCTTTATTATTTTTGTTGCACTATGCTGGTCGTCATATATATATATATTTTGCTATGAGGTTATTTGAAATTCCCAGAGCATGGTCCTTTGATAGACATTGTGGGGCAACAGTGTAACACAGAATTAATAGCAGGGCTTGAGCATCAGCTGACCTACATTTGAATCCTGGCTACAAAATGAGGATAGTAATATTAACATCATAAAATTAGTTGTGTGGGCTAAATGACATATTTTATATTAAGTGTATAGCACCATACTTGATACAAAAGAATGATGTAACTGAGAATAATGAGGCTAAAGATGTCAAAATCATATAAAACTATTTTTTTCTTATTATTCTTCTGGTTGGACTACAAGTTCATAATCAGCCAGAGGTTAATGATCCCTTCAGGGTTTTCTACAAAGTGAATTGCTTTTAAATTTTAAATTTATAGGTTCACTATCTTACACTTATGGATTTGGGTTTTTTTTTTTAAATTTAAATCTTAAATCTTTCAATGTAGCAATAATAAATTTATTCAACTTGTTTTTTTTAAGTATTGGTATTCATTCTCCCTTTTAGCCGGATGCCCTATGTATGATCTGAGTGTTAAAATTTGTTCTTCCTCTGCTGGAAGTTATCTGCATACTGTTAAATGTACCTTCTATGCCTTCAGTCATGAAAAAGAAAAGTTGTTTTGAAAAAGTCCTATAATTCAGCTCTAGACTTCTCATCAAATTGACATTGGACCTTGAATATCAGGTGAAAGAACCATGTTTAAATGTTCTGTGACATTAGAGAATAATACAGTCCAGAAATGCCTGAGGAAACACAAAAAAGAGTATTCAAACAGTCTTTTTTTCCTGAAGTTCATTGAGGTTTTGTTTTCTCTATTTTACTTGTTTTATTTATCTCCACCTCTTAAGGATTCCTACCTCATTCCCATAGTCTCCCCACTCAGCCCAGGACTCTTTTACAGTGCCATAGTAACACCATTTTATTTTGCACTTCGGAAGTGATGAGATCATTTCACAAGTTAAATCAATAAATAAGCTAAAATACTGTGATTTCTAAAAATGCTTCACTTGTGGAGGAAGTGACTTGAATCCCTCAAAGTTATTGCATCACATTTGTAAAATCTCATGCGATGAACCAAACACAGTGGAAGACATAGAACTGGTGCTGTCTCTCTCTCTCTATATATAGATGCATGTTATGAAACACTTCATATCTCTCATATATATATATATCATATAGATATCTCATATATAGATATCTCATATATATATATATATCCTCTTCCATGTTACATTATGGTGTAATTTTCTGGTTACTCTACTGTTGGAGTTTTGGTATATTGTAATGCTGAAGGCAGAACTGAAAGATTAAACCAGGCAGCTCTTAAAAAGCAGATTTAAACCCTTAGGAAAGTTAGAAAGACCCTTTTTAGACTTAGCCACAAGATATATATATATAGATATATATATATGAGAGACATGAAGTGTTCACAACATGCATCTATATTATAATAATTCTGTGTCCATTGCAGGAAGACCTGAACACTTAACCACAGAAAGACTTTGTTGTACATTGCCCCTTGGTCATTCTTCTATTAGATTTAATAACTTTTTTTTTTTGCCTTCTAGAATATTTTTCTTCCTTCAGAGAAGATATTTGATCTGGTGTGGTGGCAGCTCACACCTGTCATTCCAAAACTTCGAGAGGTCAAGGCAGAATTACTCAAGACCAGAAGTTTTAGAATAGCCTGGGCAGAATAGTGAGACAGTCTCTATGAAAAAAAAACCAAACAAGCAGCAGCAACAACAACAACAAAAACAATGTAAAACTTAGCCAAGTTTGGTAGCTTGTGCCTATAGTCCCAGCTACTGAGTAAGCTGACTGAGGATTGAGCTCAGGAGTTCAAGAATGTAGTAGTAAACTATGATCATGCCCCTGTATCAGACTGGGTGACAGAGCAAGACCCTGTCTCTAATAAAATAAATACATGAATGCATAAATAAGTGTATAGGTAAGAAGAAAGAAAAAATATTTACATGTTTTATTCAGTCAAGAATTCTGTGTTCATTGTTTCTAGAAGAAACTATGGTGCATAGGGCAGAGAAAAATGCATTACATTTGACCAGTTTCTTTCTAAAATTATTTACTATCATTGTAACCACTGATGACACATTTTTATGACACAAAATTCATGAGAAGATGTTAAGGTTGAACATCGTTCCTGCAGATTTAGTAAAGACTGGTAATTTTCTGATGCTTAATAGCATTTGTAGCCATTCTACTTAAGACCACTTTAAAAACATCAAATAATTTTGTTTAAGTGCCAAAACAAATGCTTGGAGGATCAAGAACTAATCTCCTCTTCCATGTTATATTACAGTGTAATTTTCTGGTTACTCTACAGTTGGAGTTTTGGTATATTGTAATGCTGAAGGCAGAACTGAAAGATTAGACCAGGCAGCTCTTAAAAGGCAGATTTAAACCCTTAGGAAAATTAGAAAGACCCTTTTTAGACTTAGCCACATGATCTATAGGTACTGTTTTTGGAAGAAACTTTAGGGATCATTTGTTCTCATGGTTTACAAAGTTCTAGTATTAGCTAACTTTCAAAACTATTAATCAGAGGCAGAGTTTCCTATATATAAACTCCATAAAAACCAACTATTATTATTGAAGTTTTAACTTTTCATCTTGGTTGGTTTAGTTAGTAAAAATAAGAATACGAAACCATTCTTTACATCTTTCAGCCAGACATTTTACTTCTTAGAGTGGGGAAAAAAATACCTGCATTACTTATATCATAGCATGTCATAAGCATCAGAAGTAATAATTAATGTGAAAGAGTTTTTATAAATTATAAAACACATTTTCAGCTAAGATAATATCACTACAGGAAAAGATAAACACTCAAGGTAGTACATGACAAGACAAAGTTATGAATGAGGGGTTAGACAAGAAGTACTCTAACAATGGAGAGACAGAAACATTCTATGTATTTTATCCAATGACCCTTTTCTGCCTCTTCATAGTGTCCCAAAAGATTGGAGTATATTACATTTAGGGAACTTGACATAACACTGATTATGTCTGTAGATCATCAGAGATGACAAATAAGATTGTGGAAGTTTGAGAGCAGCTTCACAGAAAATTTTCTTCATCAATGGGTATATACCCAAAGAATTATAAATCATTATATAAAGACACATGCACATGTATGTTTATTGCAGCAGTATTTACAATAGCAAAGACTTGGAAGCAACCCAAATGCCCATCAATGATAGACTGGATAAAGAAAATATGGCACATATACACCATGAAGTACCAGGCAGCCACAAACAAGAATAAGTTAACGTCTATTGCAGGGACATAGATGAAGTTGGAAACCACCATTTTCAGCAAACTAACACAGGAACAGAAAACCAAACACCTCATGTTGTCACTCGTAAGTGGGAGTTGAACAATGAGAACACGTGGACACAGGGAGAGGAACATCACACACCAGGGCCTGTCATAGGATGGAGGGCAAGGGGAGGGAGAGCATTAGGACAAACACCTAATGCATGTGGGGCTTAAAACCTAGATGACGAGTTGACAGGTGCAGCAAACCACCATGACACATGTATACCTATGTAACAAATCTGCACATTCTGCACATGTATCCCAGAACTTAAAGTATAATTAAAAAATATATCTTTCTTAGTATTCAGAAAGAGTTTTATGATAATTTTATGATTTCTGCCATTTGTGAGAGATAACAGCAGTGGCATTTATGCCCTATATTTCCTATCCATGTTATAAATAATCTAACTTCCTTTTGCTTTCTCCTCTCATGTCTTTGACTGTGGGTCCTCGGTGTTAGGACTCACACCATTTCATAGAACAACTGAAATTCTACAGTCCCAAAAGCTTTATTTGAGGATGGAACTACATGTTCACACTTCTCATTATACAATATATTTTGATCTTCTGGGTCTTATTGCTTTAAATTCTGGCCAGTCTTCCAACTTAACAGGATCATTTATTTCTTATACTACTATATTCAGAAAATAACATCAGATGTGAAAGTTTCATGGAAGCTCATTTCTCTTAGGAATTTGCATACTTACTAATAAAGTGTTTTAATTGTCTCTTCTGTTTCTCTGGAGCATTCTGTACATGCATTCAAGTGTTCTTTATAGGGACAGAAAGATCATACTAGACCATACCTAAAAGGACCTAAAATTCCTCCTCTGTACGTTGATCTGCTGATTTCAAACATCATTTGGCTGCTTAGGGAATAATTGTGCCTAAAAGTCAAGGGATAAGAGGTGAAGTGATCAACTTCACAGGTTCCTCGTGGCTGGATGAGAAAACCAGTGTGCACTAATGGGGACATTGTTGGCTCCCAATATCAGGTTTTTCTATCCTTGTGCAAAGTCAAGGGCTACTAAGACATCCAGAAGCATTCCGCTACCCATATCAGTAATTGTAATTATACCAAAGGGGAGATGATAACCACAGCAGCTCCATGTATAAATCCTGCTTTTTAACTTCAATGGCTCCTGTATACACTGACCATAAGTCTATCTTTGGAATCAGCAGTAAACAGCAGTTTTGCTTTATGGAATAGGCAAAATGATTTGAATAGGTATAAAATTCTTTATGATGCATGGATTAATGAAAGTATAAAATCATTGTAATAATATATAAGAAATTACTATGGCTAAAAGATAAAAAAGTTCTATCTCAAGTTCAAAAGTTCTAAAACTGCAAATTCATCAAAATGTACAAACAACAAAACGTCTAAATTTATAGACTATTATGAAATACCTTCACATCTCAATATTTATCTTGTTTCTGCTTTATTCTCATGTTTTCAGCCTGCTTCTCAACAAAGTAGATACCTGAGACTCTAATTCATGTTTTGCCTTTTTAGATCCAGACTATTCTTTTATTGCTTTCCTGGGCATAAAGTTGACTTTATCTCACGGATTTGAAAGGTGCTTTTCAGAGCTAGGGTTGGTAAGTTTCCATACATTCTAGACTGGAGAAAGGTATGTGTATGCATGATATCAGGGAAATGATAACTGGGTGAGTCCCTGGAATCAGTAGACTAAGCCAGACCTTGCTCAGTACTTCATTTATTAGATGGAGTGGAGGTGTCAAGGGGGTAATAATGCTTTAGTTATCTGGGTAATAATGTTAACCCTATATCCAATGGTCCTGAAATATCTAGGTATTCCCATGTGCCTGTATATGGTCACCAGAGTAAATGCCCAAAAGAGTAAGTGCCTCTGTGGAAGATCTGAAGAAATCATTAATCTGTACGCTTCACAGACTATTGAAAGATTATTCCTTCTGAAAATCCAGCCACCTCTTAGTCAATGAAGTTTTGGGTTTGAAACCTAAAAAAGAAATTAAGATCGTTCACTGGGGTAACCACTCTCAGCCTCTTCCTTGTTTATTCATGTCTTCTGCTGCTGGTAAACCTGAAGGGTACTCTTGTCAACTGCCAAACTATTTTGCCCAAGGAATGTCATGTTTTATCAAGCATCTCCATAACTTTCTCTAGGTTAGACTCCATTGGCATCCAACCCAAATTTGGTGGTCCATATGATAGTTGTGACTCTCTGGGTTTCCATGGTTAAGTGACATCACCTTCATTTTACTATATTGGCATCTTATCATCCCTGTTGCTATCAGAGAGATGAGTTTTACAGCAACCTACATCATTGTCTTTCCTGGCATACAGAGGGGAACCTCCACTAAACTCTTCCAGTATGCCAGTGTCCCTCTCACTCCATTTCTTATGGTCTTGGTAAATAGTATATAGTCTGGCCTTTACCCTAGAACCTAAGCTATTAGAAATAGTTTATCCATTTCAACCTACCCACTTTCCCAAGCCTTTGATTTCCTTCCTTCTCTAACTGACACCAAAAGTATAACATTTCAAGTTTACTCTGCCTGGGCTGTTGTATTTTCTATGCTTCTAAAAGCCATTCTGTTAGTGAGTATGTATTACTTACTGGGGGCTTTCCAGGATGTTAAATCTTAAATCTAGGAGAGATGTTCCCAATTTAATATATGCTTCCTTATTTAAATTTATGTTTCAACCTCCTTGCTCAAGCCCCCTCATAATACAGACCCAGTGTACTCCGCTGGTATAAGAACATGCCAGGGCACACTTAGCTCTGTATTCAGTTCAGTGTATCCCCTGTTGGAGTATGCTGTGACTTTGGTCTGTCATGCCTACCTTTCTTTTGCTGTTGGATTATTTAGAGCAATCCAGTTACACATGCAACACCCCCCTTTCCCCACCAAACTCCCCTGGCTAGGACTAACTGTATAAGAAGACACTGGTCTGAGTGCAATGGTTCACACCTGTAATCCCAGAGCCAGCCTGTGCCACATAGACTTCATTTCTACAAAAAAGTAAAAATAAAAAAGTAGCCGAGCATGGTAGCATGCACCTGTGGTCCCAGTTGCTCAGGAGGGTGAGGTAGGATGATGACTTGAGCCCAGGAGATTGAGGCTGCAGTGAGCCATGATGGCACCACTGTACTCTAGACGGTGACGGAGTGACCAAGACTCAGTCTCTAAAATTAAAATTGAAAAAGAAAAAAAAAAAAAAAAAAAAAAAAAGACACTGGCCCTGTGGTTTCAGAGCCCTGGAGCAGTAGTCAGGATAAAATGAAGCTTGATCCTGATTTCTTAAATTCATCTTAATGCTGGTCATCATCTTGATTTCATTACTCTAATTATAGTCCTAGAGGTGGTAGTGGGTCCTGATGGGACACAAGATGTCTTGTGGGAGGCCTCTGGATTGTCTTCCAGAAGAGTAGGAATGCTAGCTTTTTAAAAAGAAAGGTGCACCATTTCTGCATGTTCAGAAGTATTCAGAAGAATCTGCAAAATCCAACTCTTTAAGGTCACCTATCCACGTATTCCCATCCTATGTATCTGGGTCCCAAGTGTTTCCAACCAAACCCCTGAATGCAGTATACCAACTTGTTCTGGTTGAATTTTAGCTGTCATTTAAGTTCAGCCATGAAATTAGGGCCTGATCTTGGTCCTTTTCTTTCTTTGCCCATGCAATACAGGAGATGAGAGCTTCTTTAAATCCAACCAAAGAAGCCCTCTGGCTGTTAGTTCCTTGGTTGTTCATTATCTTTCTGTAGACCATTCATATTGCTTAGCAAGAGTCATCCAAATTCATTATATCTACCATTTCCTCCATACATCTCAAATATCTGAGACACTGAGCACACCAGTGTGACCTCTTTCTTCAGTATACCAGTTCAATACATCAAGTCACCATTCATAAAAATTGTAACAATTTATCTTCTACTTTGTTGCATGAGCTGTCTGTGCTTCATCTACTCCCAGTGGTGGCGTTTGATTGCCAGAGTAAGGATTAATCTACACTGAAAGCCTATTGTTTTTGCCTGTTTTCTCTGGCAACAAGTTGAATTAATATTGAGGTTGTGTTCTTCAGAACACATGTTCTTCAGGCACATGCTGAGATGGACTTTGGGGTGCCAGGTATTTTTAAAGAATGATAACTATGAAAAGAGAGACAGCCAAACTGATAACAGGAAAAAATTAAGCTACGAGTCAGGTTCTTACATCTCTTTCCATTTGGCAAGGATTTTTTTGAGCAAATATTGCTGAGAAGAGTTATCCCATGTTGGGTCAAATGACTTGGCATTTATATCCCACCTTGCCCAGTCATCGGACACTTTCCTTATCAGGGAAGTGTCAAGTGACTCTTAGCAGCTAGAGAGGGCTCTGAAGGAGCTGAAAGGCTGGAGGCTGCTTACTGACCTTGCAACTATGCTGTTTGCTACTCTTTGAGGGGATTCCAGAGGGTGGTTCATTTCTATGTTTCTTACAGCAGCTTGTCTCTTCCTCAAAGTTATAAGTTCCTGAAATGTAGAGACAGTGACTTCCTCTTACTTAAGTGTGAATAAGTGTGAATGCTGGCCTAAAGCTTTTAAATAATGTTGAATGGAAGAATTAATTTAAAAAAAAAGAATGAACAAAAATGTTGATGGTGTTTGTGGTGATGTGATGGTAATGGTGACAATGAGTATAATGCTAATGATCTGTTTATTGAGCTTCTACTATGTCCTTTAGTATCTAGAACCATTCCTGAAACATAATAGGTGCTCCACAAATATTTTGAAAAAAATCAGAGAATGAACCAATATATCAGTAACCTGACAGACATTTTACAATATGATTATTCATTATTCATTTTAAGCCAGCAAAATGGATGATCTGTTTCTCAGTGGTTCTAATAAAGGTCTATGAAAGAATCCCATTAACTCAGGATGTCTTGAGTTGGGTCACATGTCTGTTCCTCAGCCAATCAGATGTGATGCTCTGACTGGCTATTCCTGCATCACATGTCAATTCTTGAAGCTGATGATGGGGCAAGTCTGTCTGTCTCATCTCTCTATATCAACACATTTTGAGAGTGAGAGATGTGTTGTTAGCAGTAAAAAACCAAGAGGATATTACCAGAAAAGGAGGTAGTGAGTAGGGGGTGAATATTTGTCAAACCAGAGAAGTTATTCAATCTATGCTTTAATCCTCTTGACTTAAGTTTCCAGAAACCTCTGCAAAAAGAAGACACACAAAAAAATGGAAATATATCCCATGTTCACAGAATGAAATAATTAATATTTTTAAATGTCCATACTACCCAAAGTGATCTACAGCTTCAATGTAATTATTATCAAAATACCAATGACATTCTCCACAAAAATAGAAAATCAATCCCAAAATTTGTATTTTGAACTATTTGAGGTAAGAGGCAGACAGGACTCTTTCAGATCAGACTGAAGGCAGGCTGAGGCTGGAAAGGGGCAATGAAAGTACCTCCGGTTGCTCTCACTGACCATCACCATAAGACACTCCCACCAGCACAGTTCACCAATGACATGGCAATGCTCTGAAGTTATTGCTTCTTTTGACATAGCAACACCTGAAAGTTACAACTTGTTGTCTAGCTTTTTCTGAATATCCCACCCCTTAATTAGCATGTCATTAAAAGTGGGCATAAATATGACTGCAAAGTGCTCATAGGCACACTGCCTGTGGAGTACCCCTGCTCTGCAAGAAATAGTCACAGAGCTGTAACATTGCTGCTGCCTCAATAAAGCTGCATTCTTCTTCCACCAGCTCACTCTTAATTCTTTCCTGAGTGAAGCCAAGAAGCTTCCCTGCATTTGAACAGCAAAAGATCCCAAACAGCCAAAGAAATCTTGAGCACAAAGAACAAAACTAGAGCTGTCACCGTATGTGACCTTATAGAACAAAGCTATAGTCACCGAAATAGCACAAGAGTAAAAATAGATAAATATAGACCAATGGAATGTAAGAGAGAGCCCAGAAATCCACACATTTACTATGAGATGATTTTTGACAAATATTCCAAGAACACACAAGTGAGAAAGAAGTCTCTTCAATAAATGGCATTAAGAAAACTCGATATTCACATACAGAATAATGAAATTAGATCCGTATCTCTCACCATATACAAAAACTAACCCAAAATGAATTAAAATACTTAAATGTGAGATCCAAAACTACGAAACTAACAGAAAAAAACATATCAGAAATGACATAAGTCTGGGCAAGGATTTTTTTTTTTTTTTGATAAGACCCCAAAGTAAAGGCAACAAAAGCAAAAATAGACAAATGGGATTATGTTAAACTAAAAAGCTTCTGCAGAGCTAAATGAAACAATTAATAAAACCAAAAGATAACCAACAGCGTTGGAGAAAATATTTATAAACAATACAACTGACAAGGGGTTAATTTCCAAATTATATAAAGAACTCAAATGACTCAATAACAAATAACATAATTTTTAAAATGGGAAAGACCTGAATAGACATTTCTCTAAAGAAGATATATAAATGGCCAAGAAGTATATGAAAAAATGTTCAACATTACCAATCATCAGGGAAATGCAATCAAAACAACAATGAAATATCATCTTGCCCAAGTTAGAATGGCCATTATAAAAAAAGACAAAAGATGACAAGTGCTGACGAGGATGTGGAGAAAAGAGAATGCATATACACTGCTGGTGGGAATGTAAATTAGTACAGCCATTATGAAGAACAGTATGGTGGTTCCTCAAAAAATTAAAAATAGAACTACCCATACGTTTTGGCAATTTCACTACTGGGCATATGTCCAAAGGAATTCAAATCAGAATGTAGAAGAGATAGCTGCACTTCTGAATTTATTGTAACACTATGCACAATAGCCAAGATACAGAATCAACCTACATGTGCACTGGTGGGTGAATAGGTAAAGAAAATGTGGTCTGTATACATGATAGAATACTCCTCCGCTATAAAAAGAATAAAATCCTGCCATTTGTGACAACATGGATGAACCTGTAGGACACTATGCTAAGTTAAATAAGCCAGGCACTTAAGGAAAAATAGTGCATGATCTCCCTCAAATATGTAATCTAAAAAAGTTGACCAAATAGAAGTAGAGAGGAGAAAGGTGGTTACTACATAGGCTGGGGTGACTATAATAGAGAATGAGGTGATGTTGGGCAAAGGATATGTAATGAAAGTTACATAGGAAAAATAAATTACAAGAGATCTATTGTATAGGAGGATGACTAAAGCTTATTATGATATATTGTATTCTTGCAAAATGTAGAGTAAATGTTATGTGCTCTTACCACACAAATGATAACTGGGGGAGGTAATGTATTTGTTAATTAGCTAGACTGAGTCATTCCATGCCATATGAGTGCATTAAAACATAATGTTAATATGATAAAAAGATATAACGTTATCTGTTGATTTATGAGAAATAAGAAAAGGAAGATTGTGAGGTTGTGTTTTCCTCCTTCCCAGCCCTTTGCCTCAAAAAAGGTAGGAGAAAAAGGCAACATGCAAAGCCCTCCTGCTTGGTCTCACACCTCATTTACCCTGCTCTCCCAGCAAATACACATCTCTTTCCAAACACTCCATTAGTTTCAGTGTTTGCCTCAGAGCTGTGATGTGTAGGAAGTGTTTCTTTAAGGTTCGCTGATGTCACCTCTGAGTGCTATCTGTGGGCTCTTTTTATTCCTCCCCTCTCCTGGGACCATCACTCTTGGGACTACACTGGCTTCATCAATATTTATTAGCATTGCTTGACAGTCTGTGTGTGTGCATTCAAGCAGTGAGGGAGACCACCAGAGGTCATCAGAATCTTGCTGATGTGTTGTGTCAAGTACTAGAGAGTCTATGTATAATAAGAAAGAGAGGGACAGGAAGTGGCATTCTAAATGCCCAGTTTATCATGGAACTAACAGAAGAGAATGAATACATGATGCTAGATTTACCTAAGCAAGAGAAAGGGGATAGGCTGTTGAATTTGTCCAGGAGTTTTTACTATCTAAATAGCAGAATATTCAGTTTTGGAAGCTGATTTATTCAAGAACTTCTGCAGTCCTTTTAGCTTGAGTAAAGAAAGTATTTAGTGTCCATTCTGTGGATCACCAACTGCACAAGGGAATCCTCTCTTTTGCAAACTTGATGGGACCAGGCGTTCACCACTGATTCATGACTTCAGAACTATCCTATCATCATGGCATTATGCATTAATTCTGTCTCAGATATGTTATTAGAGATTAAGGGTGATGCAGTGCTCAGTGTGCAGTGAGAGGCTCAATTCTTATTGGGCAAGTAAACTTTAAAGTTGCAGACTAAATCCTTACCAGTCATTTTTTAAGGGATAGTGACTTCTTTTTTGTGAGAGAAATGGAGGAAGAAAGCATATTTGGCTCCATACAAAAGGAGTTCCCCAAGAAAAGAGTCCTCAGAATACAGGACTTATTGACAAAGATGTCTGCAGTATAATTTGAAATGTAAAGCAAATCTAGCATCTAGAGCAGGAACCATGCATGGGTGAACAGTCATTCTTGCCTGAGTCTTGGAGAATTGACTGGGCTCTCTCATCTCGTAGCTACAGCAAGTAGATAGATTCAGAAGATATTTCGACGTCTAATCTTGGTTTTCTCTGTATTTTTCAGCAAGATCTTCCATAAATATCATATATCAAGAAGACCACATCTCCTCTATGCAAATACTTCTAGAAAAATAATTATACTGTCAATGACTTTTAATGGTTTGGCCTATATTTTTAGTTTCTGGCATTGTGTGTGTGTGTGTGTGTGTGTGTGTGTGTGTGTGTGTGTGTCTACATTTAGCATAATCAATCAGGCAGGAGAAAGTAACACTCCTGTTGGGAAGACTGGATTTGCCTACCTTGGAAGATTTATGACAATTTCTGTAGGAACCATGATCTAGAGAAGTTTCTAAGGTCATATTTGCTCTTTAGGAATTATTTTTGGGGTTGTGAAGGATCACGCAGACCAGGACACTAAAAGAGAACACTTAGTGTCCACTCTGCAGCTCACCAATTGTGCAAAAGAATCCTCTCTCCTCTCATAAACTCTTGATGGGACTGGGCCTTCACCACCGATTCATGACATCGGAACTATTCTGTCATTGGAACTATTCTGTGGCATCATGAATTATTCTGTCTCAAGTATGCCATTATAGATTAAAGGTGATGCAGCACTGAACGTGCAGTGAGAGGGTCAGTACACATTCCACGTAGGCAGAGAATGTCACATGCAAGGTGATGCTAGCATATAGTAAGCACTCAAAAATAGTGAAAAGGCAAAATCCACTGTCATCACAGTGTTTGCATTCTGGGCATAGGGAGACAAAAATAAATATGAGGAAATAAAATATGTAGTATATTAGCGAAAAAAGTATACTGGAGAAAAAAAATCAAAGAATGCTCATATAGGCTGAAGACAGGGTACAGATGTAATAGGGTAGTCAGAGAAAGCGATTTGGGCAAAGGGCTGAAGGAGGTAAGAGAGATTCATACCTACCTGAAGAATAGTCCAGAGGAAAAGCAAGAGATCTGAGGTAGGTGCATGCCAGCTGTGTTCCAGAAAGAGGCAGGATGTCTGGAGAGCAGAGAGCAGAGTCCTTGAGATAACCACCCCATTCCCAACCCAGATCTCTTTGATAAAACATCAGGTATCTGATTCTTCTTTCAGTGCTGCAACTGCATAGGGCATGTGTTTTCTCCCATTATTCCCTAGAGACACAGACATTCAGTTTTTGCTTGGGAAGGTAAAGTACCTGTTTTGCAGTTAGTTATATCATGGCTTGTTAATCTCTGTGGTCTGGAGTAGATTTGTCATGTTTCTTTTTCATTCATGATATTGAAATTTTTAAATGGTAAAGGCCACGTATCTTATAGAATGGGCTTCAATCTTGGTTTGTCTAATTTTCCCCCATTATCAGATCCAGGTAAGAGTCAGAGCAAGGCTATTCCTCAGGGACGTCACGCTGTTCTTCCCACTGCTTCCCAGGAAGAGAAACGTTCATGTACTCTGCTATTGATGATGCCACATTGATCATTCAGCTAAGATGGTCCCTTGATTTCTTTGTAAAGATGCTTTTCCTGCTTTGGCAGCAGTAGTCATCTCTGAGCCAGTGTAAATATCATATTTCCCAACTCCTCTCTCCCAGTGTTTTGGCAATAACCTCTGATTCTTTTCTTAGTGAATTATTACATTGATGGTTTCTATATGTCTTTCTTTTTTCTCATTTATACATTTGTTCTCTATATGTTAGCTACAATTATTATGTAAAGAAGAGTTGTCCCTCGGTAAGGTATATTGGTAAGGTATATTTTGGGTGGGGGGCAGATGTCACATTCTGAAATTTTCACTCCTTTTCTTCTTCCCAAATTGCTTCTTGTTGCTGACATAAAGATTTCAGAGGGGTGCTTGCAGGAGAGAAACTGCATGTACTCTACAGTTTGCATGTATTTATACATTGTGCTTTCATACATTTCTCTATAACTTTGAGCTATACATGCTAAAATAAATAAAACCTTTAAATTTCACTAAGTTTAAGGTAGGAAGCTCAATTCTGAAAGGGTATATTTATGTTGACAGTCATTCTACCTAACATGTACTTATGAGGAAAATGACAAAAAACCAAAAACATAGAAACTCTGTGATAATGCAACACTCATACACACCTGTTGACTGCCTGCTGTATGACACCTGTGGCATTACAAGCCTTAGGGTAGGATAAAAAGGCAACAGATATCAAATATATCTACAGGAAAGTTTACATATATACATACACAGACATCTATACAATATATGACACATATACACACATATACAGACATATGTCATATATATGTGACATGACATATATATGTCATATATATGTCTGTGTATACGTGTGTGTATATATGTGTGTATATAGATATACATACATACATTTTAGGGAGTTGTTTTTTAATTTAAGTTTTTATTTTTAATTGAAGAAATAATGATTGTATATATTTATGGGGTACAATGGGATATTTAGATGTAGGTATACACTATGAATGATTGTATCAAGCAAATTGACATACCCATCACCTCAAATACTTATCTTTTTTTATACTGAGAACATTTAAAATCTATTGTTTTAGCAGTTTTGAAATATGCAATATATTATTATGAAATATGGTGACCATGCATACTGTGCAACGATCTTGAAAATTTATTCCTTCTGTCTAACTGAAATTTTGTAGCCCTTGGTCAACATCTTTCCATTCTCTACCGTCCCCTCTCCCAGCCTTCAGCAACCACCATTCCCCACTCCACTTCTATAAATTCAACTTTTTCAGATTCCACATATAGTGAGATTATGTGGTATTTATCATTCTATGCCTGGCATATTTCACTCAGCATAATGTCCTCCAGGTTCATCCATGTTGTCACAAATAACAGAATTCATTTCTTTTTTAAGGCTGAGTAATAATCGTGTGTGTGCGTGTGTGTGTGTGTGTGTGTGTGTGTGTAATAATTGTCTTTATCCATTCATCTCTTAATAGATGGTTAGGGTGATTTATACCCTGACTATTGTGCATAATGCTGCAATGAATATGGGGTACAGATATCTCTTTGATATACTGGTTTCATTTCTGTTGGGTGTATACCCAGAAGTGGGATTGCTAGATCATATGGAAGTTCTGTTCTAGGTTTCTGAGGAGCTTCCATACCATTCTTTATAATGACTATTAACTTACATTTTCACCAACAGTGTACAAGGGTTCTCTTTTCTCTATATCCTCATCAACGCTTGTTATTGTTTATCTTTTTGATAATAGCCACCCTAGCAGGCATGAGGTAATATTTCATTATGATTTTAATTTGTGTTTTATTGCTGATTACCCATGTTGGACATTTTAATATTAAGTTTCATACACACATACCTACTCTTGAAAAGCTATTAGAAGTATTACCATACTTTTTCCTCCAGCTAATATACTAGGCAACACACACAAAATGTTTGTAATCCTTAAGTGTCCACATACTGTAATCAGTATGCATTGTATTGCATGCATAAGCTGAGTCAGAGGATGGAGGGAGTGGCTGGGTTTACTATCTGGTAGGGAAACAAAGACGCTCTCACATACGATGTTAGTAAATAACATGAGATGGCCTACTATTAAATACAAAGTTGGGTGATATAAACTGTTGTATGAAATTATGCAGAGACATGGATCTGTTATGAGAAGCCTAGCAGTGTATAGACAGGTTTCCTGGCAAACAAACAAACAAATAAAACAAGACAACAACAACAAAACAGTATAAGAAAGGGCAATAATGTGGGAAAAGCAGCCAACAACATGGTAAGCTTTCCTATCAGAGTTATATATCACATAATAATGTTAGGAGAATGGGATTGGAACTGAAGAATTTATCACGGGAGAAATGTAGAGACCTTTTTGGAGAAATTGAAATGGGCTTTTCTTGTGAGGGATCATCAATTTCAAGGTCAATTCAGGGCTGAAGTTCCTGGAAGTGAGCTTGATACCACCAGAAGAGTAAGATTCAGAGATAGACAGAAACTCTGTCTCCAGGGATATGCTTTAGATTTACTTTTATTTGATGTTTCTAAATTTACAAATAGTTTGAATTAGACTTTATCTAGTCGCTGGTAACAAGGTTAAGATTGGCTAATTAAAGGAATGGAAGGGACACAAAAGGATTGAAGAGTAGGAACTCTCCAGGAGAGGGTCTGAGGGAATTATTGAGAAGGAATTACCGTAATTTCATCACATTTATAGAGAAGAAGCTCATTTGATGTTAATTACTTATTCAGTGAAATATTTTCTTTTTGCCTCCACTAATGAGACACTGCAAAACTCTAGCCTAGCTGATTAAATTTTGAAATTGTCAGGTAAAAGATAAAGTAGGAACAGGCTAATATTTATTATTTAACATCCAAGACCAGTATTGTTTCACTTTATTTTATTTTAAAAATTACAGTTTTGTAGATACTGTAAGAAGCGTATTTTTCAATAACCAGTTATTATTTATTCTAACTGGCTGTGATATCATTTATCTTATGAGTTGTTTCACCTACTGCTGCTTTTAGGATAGACCCTGCTTCTATTGTCTACATGCTTTAATCTCTCCTATCCCTTCATCAGTTAGCCATCAGTCTGCCTTTGACTTCTCTCTGTGTGTGTCTCTCTCTCTCCCTCTCTCTCTGCTCCTGTCATTTCTGTGAAAGGGAGAGGGAGGAAGAGCAAGGGCAAGAGCGAGAGCAGGAGTGAGAATGAAAGCGAGAAAGGAGGCCAGGCGTGATGACTCACGCCTATAATCCCAGCACTTTGGGGGACTGAGGTGGGTGGGTCACTTCCGGTCAGGAGTTCAAGACCAGCCCTGACCAACATGGTGAAACCCAATCTCTACTAAAAAATACAAAATTTAGCTGGGTGTGGTGGCGCATGTCTATAATCTCAGCTACTCGGGAGACTGAGGTAGGATAATTGCATGAACCCAGGAGGCAGAGGCTGCAGCAGTGAGCTGAGAATGCACCACTGCACTCCAGCCTAGGCAACACGTGAGACCCCGTCTCAAAAAAAAAAAAAAAAAAAAAAGGCATGAGAGGGAAAATAAATGGTAAATGTAAAATGGGCAAATTATTTATTGATAGGTAACCTGCAAGTTATTTTCTTAAGGGAATATTATGATGTTTATGTTGTTATGTATGCAATAAATGACACAGTTTTCTTTCTTTATTCCACATATAAAGAGAAAGCAAGCAGAGATTTGCTTGCCATCCCATCTTAAGTGAAAGTAAACTTTGCTATGAAGCACTGATTTCTCACAGCTGTATCATATTCTACTAAAACTGAAGTAATACGTGAAAGGGGGAAAAATGTGTGTTTATAATTAGAATGATCCTTTAACATCCTGAACAATTCTGTGTGCTGAAAAGGCAGTGATAAAATAAGGGCCTCAGCAGACACCAAAAAAAAACAAAATAAATAAATAAGCTTGCTAGTAACAGTATGCTAGGATTAACCCCAGAATGTCTACATAAGTGTCTTGTCCCAGAAATAATATGGAAATTACTCACATGAGGAGGAGACTGGACGAACAATATTAGTATCCTTTTAAAAGAGGCAGCTCTTCCCTCAAGTCTCCTCAGAAATGTAGAGTAATTTGAAGGGAGCTACAGACACTATGAAAACATGGACAAACTGGATCTCAAAGAAAGCTTCAGACTGGCCTGGTTTAGACCGAGAGTCCAGAGGGGCACAGACATGAGGAAGGTGACTCCATGGGATGACCTCTTATGTAGGATAATAAAGTGGCCAGTGGAATATAAAGGCAGGAGCTTGATAAAGGCCACTATTACCTGCATGTTAAAGTGCAAGTTGGCATTCTCCACGTTACTCCTTTTTCTCTCCCCAGTTGCACAAAAGAACCCTTCAGTTATTTTGAGCCAGGCACTAGAATCTGAATATATCTCTATTCCTGATAGGAAAAGAACTTAGAAGATGCTTGAAGAAATATTAGCCATTTTTGTTGTTGTTGTACTTATTTTTCTGTCTATGTTCACTCCATTTCTCTTATAAAATTTACTTTCCTCCCTGATCTGTGATTCAGAAGAATAGCATCAGAATGAGTTTCCATGGGAATAGCGTCATTGGCTTCCTTTCATTTGCTCACATCAGGGTACTCTATGTGCTGAGCAGGGATCTAAGATGTGGGTCAGGCTCATAAAGAGTGTTGATGATGCCATGAACAGGAAAAAGAATGGTAGCATTGGCTGTGCTGTCCATTTTCCAACCCTGCCTCTTTAAAAGTATGTCTAAGGACATACATGATTTAAAAACCTATTGTAGATCTCATATGTCATCCAGCCTAATGCTAGGGATCTGGAACCTGCAACCAGGCTAGCCTTAAATCACAGGGACTACAGCTGATGACATACTTAAGGGAATCTCTTCGGGTGCCTTTGAAAATCCTCAATCTTGGTAACAGTGCCTAACATTTATTAAGCATTTATAAACAGGTACTGTTCTGAGTTGTTTATATGTATTATCTTTTTTAAAAATCTTCAAAGCAGCCTTAGGAACTAGGTGCTTTATAAGTGAGGAAACAGGCTTAAAGAAATAAAGTAATTTTTCTTGGTTACAAAACATCCCTAAATCCTTTGCTGTTACATAATGTCACTAATTGAGATAAAGATGCAAAATAGCCAGGTAGGGACAGTTACCAGTTCCTAAACTGCTCTTTCAGACTCCTGAGTGCTGATACTAACTTATTCAAATTCTGACTTCACATTTTGCATACACTGTCTCATTTAATCTCTGCAATGATTCTATTTGGTAGCTGTTGATATTCTTAAACAGTGACTGGTAGGTTCAATCGCAGATAAAACTGAATTTACACACACAAAGCGACAATTGTTGCAATTATCTTTCATAATCACATTTAGAAGATTGCCTTTTTGAGAACACAAAAACAAGTAGGCAAGACATTGAAGGCCCAATTTCATTTCTGATAATGGAACCATCCAATAAACTGTGTTATCATGTTGATATAGAGGCGATCTGGAAATAGGGGAGTGCTCTATTTATTTATCTTTCTTATTAGATACTTTCAAACACAATTTCACTGCAGGTGAACATTTTGTAAATGCCATTTGTCTGTATAATTATAATGTATAATTTCATTTCTCTTTTGCCAGTTTTTTTATGTGTTATTCTAAGGGTCAAAATCAGAAATAGAAATTACAACATGAGCCAGGAGAAGATCTTCTGTCAGCTATGTCTCCACTCAATCAAATAAATTTTCTCTCGAGAATCTAGCTCAAGTGGATTTATTTTTATTAGAACTTTAAATCATCATTTCTGTTTTTGCCCTGTGAGGTCAAACCTCACTATGTTTATCCTTACTCTATTTGCCAGGGAATTCACATACTGGTCAATATTTCACACAAATAGGCAACAGATCACAAAAGTAATTCTTCAAATTCATACATTACTGTTAGTGATGGAGTAGTGTCTGGCTACTTCCACCATTTCTAATATGCATCCTCTTTGGGGAACATCACACACGGGGGCCTATTATGGGGAGGGGGGGAGTGGGGAGGGATGGCATTGGGAGTTATACCTGATGTAAATGATGAGTTGATGGGTGCTGACGGGTTGATGGGTGCAGCACACCAACATGGCACAAGTACACACAGGTAACAAACCTGCACATTGTGCACATGTACCCTAGAACTTAAAGTATAATAATAATAATAATAAAAATACGCTCCTTAATTCCTGTAATTTGTTCTGCTGCTTCACCTGAAAGATAATGTGAATCCTGGGAACAAGGATCTATTGCCAGAAACTAAGTCATTTCTGCACAATGTTTTTAAAAAGAAGATGTCTTATGACTAACTGGCAGAAAAGAGAATGAGGCCCAAATACCAAATAACAGCACCCAATATTTCCAAGTATAACTTTAACTGTAACTGAAATAGAAGACAAAGATAGTAACCCCCATGTTCTAGTAAGCAAGGGTTTTGGACTGCCAGAGACCCAAGGTTCAAATCCTGTGATCACTTTTAACCAACCACATGACTCTAGCAGGTTGTATAGTCTTCGTAAGATTGTTTACTCAGCCGTAAAATTGAGACCATGAGAGTCCAGGGTGGTAGAGATCATTAAATGAGATAATGTGCATAATGTTTCTGGCACAATTTCTAGGACACAGTGGTTCAGGAAGGACTAGTTCTTTTTTTGGAACTGCCTTATCCATCAAAAAGAAATACAAGATTTATTTTTTTTCTCCCAAATCCTAATACTTCAGAAAAGATTCCTTTCCTTACCAAACCAAACACACACACACACACACAACATACATGCGCACACCCCATACACACCTCCCCCACACACATATACACACACACACCAGAAACAAACACAACCAAATTCTCTGCCCTGTGCAGGAGGATGGCCCTATTCTTTGATGGTGGATGTTGATATCCACCTTAGGTGGTGAATGTCAAGTTTTATATTTCCAAGGTTATTGGCAATCAGTGTATCCAATCACCTCTAATTGCTTGGCCTTTCTCTTTCCTTGATAAAAGAAATAAATGTCCCTGTAGGGACCTCTCTCTCTCTCTACACACACACACACACACACACACACACACACACACACACACATCTTTCTCTTCAAAAATATCTTATTTGAGACTATTAGAAAGAAATTATTCTTCTTAAGGGATGGTAAAGCACAGGTCACCGTATGGAAGACTCCATCTGAAAATAGTCTGAGGCAGAGAAACCAATGAGTGTAGCATGCACACATATATACATACCCAGGAGGAGCACAGACAAGCAGCATCTAAGATGGCCTCGCTTCAGAGAATTATAGAAGCTTTCCAGCATGAAGGTCTGAGTGACTTAGCTAGGAAAAAATGTAGATAAAACATGCCATTGAGAGACAAAGTCATGCATAAACACATTGTGCTATGAGAGAGATTCCAGGTTTTGGAGATAAAAAGAAGTTAAGAATGACTGGAGAAACAAATTGTGAACAAGGTTGTGATCTCACATAATTTGTTTGACTGTTTAAATTTATTTCAAAATCCACATCTCTTAACTGCAAAACTAAGTTGTAATGTCAAAAGTAAATTAATAAGGCAGATAATTACTAACTTATGAGGCAAAAGAGCTGGAATCTGAATAATATACCCATTCAAGAAAATAAAATGGGATATAATTTAAAATGGAATAAAATTATTTTAAAAATGTGGTATTGAGCAGAATCTACTACCACTCTAATGGGTTCAAATTCTTCGTAGGTAAAGGGAGACATACATTGTTACTTATATAATTTTGTCTAAACTGCCGTCTTTTGTATGTGTAAAATGTCCCCTACTCTCCCCTTCCAATCTGTATCTTTCCCTTCTTTACACTCTGTCAGGCACCCTCCTGCACAGACCTACGAGTATGTTCTTTCTACCTGTGGCTGTACCACCATTATGATTTGCGTGGTCCACAAATGTGGTGGGTAATTTTCTTTATTCATACACATCATGCCCATACATGAAGAAACTTCCTCAAGTGAGAGAAACTCTATGTATCCGGAAATTAACCTGGTAGGAAATCTTCAGGGCCAGTTTTTAATCTTCTGGGCGTTGCATGCCTGTGGCTCCTGGAATGCATTATTTTAGTTGATCTGTGTTCTGGACACAAAGCACTTCTTCCCCTGTATATTTTCTTAACATATATGTATTTATTTTCAATTTTATTCTAGATTCTATGCTAGGCACAGGAAGAGAGTTTCAATCAAAGACAGCATCTGGATAATTTCTTATTTGAAATCTGCTCTCTCTACGAGTCCTTTTCTATCCTGTGTTGCAGTTATTATAAACAAACATTGCAGTAAAAATGAACATAGATTTTGGAGATAGGCCCCCCCTGTAGTGAAATTGAAGCTCTAACATTAATACATCTATGAATTTTAAATATGTGTTTAACCCCTCCAAATCTCAGTTTTCTTATTTTATAAATGGAAATACTAACACTGACTTCATGTCATCTGTTAAACAACATAAGGCACACAAACTGCCTCATCCCTTGCATAGAAATAAGTCACAAATATTGACTTTACCTTCCTCCTACACACTTGAATACTTGAGGGTTTGATCTAAATATTTTTAAAGCACTCTGCTGAATACTAAGCAAATAGTAGAGATTTGATAAAAAGTGAAGACATGAATAGCAAGATACACACACGCACACACACATACACACACACACACACACACACCTGGAAGAAGTAACTTAGTCACTGACATTTGGAATATATGGACGGGCTAAGAGCAGGTGGAGGATGAGGAGAGAGAAAGAGAGACTGCGAGAGAGAGAGCATGTCTCTGATGGGTACTGAGACTGAGATGTCAAATTAGGTCAAACTTCATCATTTCACCAAAGTTGGGTTTTATGTGTCGTAATTTGAATAAGATTCTGAAATGCATTATATTATTTGGTGGAGAGAAGAGGATTGAATTCCTTTCAGAACCAAGATCACAGTCTGGTTACAACCTCAAAACCAGATGTGGCTGTGGGACTTCTTTCAGGAGCCCACGCTGTCCTCAGCTGGATCACACAGCCGTGGGGGAGGGTATTTGGTATGGCATGATAGCAGGAAGGTTTACTTTGATCCTCAAATTGGTGACATGTCTCAAGAGATTCTGTTCTGATGTGCTCTAGTCACCCAAACTACACTCTCTCTAGAATTAATAATTTTCCCAGGTGCCCCTGATGCTACAGTTAAATATTTCCTGTGGCTATGGAAATTACATGGCACAGTAACTAATTACAGGTTATAATAATAAAAAGGGAATAGAGAAATAGCCCTAGAATAACTGCTGAGCAGACAGAGTCAGGGGTGGACTTAAGCTAATTGGCTTCCTGACAGAGTTCTTCTCCAGGGTCTCCAGGTGGCCTTTTATTTTAATGAATGTTTGCTAAGATTAGAGGCTTCTTAAAGCCCCCGGCTACAGTGTAGAATGGCTGAAGAGAATAAACTTTTTAACAGACCCACAGGTTTCTGGACTCAAACAGAATGTTATGTAAGAAAGTACAGAAGTTTTAATTATTTTACTTACTCAATTTCTCCTATAGCTAGGGACAAGTGACCTTAATGGGTAATATGAAGCTGATGCTCAGAAATGTTTGCTCTTCCCAGCAATTTTTAGTTTTAGGCCAAGTGTCCCAATGCCTAAACCTAAGACTCTACCTATGATATCACACAGCAGATCATGAAGACATGCTTATTGTTTTAAATACCAATGAAACTTATATTCAATTCTGTCATTGTTCTCGTTAATTTTCTATATTTGTTTTAATTATATAACCGGTCAAACACAGATATATAAAGCAAAGATCTTATCTTGAAGATAAGATCTTCTGGTTATTATTATCCTCCGGTTGCCCTAATAATATATATTCAAAAAATATCTAACAACATATTCTGAACTAGATAAATTGTAGAAAGTAGTTATACAGAGCTAAGCATAGGCTATGATTCTAAGGGACATTTTCTCAAAGGACATGGCATTTAAGTGAATCTTTTAAATAAATGCAATTTAGATGGGTAGAAACATGAAATAAATTTTGCTTATAAGCCTGGAATACATATCTACTGATGAAGAATCTTGAATGGTGAAATGGGAGAGGTCAGGTTGTTCAACCTGAGAAGAAGAGAGAAGTAAGAGTGTCCAATGTGGAATGTCAGACAAAGAAGGCTTTAATTAGAGTTGAGTAGATTTTTATCCTGTGGGTAAAAGGGAGACATCGTAGTCCATAGGAGAAACAACTTTGGAAGGTAATTCTGGTATGAATATGCTGATCATGAATTTGAATGAAGGGACTAAAGTTGGGACTTCAGATAATATGAAGCCTCTAATGGTCCACAGGATGGCCCAATGGAGATCTAAATGAGGGAAGGACATAGCAATAAGAGAGGGATTCTTGATGTGTAATAAAAGATAGCCTCCGTGTCTACAATCTTATCAAGGGTTCATGGTTTTTCTTGTTTTCTATGCTCATGAGGCTTTATGCATGAGCATAAAGGTGAACACTGATCACATATTTTTAATGCATAAACAGAGGTCAATTTAAAGAAGGGAGGGTTGAGTTAGGGCAGGAGGACTTGGTTCTATATTTTGGATTTATTACTTACTGGCCATGTAACCAAGAGAAAATGCAATACTCTTCTATGTGTTTATATCTTGGCTTCTCTTACCATTCAAATATAATTTATGAACAACATCTTCAATCTATGTTTCTCCAAAATTCAAGACAATTACAGTTGCCTATTTTTTCTGACAGCTCCAGTCTGGTAACTACAGACATCTCAGAATTAATAGATCAAAAAAGAAAAAGAATAGTTTTCTCTCTTCCTTCTCATCACCACAAAAAGCCTACCTGTCTTCCCGTACTCTTTACCCTAAAATAGAAACTACTTTACCTCAAACCTTTTCTTTCTCAGAGGAATGTGTACCTCAAATAGCTGGGGAAAAAAGAAATTTATATTAGGAGGCTAAAAATGATTAAAAACTGATTGGGGCCACACTCGGTGGCTCACGGCTATAATACTAGCACTTTGGGAGGCCAAGGCGGGAGCATCAAGAGGTCAGGAGATCAGACCATCCTGGCTGACATGGTGAAACCCCATCTCTATTAAAAATACAAAGAAATTAACCGGGCGTGGTGACGGGCGCCTGTAGTCCCAGCTACTTGGGAGGCTGAGGTGGGAGAATGGCATGAACCCAGGAGGCGGAGCTTGCAGTGAGCCGAGATCACGTGGCTGCACTCCATCCTGGGCGACAAAGCGAGACTCTGTCTCAAAAAAAAAAAAAAAAAAAGAAAGAAAAAAAAGAAAAGAAAAAACTTGATTGTCTAACTCTTCCTAAGGCAACTTTGTGTTATTACACACAATAATACTGCTATAATCCAAATGTTTGCGTTTCTCCAAAATTCATACATTGGAATATTAACCCCCAAGATGATAATATTAGGAGGCAGAGCCTTCTGAGAGGTGATTAGGTCATGAAGGTGAAGCTCTCATGAAGGGGATTAGTGCCTTTTTGAAGGAGGTCCCAGAGAGCTATCTTGCCCCTTCCACCGTGCGAGGGCACAGCTGAAAGGTGTCATCTATGAGGAAGCATGCCTTCACAGACACTGACATCACCTTGATCTTTAATTTCCGAGTCTCCAGAACCTTGAGGAATAAGTTTTGCTATTTACAGGTTACCTAGTTTAGGATATTTTATTTTACATCAGCCTGAACAAACTATGACAAATACCTTATATTTGGATGACACTGTACAATCTATAAAATGTGTTTTCAAAGATCCCATGGCTTAATCATGACAAAATGATTAATTTTACTGATAAAATTGAGTCTGTAATGAGAGGTTATCAAGAAAAAAACAGTGTTAGGGTTAGGAAAACCACCAGACAGCAGTTTTGCTTCAATATCCACATACCCAACCGCCTTTTTTAAACTAAAAATATTCTAGACCTAATTACCTCATATTTTTAATATCGTGCAGTTGGTTCCTAAGCACTGATTTACAAAATATCAAAATATCACATGTATCCCATAAATAAGTGTGACTCTTCTGTATCCATAAAAATTTTAGAAGAAGGAATTTTTGTCTAATGTTCACTGTATCTACATGTGATTTATAAGTAAAAAGATGCACAAACACACAGATATACACACCCTTATGCACAAGCAGCTGAAACAGCTACCTTCTAAACATAAACCTCCAGGAGGTCATACGACAGCATAGACTGAGGACACTAGGCATTGTCTCATGATTTAGGAAACTACATTCATTCTCTGTATTTTCTTCCACTATGTTTTCCATGCTTTTTGCTTACAAATCTCAAAGCATCCAAACAATATCTGAGTCTGTATAATCTCAGGGATCACAAAATGAGAAATTTAATGGGGTACAAGATGCAAAAGGAACAAAAAATTGAGTTCCCCTTTGAATGAATACGGACAATGCATTTTTGTCTATTGTCCTAGACCCAGAGAAGAATGAATGCCTACAAAAATTTTGTTATTACCATATCTGTCCCCTGTTAGCAGTTACGTGAAGAATTAGGCCAATTAGATTATGATCTCTCGTATTATTTTTAAAATTATTTTAATGGCTTTAAGATATAATTTTTATACCATAAATCTTACTACTGATTTCAAAGGTAAAATGCATTTTTTAATACGTTCACAAAATCTTTCAACTAGTATCTCAATCTAATTTTATCTTGTGATTTTCAGTTCTATGGTATTGTAAACCATTTTGCATTTTCTTTCTTAAATTGATTACTCTATAAGTTTTAAGTTTTTAGCATGATTCTTGAAACCCTGGGGCTCAGATTTTATAATTAGAAGTGCTTGTTAGAAAGGCAAAATTCATGGGTTACACCCCAGATATTGCAAGTTAATATTTTTGGATTGGTTCCAAATCATCTTTTGTTTATATGTTTTTACCAATAAACGTTAGGAGAGCGAGGTGATACTTCCATGGATGCTTTAGCCAATTCTATTCAAAAGTCTCCTTGGGCATATGAAAGCACCCTTCCAAAGAATAAGAATGTCTCTGCCTCTTAGTCTGAATTTCCCATTTTCATATTTGGCCACAGAGCTGCCAAATATCTGCCATAAGACATTGGAAAAAAAGTCCCAAGCTAGAGAAATTAGAGAAAATTATTGAGAACACAAAGTTTGCAGAACCTGTCTGACTTGGGGATGAATGAGAGGGCTAGGGTTTTGGCACAGGAAAATTCTGATGATTCATGGGGATAATGCCAGGCATTTGAGTCATCAATTAGTTTTTTGTCAGGCTCTTCACAAGATAGGAGAAGGACCTCAATTGCAATCCTATGGTCAGTGATTTACAAAGTAAAGTATGAACTCTGATCATACCATTGTGTGTGTGATACACATACACACACACACACACACTCTCACCCACCAGTTTTAATAGGTTGCAAAAATATTTAGTCCACTCAGGATCCAGCTTGAGTGCATGATTCAGAAGCCACCTTGCACACAGGACACACTTTGTGTTTTTCGTATAGGAATATGTGAGTGAGCTGGGTTGAGCAGCATGTTGAGATGTTTCAGTAACTTATCCAGTGCTTGACCATGAGAGAGTGTTCATTAGCAGCTCTGTGAGGCTTTCATTTTTAGCAATTCTAGAAACTGAAGTCAAGAGAGGTACATGAGACAAAGTGAGCGTGGCAAGCCTTACCATGGTAGGAGCCCTGTATTAGATTCCAGGAGACCTGGCTTTTCTACCTCCTACTCTGCAAGAAATGTTTATGGCTAGCATTTATTATGAACCTTTACTCTAAAATCTCTGCACCATACTACCCTGCTTGACACATTAGAGGACTCAGTTATCTTATCTCTATATAGCTAAAATATACACGTGTTATTATAGCAGTTCCCTATATTATATAGTGTTGTGATGGGCTCAAATAAAAAATAATATATGAACATGCTTACAAGATTATGTGATATAATACAAAAGCAACATGATAAACACACACACACACACATATATATATAATGCAAAAATCTTACATTTTAAAAGAAGCCAGAAATTTGTAACTTTAATGTAAAATCTGAGTTTTAAATACTATCTCCCAAAAGTTAGTCAGGTAAAATAACAAAATATCTGGGTTCTGGCTTGAGAGATCTATACCAAATTTATGGGAAATCTTGTTATAAGGAGCTCTTGAACAGTAGGACGGAGGCTAACACGATTACACGAATTTGTGGAAGTCAGTTAAGCTCCTGGTGCTTCAACTGCCTAATCTGTAAAATGGTTATGAAAACAGGAATTTGAGCCAAGTGTTCTCTCAATGATTTTTACCCCCACCCAGTTCCAACTTTAAAATCTTAGATTCTCATATTAATAGCAATGGTCTTTGTCTTTAATACCTTACATTATGATTAAGGAGATAGAAAATAGATGAAAAATGTGGAAGTTCTTTTATAGCAGCCTAGACAGCTACAAAAATGCCCCATTCCCTCCCAAATTAACATAGGTCTTTACTTGTTAAGGAAAGGAGTAATTAGAACATGGAAAGGGAAAATTCCAAAGAGGATTACTTGGTAGAGAACAGAAAGGACACGGACAACTGAGACTCTAGATGAAGAAGTATTTGGCAAGAGCATTCCGATTGGGTAGATTAAAAAACGTTGGGTTTCCTGGATTGACACTTTGATTATACAATATTCTTAGAGCAGAGAAGTTTAGGGAGGTTATGGCAGGTGTTTTCAAATTTCCATAGAGCAGCAAAATGGGAAGAGAAATTAAATTTGTTCTTTCTAAACCCAGTGGTAAAATTAGCATCAGTGAGTGGAATATACTGGGTCCAGATTTGGTTGGATATGAGGATGCATTCTCAAAACTGTTCAGTATGGACAAGCTTCCTCCAACAGGTGAAGAATTTCTTCCAGTGGAGATTTGTAAATAGTGTTTAAAGCAGCATTTGGTGGTGATATTCCAAAATGGATTTTAACATTAGACATAGTAAGATGGGAATAGGTAATGAGAAGCTAGAGATTAGAGATCCTTAGCTTTTTCTGAGTTCATCCAGATGTCCCCATTGCAAATCAGAGTGCTTAGAAGAATATTATAAGCAGATTATTCTTAAAGACTGTTCTAGCCCTGAGATTAAAATATTCTACCTAGCATACACTGTAGGTCTAGTCATTGTGATAATTTATTAACATTCATTATATTATCTTACCTGTATCGTATCCCTCTGGGACATTTTAGAATTTACAGGTGAGAAAAGTGGAGGCTTGTATGACTGTTATGAGGTTAGGTAAGCTGGCTGAGTAAGGAAGTAGAAATTGTATTCTAGATGATTTTGACTTCAAAGTCTGTTAATCACCACATATACTGCACACAGGAAGTGTGTGTTTCTGTGTGCCTACAAAACATAGCGTGCTCTTGGAAACTGCAAGAAACATGTGCCCCCAGGCAAAGAACAATATCTGTGACAGGTTTGTGAGCAGAACACCCAAAGGGAATATTTAAGATTGTCAGGTTCCTAACCTGCCTCTGTAATTTCAACTGGCTTCTGTGAGTTTATGGGAAAAATTAATTCAAGGGGCAAGGAAAAAGCACAAGAGCAAGAAAGCAAGGGAAAACATGAGAAAGATTTATTTTGAAATACAATGATATTTATACAATTAATGCTCTGGGCTGCCTGCCCATGTGTAATGCAAGTCTCCTCTCAACGCGATACAGAGTTTTCTCAAGTTGAGCAGGCTGGACATGTAAAACAACCCAATAATAAAAACACAATAAGGGTGACCTCTTCCAGAGCAGAGGGCAGTGCCTACAGTGCTATAAATTTCAATATCCAATGCCTCCACATCAGCGTAAGGCAGAGTGGCACTTTGTGATGAAACAGCAGCTCCATTTACTTCTTTATTCCCTATCCAGGATAGAAAAATGGAAATTAACAAGTCGTATTGTTTCTTTCCATTCCAACCTGACTGCATTTTTCTAAATTAAAATGGACTCTGGGTAGTAGGGGCCAGTCTAGCCTGCACACTTTCTTCATTAACAGCAAATCGACATCAAACTGTCTCTGCTTCCAGCTCTTTTACCAAATCAAGATGCTTGACGATACCATCAGTATGGGCCAGTGAAGCAGAGAATGCATATATTCAATATCAGAGGCCAGAGGGAAGAGGCAATTATTATTTAGCTCAGAATATTTATGTTATATGTATAATGGCACTGTAAATATAATATTCACTAGGATTAATGCTATACTATTAACTCTAGAGATAACGACTTTTCTGCACAAAACAATGAGACGACTGTGTTGTATGTTTCTGTTTACTTAGAGGTTTTCACTCCTTCAGATATAGAAGTGTTACAAGTCAGATAGCCTTTATGACACCCTATAGTACTATCTCTTAGCTGGGTCTTTGTCTATGTTGATATTTTTTATGGCCCAGAATGTATAGACCCGCTTGGGAGTTTGGGTAGATTTTCGTTGATAAATATAGGTAAAAGTAAAAGGGAAGAAAGGCATTAGTAGAACAATTAATTGACAATTAAAACATCAGAAAAAATATAAGTAAAGCATGGTTCAGCAGTATTTGCGAAAGACTTATGTCAATAATATAGTAGGTACTGAATAATAATAGAGTTTGGCAACTAATTGGATGAGAAAGAAGTTACATCTGAAATGTACATGAATGTCATATTTAGGGTAGAGACACAAGAAAATGTTGATGAATCTGCAAATTATTTTATATTGTAGTACTGCAAACAGCACAATTAAATATTAAGTGTGATTTTTAGGCTGGGCATGGTGGCTCACACCTGTAATCCTAGGACTTTGGAAAGACAAGGCAGGTGGATTGCTTCAGCTCAGGAGTTTGAGACCAGCCTGGGCAACATGGTGAAACCCTGACTCTACAAAAGACACAAAAACGAGTTGTGCATGGTGGTGCCTGTAGTCCCAGCTACTCAGGAGGCTGAGATGAGACACCACTTGAACCTGGGAGATCGAGGCTTCACTGAGCCGAGATCATGCCATTGCACTCCAGCCTGGGTGACAAAGTACGACCTGATTAAAAAAAAAAAAAAAAAAAAAAGAAAGGAAAAAAAAGTTGTTTTAGGACCACAGTATAAGCACAATTAAACTTTTTAATTGAGATAATTGTAGATTCACAGCAGTTGTAAGAAATAATAAAAAGATTACCTATAAACAGTTTTCTGAAAGGTAATCTTTTGTAAAACGATAGATCACAAAAACAATATTGACATTAACACAGTTTAGATACAGAACAGCTCCATCACCATAAGAATCCCTCATTTGCTTTTAGCTTTTATTGCATTGCATGGTAATTAGATGTGTAGTTTTATAAGAAATTGCTAAACTGTTTTCCAGAGTGGCTGACCGTTTTACATTTCCATCAGTAATCTATGAATGACCCAGTTTCTCTACAATCTGGCTAGTATTTGTGGTTGCCACATTTTTTTATATTTTTAGCTATTCAGATATGTATGTGTGATATCCCATTGTGGTTTCAATTTGCATTTCTCTGGTAGCTAATGATGTTGAATATCTTTGTATGTAGTTATGTACTATCAGTATTTACAGCTTTGGCAAAATGCCTGTTCATGTCTTTTTGCCCATATTCTAATTGGATTGATTGCTTTTTCACTGTTAAGTTTTTTTTTTTTTTTTAATGGAGTTTCACTCTGCTGCCTGGCCAGAGTGTAGTGGCGTGATCTCGGCTCACTGCAACCTCTGCCTCCCAGGTTCAAACAATTCTCCTTCATCAGCCTCCCGAGTAGCTGGGACTACAGGCACATATCACCAAGCCCACCTAATTTTTGTATTTTTAGTAGAGACAGGATTTCACTATGTTGGCCACAGTGGTCTCAATCTCTTGACCTCATGATTTGCCCGCCTCGGCCTCCCAAAGTGCTGGGTTTGCAGACGTGAGCCATCATGCCTGGCCTTCACTGTTAAGTTTTAAGAGAGATGTCTACATACCAGATACTAGTACTTTGTTGGTTATGTGACTTGCAAATATTTTCTTTCAATCTGTAGTGTGTCTTCATCCTTTTCCTAGAATCTTTTCAAGATCAAAACTGTTATTTTTTTTCATTTAATGAACATTAAAAATTTAGAACAGCTTTGAGTTCAGAGGAAAATTGTAATAGTGGTACATATTTTCTGTACCCATTTCTCCCCTGATATTGACACCTCAGTTTACTATAGTATATTTGTTGTAATTAATGAACGAATACTAATACATGATTATCAACTGGCACTTGTACTCTATTCAAATGTCCTTAATATTTACTTTATGTCCTTTTTCTCTTTGAGAATCCATTCTGATGCCACATTTTATTTTGTACTCATGTCTCTTTAGCTTCTTGTTGACTATGACAGTTAGACTTTCCTTGTTTTTATATTTAATTAACTAATTAATTTATTTATTTGAGAAAGAGTCTCTATCTGTCACCCAGGCTAAAGTGCAGTGGCATTGTTGGTTCACTGCAACCTCTGCCTCCAGGGTTCAAGTGATCCTCCCACCTTAACCTCCTGAATACCTAGAAATACAGATTCACACCACCATGCTCTGCTAATTTTTCTATTTTTGCAGAGATGGGGGTCTCACTATATTGCCCAGGCTGCTCTTGAACTCCTGGGTTCAAGTGATCCGCTTGTCTTGTGCTACCAAATGCTGGGATTACTGGCATGACCCACTGCACCCCAGCCAGACTTTTCCTGTTTTTGGTGACTATGGTAGTTTGAAGAATTCTAGTCAGGTATTATGATCCCTTAATTGAGATTGGACGTGTTTCTTTGCATCTTATGTTATGTTTGTGTGTTTTGGAGGGGAAGAACACAGAAATAAAGTGTTGTTTTAATATCACATCATATCATGAGTAAATATGATCAATATGGCTTACCAAAGTCAATATGAACCTTAGTCATCAGGCTGAGTTGGCATTTATTGGGTTTCCTATTATAATGTTACTCTCCTGTCTCACAAAGGAAGTCACTATGTGCAGCTTGCACTTAAGGAGTGAAGAGTTACATTCAACCTCCCTGATGGTAGAGTATCTCCACATGTTAATTAAAATTATTCTGCACAGGATATTTAAAGTATGTTATTTTATCACATTTTCCTTTTATAAACTATGTTTTTGTTGTCATGTCTAAGAATGATTTTTCTAGCTGAGATCCCATAGATTTTCTCCTGCGATTGTTTTCTAAAAGTATTATAATATTTCATTTAAGCCTGTGATTCATTCTGAGTTATTCTTATTTAAGATATGAGGTTTAAGTTAGGTTTGTATTTTCAGCCTGTTCATGTCCCATTGTTTCAACATCATTTGCTAAGAAAACTGTCCTTCCTCTATTGAATGCCTTTTTTGCTTTCATCAAAATCTAATTGGACCTTCTTGGACGTGAGTACATTAGGGTTTTCTCTTCTGTTCCATTAATCTATTTGTCTATACTTCTACAAAAAGGCCACCCTCTGGACACTTCCTTGATTACCATAGCTATCTGGGAGACTTTAATATTGGATATAATAATTTAATAATTAGTAATGCCTCTTATTTCTCCAATGTTATCCTTTTTATTATTATTATTAGTAGTAGTAGTAGAAGTAGTAATTTTAGAGACAGAGTCTCCTTCTGTCATCTAGGTTGGGATGCAGAGGCAAAATCATAGTTTACTGTAACCTCAAAATTCCAGGGTCAAACTCCTGGGCTCAAGCAATCCTTCCATCTCAGCCTCCTGAGTAGCTGACTACAGGCATATACAACCATACCAGTCTATCACTTTATCCTTTTTTAGAGATTCTTTTAAGCATCCTAGGACCTGAATCTTTCCACACAGACTTTAGAATAAGCTACTCTGAACCTACCAAAAATGCTGGGATTTTCATATGAATTGAATTAAACCTAGAGATCAATTTAGAGAAGAATTGACGTATTTACTACATTAAGTCTTCTAATCCATGAACATGGTATGTGTCTCCATTTATTTAAGTCTATTTTGATTTGAGAAGACTTTTCTTGGAGATTTTGTTGTCTGTGTGGGTTGGCAGTTCTGTGCTGGAAACTTTTAAAGCACCCTGTCCAGGATATATGAGACAGAACAAGGAATAAGAGGACACATCACTATGTCATTCCTCAAGTTCTGAGTTATTTGGGTAATCTGCCTTTTTATTCAAGCTTTCAGAGTATTCTTCTGCTTGTTATTGTGCTATTTGTGGCCTTTTAGATGTAAGAAAGGGGACCTGGAGGTAATGAGGCTATCCAATGTTGGCGAAACCAAAAGTCCTTTTTTGTTTTCTTTTTAATGTAACTTCAGCTGAAATTTTAAGCCCTTGACTTTTCACTTTAACACTGCAGTATATAAGACACATATATTACTAGCCTTTACAGACATACACACATGCACATACACACATACATTCTGTTGTGGGGTTTTTTTTCAACTTTTATTTTAGGTTCAAGGAGTACACGTGAAAGTTTGTTACATATGTAAACTCGTGCCATGAGGGTTTGTTGTACAGATATTTCATAACCGAGGTATTAAGTCCAGCACCTGATAGTTATCTTTTCTACCGCTCTCCTTTCTCCCCCCCTCCACCCTCAGTAGACTCTAGTGTATGTTATTTCCTTCTTTGTGTTCATAAGTTCTCATCCTTTAGCTCTCATTTATAAGTGAAAACATGCAGTATTTGATTTTCTGTTTTTGTGTTAGTTTCCTAAAGATAATAGCCTCCAGCTCCATCCATGTTCCCGCAAAAGACATGATATCATTCTTTTTAATAGCTGCATGGTATTCCATGGTGTATATGTGCCACATTTCTTTATTTCAATCTGTTATTCATGGGCATTTAGGCTGATTCCATGTCTTTGCTATTGTGAATAGTTCTGCAGTAAACATTCACATGCATATATCTTTATGGTAGAATGGTTAATATTCCTCTGGGTATATACTTAGTAATGGGATTACTGGGTCGATTTGTGGTTATGCTTTTAGCTCTTTGAGGAATTGTCATACTGCTTTCCACAATAATTGAATTAATTTATAGTCCCTCCAACAGTCTATAAATGTTTCCTTTTCTCCACAACGTCACCAACATCTGTTATTATTTGACTTTGCATTATAATACTAGCCATTCTGACTAGTGTGAGCTGGTATCTCATTGTGGTTTCAATTTGCGTTTCTCTAATGATCAGTGATATTGAGCTTTTTTCATTTGACTGTTGGCCACATGCATGTCTTCTTTTGAAAAGTTTCTGTTCATGTTGTTTGCTCACATTTTAATGGAGTTGTTTGTGTTCTCCTGTAAGTTTTTTTAAGTTCCTATAGATGCTGGATATCAGACTTAAGTCAGACGCATAGTTTGGAAATATTTTATCCCATATTGTAGGTTGTCTGTTTACTTTGTTGATAGTTTCTTTTGCTGTAAAGAAGTACTTAAGTTTAGTTAGATCCCACTTGTTAATTTGTGCTTTTGTTATAATTGCTTTTAGCCTCTTTGTCATTAAATCTTTGCCCATTCCTATGTACATGATGGTATTGCCTAGGTTGTCTTTCAGGGTTTTTACAGTTTTGAGTTTGACATTTAAGTCTTTAATCCATCTTGAGTTGATTTTTGTATATGGTGTAAGGAGAGGGTCTAGTTTCAATATTCTGCATATGACTAGCCAGTTATTTCAGCAGCATTTATTCAATAGGGAGAACCCAGAGATTCTTGATGGTCATTTGCAGCAGACCACATGCTTCTCCTATGTTCTCGCTTAGATAAATCCTTTATCTCAATTGAATAAAAGTGATGGTTTAATTAATCATGAATCTATTCTATGGTGTGGATCTATGGTATTGTTTGGAAAATCAATGAATCCAGGATCTGGCTTTTTGAGAAGATTAACAAAATATATAGACCACTAGCCAGACTAATAAAGAAGGAAAGAGAGAAGAATTGAATAGACACAATAAAAAATGATAAAGCGGATATCACCAATGATCCCACAGAAATAGAAACTACCATCACAGAATACTATAAACACTTCTATGCAAATGAGCTAGAAAATCTAGAAGAAATTGATAAATTCCTAGACACATACACCCTCCCAAGACTAAACCAGGAAGAAGTCGAATCCCTGAATAGACCAATAACAAGTTCTGAAACTGAAGCAGTAATTAATAGCCTACCAACCAAAAAAAAAAGAAAAAAGAAAAAAAGCCGAGGACCAGATGGATTTACAGCTGCATTCTACCGGAAGTACAAAGAGGATCTGGTACCATTCCTTCCGAAACTATTCCAAACAATGGAAAAAGAGAGACTCCTCCCTAATTCATTTCATGAGGCAAGCATCATCCTGATTCAAAAACCTGACAGAGACACAACAAAAAAGAAAATTTCAGGCCAATAGTCCTGATGAACGTCAATGCAGAAATCCTCAATAAGATACTGGCAAACTGAATCCAACATCACATCAAAAAGCCTATCGACCACGACCAAGTGAGCTGCATCTCTGGGATGCAAGGCTGGGTTAACATTCACAAATCAATAAGCATAATATATCCCATAAACAGAAACAATGACAAAAACTACATGATTATCTCAGTAGATGCAGAAAAGACCTTTGATAAAATTAAACACCGCTTCATGCTAAAAACTCTCAATAAACTAGGTATTGATGGAATGTATCTCAATATAATAAGAGATATTTATGACAAACCCACAGCCAATATCATACTGAATGGGCAAAAACTGGAAGCATTCCCTTTGAAAACCAGCACAAGACAAGGATGCCCTCCCACCACTCCTATTCAATATCATATTGGAAGTTCTGACCAGGGCAATCAGGCAAGAGAAAGGAATAAATAGTATTCAAATAGGAAGAGAGGAAGTCAAATTGTCTCTGTTTGCAGATGACATGATTGTATATTTTGAAAACCCCATCGTCTCAGCCCAAAAACTCCTTAAGCTGATAAGCAACTTCAGCAAAGTCTCTGGATACAAAATCAATGTGCAAAAACTACAAGCATTCCCACACACCAATAATAGACAAACAGAGAGCCAAATCATGAGTGAACTTCCATTCGTAATTGCTACAAAGAGAATAAAACACCTAGGAATACAACTTACATGGGACATGAAGGACCTCTTTGAGGAGAACTACAAATCACTGCTCAAGGAAATAAGAGGACACAAATAAATGGAAAAATATTCCATGCTCATTGATAGGAAGGATCAATATCGTGAAAATGGTCATACTGCCTAAAGTAATTTATAAATTCAATGCTATCCCCATCAAGCTACCATTGACTTTCTTCACAGAATTAGAAACAAACTACTTTAAATCTCATAGGGAATCAAAAAAGAACCCTTATAGTGAAAACAATCTTAATCAAAAAGAACAAAGCTGGAGGCTCCACACTACCTGACTTCAAGCTATACAACGTTACAGTAACCAAAACAGCATGGTACTGGTACCAAAACAGATATATAGACCAAGGGAACAGAATAGAGGTCTCAGAAATAACACCACACATCTGCAACCACCTGATCTTCAACAAACCTGACAAAAATAAGCAATGGGGAAAGGATTCCCTATTTGATAAATGGTGCTGGGGAAACTGGCTAGCCTTATGCAGAAAACTGAAACTGGACCCCTTTTTTTACACCTTATACAAAAATTAACTCAACATGGATTAAAGACTTAAACATAAGATCTAAAACCATAAAAAATCCATAAGGAAGACCTATGAAATACCATTCAGTACATAGGCATGGGCAAAGACTTCATGACTAAAACACCAAAAGCCATTGTAACAAAAGTCAAAATTGACCAATGGGATTGAATTACACTAAAGAGCTTCTGCACAGCAAAAAGAATTATCATCGGAGTGAAAAAGCAACCTACAGAATGGGAGAAGGTATTTCAATCTATCCATCTGACAAAGGTCTAATATCCAGAATCTACAAGGAACTTAAGCAAATTTACGAGGAAAAAACAACCCCAGCAAAATGTGGGTGAAGCATGTGAACAGACACTTCTCAAAAGAAGATATTTAGGTAACCCACAAAATATGAAGAAAGGCTCATCATCACTGATCATTAGAGAATGGCAAATCAAAACCACGATGAGATACCATCTCACTCCAGTTAGAATGGAGATCATTAAAAAATCTGGAAACAACAGATGCTGGTGAGGCTGTGGAGAAATAGGAAAGCTTTTACACTGTTGATGGGAGTATAAATTAGTTCAACTATTGTAGAAGACAGTGTGGCAATTCCTCAAGGATCTAGAACCAGAAATGCCATTCGACTCAATCCTATTAATGGGTATATAGTAAAAGAATTATAAATCATGCTACTATAAAGACACATGCACACATATGTTTATTGTGGCACTATTCACAATAGCAGAGACTTGGAACCAACCCAAATGCTCATCAATGATTGACTGGATAAAGAAAATGTGGCACTTATACACCATGGAATACTATGCAGCCATAAAAAAGAATGAATTCATGTCATTTGCAGGGACATGGATGAAGCTGGAAGCCATCATCCTCAACAAACTAACACAGGAACAGAAAACCAAACACCACATGTTCTCACTCATAAGTGAGAGTTGAACAATGAAAACACATGGACACAAGGAGGGGGCCATCACACACTGGGGCCTGTCGGGGGGATGGGGGACCAGTTGAGGGAGGGCATTAGGAAAAATACCTAGTGCATCTGGGGCTTAAAATCTAGATGACAAGTTGATAGGTGTGGCAAACCACCATGGCACATGTATACCTATGTAACACACCTGTACACTCTGCACATGTACTACAGAACTTAAAATAAAATAAAATACATCAGATTACAGTCAGTAAAACAGAAGTCATGCTACTTATCTTAATAGAAAGTATTTAATGAATTGGTTAAATAATTCTTAAAGGATTGAAAGATCAAAAGGAAAACTGAGGTAATACAGAGGCCATAACTGCAGAGGCATCGACCACTCTTAAGACTGTGAAACCAACAGAAAAGGCTGTGGTTATTAGATAATACCCACATACTCAGAGGATTCAGGGCTCAGACAATTGCGGAAAATGCACATCCAAGTTGTTTCTGACATTCCAGACTTTGAAGGAGAGTTTCACAGATATGGGGCTGAAACGTTTAAGTTAAAGTCACCACAATAATAATATTGATAACTCAAAAACTAGGAAGAGGATCATCACAGAGCTGGGGCCACTGAGGGGATAGCACTGCCCAACTGGTAATGCTATCTCTGAATGTGCACCCTGAAATTGGTTCTAGTAGTGCTAAAGGCAGCTAGATATACAACCAGCTACTGATGCGTGGAGACAGGTCATTACTTGGTGACAGCCTTTTAATATTGCCAGCAATAGCAAGTAAATGGAAGAATCAAGTGACGTCATTCTATACTGAGCTTGTTGGAACTGAACAGGAAGCTACCTGAATTAAGAAAAATATAATTTTCAGAATTCAACCCTCAGAATTATAAAACATAGTATATTTATTTTGAAATGAGAGAAAATAATTATTGACACAGAAGGTATTCTTTTGGTTTTAATATCTTTATTTGAAGCAAGTACAAACATTTTAACCATATCTGTTTACAAATTGGGAAAGAACATGTAAGAATAAGCACAGAAAAGCAAGAAAGGAATTATCAGTAGTGGAGCTACAGGAACAAAGAAGGAATGAATCTAAATATATACTATATTTATAAACAAGATATAGGAAGAAGAAAGGCATGCTTCAGAAAATTGTAAGTCTCCTTTGAACATATTTAAGGAAAACCTAGTATGTGTATATTTGGCTTCTCATCTCTGCATGGTAGTATTTTTCATTAAGTGGGAAATTCAGCTTTCATTCACATTTTCCTTAAAGCAAATTAATTTTCATTTTTTAAAATTGCTTAAAGGATATAAACATAAAAGAGTAAAATATGTCATTACATAAAAGTCATCAAACATAAACCTAAAATAAAACTTTGAAGTAATAGAAACGTATTAAGATTACCTTATAACAACTTTTTCTCTTGTAAAAAGCATTTCTTATTCATAATCCGATGGTATATTGTTACTCACATACAATAAGCTATCCAATTTATGCAAGCATAAAGGGGAGAGTAGAACCATTTTTATTTCTCACTCAGGCATCTCACTGTGTTTAGTGTAAAGGGCCATTAAAATATGTTGTTCCTGGTGATATACTGTTACATAAACAGTAGTAAAATTATTCATCTACAGGAATAAAAAGGATTACGTGCAGTTTTGCAAAAGTGAAGTATTGTATATCACCATGTCCTTAGGAATTAAGACGAAGTCAGAAATAGAATAGTTCAGCAAAGGGTTTAAGAAGGATAAATATGATGGGAAGTGAGGTAGAGCTAAGAGTTTAGAGTACTGCCGGGCACAGTAGCTCATGCCTGTAATCCCAGCACTTTGGGAGGCCAAGGCAGATGGATCACCTGAGGTCAGGAGATCGAGACCATCCTGACCAAAATGGTGAAACACCATCTCTACTAAAAATACAAAAATTAGCTGGGTGGGGTGGCACATGCCTATAATCCCAGCTATTTGGGAGGCTGAGGCAGGAGAATCACTTGAACCAGGGAGTCGGAGGTTGCAGTGAGCCGAGCTTGCATCACTGTACTCTAGCCTGGCGACAGAGCAAGACTTTGTCTCAAAAAAAAAAAAAAAAAAAAAAAAAAAAAAAAAAAAGTTTTAAAACCC